>NC_048604.1:32711847-33070724 GCF_003668045.3 Cricetulus griseus | reverse complement strand
CTGCATATGGTATATCATCTGTATCCAGACAGGCCTAGGTGCCCTGGATGCCATCAATGGGACTGTCCTTAGGAGCCCAGGATACAGGGAGGCCCAAGAGAGGAGGAGGTAGTGGTAGA
Source organism: Cricetulus griseus (assembly GCF_003668045.3). Classification (NCBI taxonomy): domain Eukaryota; kingdom Metazoa; phylum Chordata; class Mammalia; order Rodentia; family Cricetidae; genus Cricetulus; species Cricetulus griseus. The sequence continues at coordinate 33,070,605 of NC_048604.1, read as the reverse complement.
GCTGGAAAGACAGATACAGAGATAAGACAGAATGTGATGGGTCAGGGGCCCTGAGAATCTGTGATTGTAGATTTGCATTTTAGTATTTATTTATTTATTTATTTATTCTTTCATCCATTCATTCATTTATTTTTGTTTGATGCTATTTTTGCATGCAGGCAGCTGGGCCGACACATTCTGTCTATGGACTATTGTTTCTGTTCCCTGGGTCTGGGCCCCTGATGGGAAAGGATGAGGGCTCCTGGAGGTTTCACTGTTAGGACATGTGGAGTTTGGTAGAAGGAGTTGGTAGGAATTTGGTCCTTGAAGAAGGCATGTGTGGATGTGTGCTGCAGTCATCTTGATGTGACAAGTGAGAATTGCTTATTTTCTCAGGGGGTCTAGGTTCCCTGTCCTGGGTGCACTGGAATCTGTTCAGAGAGCTGTTAGTACCATAAGTGTCTAGGCCCGGGCAAGGGAAGGTGTCTGTCCACAGAGGATCCAGAAATTTCCATGTCTGAGGGACACTTGGGGACTTCGGGGAAAGTCAAGAAGAGTTTCCCAGGGGTGCCTGGTGGTGGGTGGGGGTGAAGGGCTGTGGAGAGGAGATGGAATGTGACAGAGCCAGAGGTAGCTCAGAAGGGTTGCTAGGAGATGGCTATGGTGGGGACCCGCTCCCAAGACCTGGTTGGCAACCGGGCGGTTGGCAGGGATTGTTCCTTCTTTTGATGTGTCCTTGTCCCCAGGGCATGGTCCGGTGTGGCCCTTCTCCTCTCCTGGGACGAGATCTGGATGTCCCGGGCCCCTCGGGTCCCCTTGTGGGGACCATGAAGGACAGCATCTACCGGAACCCAGAGGCCGGCACTCCGTGGGCACGAAAGAATACCAATTGTTCCTGTGGCCCTTCTCCTGTCTCTTGGGAACAGCAGACCCACTGGACGATTGATTGTCCCACGAGACTGGAGTCCACACAAGTGCACACAGCGGCCTGGCCTTTGCCTTGTGTCCATCCAGGAGCGACCTTCTGCTACATTGGAAGCTGGGCATAGCGCCGCATTGAGGTGGGTGGCCGTCACCCCAGTGTCATCTGCCACCGTTCCCGTGTGCCCTGACCTCTGGGACACAACCCCCTCGATGCCCTACCAGTCTGGGGTTGGTTGGCAGCCCTGACCTGGAAGCTTGGTTTGGCGAAGGTGCTAGTTGCCAGCAGACCCAAGGTCGGCCAGGCAGCAGGAGTGGTTACCTGGTAGGCCAGGGTCAAGTAGGGAGCTGCTGGACCTCAGAGGGCTGTTTTGCTGTTGGGGCGGGGTAGGGGTCGAGGTGGCCTCAGAATATGTTGGGAGGACAGCTAGGGGGCGACACCGAGCCACCACCACTCCAGTCCCACCCACCCACCCCGCAACCACCTGGTCCCCGGGGTCATGAGTTTAGTTCTGAGGCTCCTGGCCTGCGGTCCAGATCCGCATGTCCTTTCTGTAGGCTTCCTTCACGGTACCCTGACCGCCAGCGCGACCCCCCCTGGCACCAGTGTGCCCTCACGCGGGGCCTGCACGGGGTTGGCGGGTGCCCAAGCACAGTGTCTGGGGGCAGTCCAGTGGAGGGGCCCCTGAGGTCCCTGACCACCGTTTCCGCAGCCCACCCGGCAGTCTGTACCCCCACTGGGATCCATCCCTTGCAGCAGGCTTAGATGGGGACACATCTGTGGCCAGTGTTCGGCAGCCATCTTGCAGCTTGGTGCTGGCCGCTTGGGGTTTTTTTGGTTGTTGTTTCTTGGCGTTTTTTCGCTTCCAAAGGGCGGAGGGAGTGCACCCATTTCCCGTGGCGGTTGGCATTCACGGAGCACTACTGCCATCCAGCGGATGGCGTTTGCCGATCCCGCCAGCAGGTCCCCGTGCTTCCCTGGACATGGCGGCTGGCTGCCTAGCGACAGGCTCTCCCTGCTGGCCCCACAGGACCCACGCGGGTCTCCTGCAGCCTCCTTGACCCAGGAGAGGGCTGGCAGGAACGAGGGCCCGGGTGACCTGAAGTAGGCGACAGGGGCTCCCTCGGCTTGCTGGGTTAGAGGCAGCGCAGCCTCACGGGTCCCCAGGCCGCCATGTCTGGCAGGATCTGGGGACCTTGCTGCCCGGGATTCTGCGTCCAGGGCTGCATCTGGCTTCCTGTGTGCACCTCTCCCGATTGCAAGGCCACAGCGTGTGCACAAGGCCACCCAGACACCGCCTAGCTTTGGCCTGATCCTCCCCAACAGCACACACAGCTCACGTCTCGAAACCGCACACACTTCCCGGCATCTCTGGCCTGTGCTCAGGCTCTCCGGGCCAGGGTGCCATTGTGGCCAAATGTCTGCCCTCCATTTCATTCCCGCCTTGGTGCCATCCTCTCTCCTCTCGGCTGCCCGGCCTGATCTCTGGCTGTTTTTTTTGTTGTCTTTTAGGCATGGCAATCTTCTTGAGCCGTGCTGAAGTCGTAATTCAGAGACTGCGACCTGTCAGAATGAGTTTTTGACCCCGAACCCTAGAAGGGGCCTGGGAGGCACCACCCAAATCGCCATTAGCAACCTGGTCGTGTACTCCCAAGCGGGCACGGTTTACAAGCCAGTGTGATGGCTCAGGCTGATGCAGCCAGAGTAGGGTGTGCACTGAAGGGTGTCCAAAACAGTCCACACAGGCCCCGTGGGTACCTTCCAGACCAGGTTTAACTGCCCCTCCTCTCCGACATGCCTCCTGTCTTGTGTTGTGCTGGGGTCCCCCTTGCAGCCGCCATACTCCTGCCTTGCTCACCTTGCCTTAAACCGGGAGAGAACCCCCCACCCCCAGGGTCAAGAGAAGGCCCTTGCCCTGCTCTGCCCTCTCCTGTATCATCTGGGATGTTAGAAGACTTAGACAAGGCTCTGCAATGAACAGGGGTCTGTCTGAACTCCTAGAACTTGTGTTTGTGTCTGGCTTTAGTCTGTCTGTGTTCCCTGTACAGGAAGCTAGTTCTGTGAGAGGCTTTAATCATTGCCAGAGGCAGCGGGGTATGTAAGTGTTATGGTGGTCAGCTCACGTTTGAAACAGATGGACAGGTTGCCATGGAGAGGCAGACTTTCATGGAGGCGAAGGGCTCCATCCTTCAGCTCCAGTTCAGATGGGCACAGTGTCTAATGTGGTCCTGTGTGTGTGTGTGTGTGTGTGTGTGTGTGTGTGTGTGTGTGTGTGAAGGGTGCATGAACCCTGGCTTGTTGGATGAGTACATTGTGTTGGAACCATAGGTAAGTTGGCAGGAGCGTCCATTGGAGTAGCCTGCCTGGCACATCTATGAATTTAGAGCTCCCCACACGTGTTCCCCATACCCCCATGGAACTCCTCTGGAGCTTCAGAGCCGATGCCTCCAGGAGGCTATGAGAGAAGGAGAGATGCACAGATACTAGACAGGTTTGTCTCTAGGAGGCAGGGGGATTGGGTTCTTCTAGGAGCGATGTCTAGGAAAGATGTCACCAGTGTGAAGGTGTGGCCCTTTAGTCTCTTGGTGTTCCTAGGAGGACGGCTCTCTGTTGGGTAGTGAAAAGCATTTCCCAGCTGCATATGGTATATCATCTGTATCCAGACAGGCCTAGGTGCCCTGGATGCCATCAATGGGACTGTCCTTAGGAGCCCAGGATACAGGGAGGCCCAAGAGAGGAGGAGGTAGTGGTAGAGCTGGAAAGACAGATACAGAGATAAGACAGAATGTGATGGGTCAGGGGCCCTGAGAATCTGTGATTGTAGATTTGCATTTTAGTATTTATTTATTTATTTATTTATTCTTTCATCCATTCATTCATTTATTTTTGTTTGATGCTATTTTTGCATGCAGGCAGCTGGGCCGACACATTCTGTCTATGGACTATTGTTTCTGTTCCCTGGGTCTGGGCCCCTGATGGGAAAGGATGAGGGCTCCTGGAGGTTTCACTGTTAGGACATGTGGAGTTTGGTAGAAGGATTTGGTAGGAATTTGGTCCTTGAAGAAGGCATGTGTGGATGTGTGCTGCAGTCATCTTGATGTGACAAGTGAGAATTGCTTATTTTCTCAGGGGGTCTAGGTTCCCTGTCCTGGGTGCACTGGAATCTGTTCAGAGAGCTGTTAGTACCATAAGTGTCTAGGCCCGGGCAAGGGAAGGTGTCTGTCCACAGAGGATCCAGAAATTTCCATGTCTGAGGGACACTTGGGGACTTCGGGGAAAGTCAAGAAGAGTTTCCCAGGGGTGCCTGGTGGTGGGTGGGGGTGAAGGGCTGTGGATAGGAGATGGAATGTGACAGAGCCAGAGGTAGCTCAGAAGGGTTGCTAGGAGATGGCTATGGTGGGGACCCGCTCCCAAGACCTGGTTGGCAACCGGGCGGTTGGCAGGGATTGTTCCTTCTTTTGATGTGTCCTTGTCCCCAGGGCATGGTCCGGTGTGGCCCTTCTCCTCTCCTGGGACGAGATCTGGATGTCCCGGGCCCCTCGGGTCCCCTTGTGGGGACCATGAAGGACAGCATCTACCGGAACCCAGAGGCCGGCACTCCGTGGGCACGAAAGAATACCAATTGTTCCTGTGGCCCTTCTCCTGTCTCTTGGGAACAGCAGACCCACTGGACGATTGATTGTCCCACGAGACTGGAGTCCACACAAGTGCACACAGCGGCCTGGCCTTTGCCTTGTGTCCATCCAGGAGCGACCTTCTGCTACATTGGAAGCTGGGCATAGCGCCGCATTGAGGTGGGTGGCCGTCACCCCAGTGTCATCTGCCACCGTTCCCGTGTGCCCTGACCTCTGGGACACAACCCCCTCGATGCCCTACCAGTCTGGGGTTGGTTGGCAGCCCTGACCTGGAAGCTTGGTTTGGCGAAGGTGCTAGTTGCCAGCAGACCCAAGGTCGGCCAGGCAGCAGGAGTGGTTACCTGGTAGGCCAGGGTCAAGTAGGGAGCTGCTGGACCTCAGAGGGCTGTTTTGCTGTTGGGGCGGGGTAGGGGTCGAGGTGGCCTCAGAATATGTTGGGAGGACAGCTAGGGGGCGACACCGAGCCACCACCACTCCAGTCCCACCCACCCACCCCGCAACCACCTGGTCCCCGGGGTCATGAGTTTAGTTCTGAGGCTCCTGGCCTGCGGTCCAGATCCGCATGTCCTTTCTGTAGGCTTCCTTCACGGTACCCTGACCGCCAGCGCGACCCCCCCTGGCACCAGTGTGCCCTCACGCGGGGCCTGCACGGGGTTGGCGGGTGCCCAAGCACAGTGTCTGGGGGCAGTCCAGTGGAGGGGCCCCTGAGGTCCCTGACCACCGTTTCCGCAGCCCACCCGGCAGTCTGTACCCCCACTGGGATCCATCCCTTGCAGCAGGCTTAGATGGGGACACATCTGTGGCCAGTGTTCGGCAGCCATCTTGCAGCTTGGTGCTGGCCGCTTGGGGTTTTTTTGGTTGTTGTTTCTTGGCGTTTTTTCGCTTCCAAAGGGCGGAGGGAGTGCACCCATTTCCCGTGGCGGTTGGCATTCACGGTGCCCTACTGCCATCCAGCGGATGGGGTTTGCCGATCCCGCCAGCAGGTCCCCGTGCTTCCCAGGACATGGCGGCTGGCTGCCTAGCGACAGGCTCTCCCTGCTGGCCCCACAGGACCCACGCGGGTCTCCTGCAGCCTCCTTGACCCAGGAGAGGGCTGGCAGGAACGAGGGCCCGGGTGACCTGAAGTAGGCGACAGGGGCTCCCTCGGCTTGCTGGGTTAGAGGCAGCGCAGCCTCACGGGTCCCCAGGCCGCCATGTCTGGCAGGATCTGGGGACCTTGCTGCCCGGGATTCTGCGTCCAGGGCTGCATCTGGCTTCCTGTGTGCACCTCTCCCGATTGCAAGGCCACAGCGTGTGCACAAGGCCACCCAGACACCGCCTAGCTTTGGCCTGATCCTCCCCAACAGCACACACAGCTCACGTCTCGAAACCGCACACACTTCCCGGCATCTCTGGCCTGTGCTCAGGCTCTCCGGGCCAGGGTGCCATTGTGGCCAAATGTCTGCCCTCCATTTCCTTCCCGCCTTGGTGCCATCCTCTCTCCTCTCGGCTGCCCGGCCTGATCTCTGGCTGTTTTTTTTGTTGTCTTTTAGGCATGGCAATCTTCTTGAGCCGTGCTGAAGTCGTAATTCAGAGACTGCGACCTGTCAGAATGAGTTTTTGACCCCGAACCCTAGAAGGGGCCTGGGAGGCACCACCCAAATCGCCATTAGCAACCTGGTCGTGTACTCCCAAGCGGGCACGGTTTACAAGCCAGTGTGATGGCTCAGGCTGATGCAGCCAGAGTAGGGTGTGCACTGAAGGGTGTCCAAAACAGTCCACACAGGCCCCGTGGGTACCTTCCAGACCAGGTTTAACTGCCCCTCCTCTCCTGACAGGCCTCCTGTCTTGTGTTGTGCTGGGGTCCCCCTTGCAGCCGCCATACTCCTGCCTTGCTCACCTTGCCTTAAACCGGGAGAGAACCCCCCCCCCAGGGTCAAGAGAAGCCCCTTGCCCTGCTCTGCCCTGTCCTGTATCATCTGGGATCTGGGATGTTAGAAGACTTAGACAAGGCTCTGCAATGAACAGGGGTCCGTCTGAACTCCTAGAACTTGTGTTTGTGTGTGGCTTTAGTCTGTCTGTGTTCCTGGTACAGGAAGCTAGTTCTGTGAGAGGCTTTAATCATTGCCAGAGGCAGCGGGGTATGTAACTGTTATGGTGGTCAGCTCACGTTTGAAACAGATGGACAGGTTGCCATGGAGAGGCAGACTTTCATGGAGGCGAAGGGCTCCATCCTTCAGCTCCAGCTCAGATGGGCACAGTGTCTAATGTGGTCCTGTGTGTGTGTGTGTGTGTGTGTGTGTGTGTGTGTGTGTGTGTGTGTGTGTGAAGGGTGCATGAACCCCTGGCTTGGTGGATGATTACATTGTGTTGGAACCATAGGTAAGTTGGCAGGAGCATCCATTGGAGTAGCCTGCCTGGCACATCTATGAATTTAGAGCTCCCCACACGTGTTCCCGATACCCCCATGGAACTCCTCTGGAGCGTCAGAGCCTATGCCTCCAGGAGGCTATGAGAGAAGGAGAGATGCCAGAGACTAGACAGGTTTGTCTCTAGGAGGCAGGGGGTTTGGGTTCTTCTAGGAGCGATGTCTAGGAAAGATGTCACCAGTGTGAAGGTGTGGCCCTTTAGTCTCTTGGTGTTCCTAGGAGGACGGCTCTCTGTTGGGTAGTGAAAAGCATTTCCCAGCTGCATATGGTATATCATCTGTATCCAGACAGGCCTAGGTGCCCTGGATGCCATCAATGGGACTGTCCTTAGGAGCCCAGGATACAGGGAGGCCCAAGAGAGGAGGAGGTAGTGGTAGAGCTGGAAAGATAGATACAGAGATAAGACAGAATGTGATGGGTCAGGGGCCCTGAGAATCTGTGAGTGTAGATTTGCATTTTAGTATTTATTTATTTATTTATTTATTTATTTATTTATTTATTCTTTCATTCATTCTTTCATTCATTCATTTATTTATTTTTGTGGGATGCTATTTTTGCATGCAGGCCGCTGGGCCGACACATTCTGTCTATGGACTATTGTTTCTGTTCCCTGGGTCTGGGCCCCTGATGGGAAAGGATGAGGGCTCCTGGAGGTTTCACTGTTAGGACATGTGGAATTTGGTAGAAGGATCTGGTAGGAATTTGGTCCTTGAAGAAGGCATGTGTGGATGTGTGCTGCAGTCATCTTGATGTGACAAGTGAGAATTGCTTATTTTCTCAGGGGGTCTAGGTTCCCTGTCCTGGGTGCACTGGAATCTGTTCAGAGAGCTGTTAGTACCATAAGTGTCTAGGCCCGGGCAAGGGAAGGTGTCTGTCCACAGAGGATCCAGAAATTTCCATGTCTGAGGGACACTTGGGGACTTCGGGGAAAGTCAAGAAGAGTTTCCCAGGGGTGCCTGGTGGTGGGTGGGGGTGAAGGGCTGTGGAGAGGAGATGGAATGTGACAGAGCCAGAGGTAGCTCAGAAGGGTTGCTAGGAGATGGCTATGGTGGGGACCCGCTCCCAAGACCTGGTTGGCAACCGGGCGGTTGGCAGGGATTGTTCCTTCTTTTGATGTGTCCTTGTCCCCAGGGCATGGTCCGGTGTGGCCCGTCTCCTCTCCTGGGACGAGATGGATGTCCAGGGCCCCTCGGGTCCACTGGTGGGGACCATGAAGGACAGCATCTACCGGAACCCAGAGGCCGGCACTCCGTGGCCAAGAAAGAATACCAAGTGTTCCTGTGGCCCTTCTCCTGTCTCTTGGGAACAGCAGACCCACTGGACGATTGATTGTCCCACGAGACTGGAGTCCACACAAATGCACACAGCGGCCTGGCCTTTGCCTTGTGTCCATCCAGGAGCGACCTTCTGCCACATTGGAAGCTGGGCATAGCGCCCCATTCAGGTGGGTGGCCGTCACCCCAGTGTCATCTGCCCACCGTTCCCGTGTGCCCTGACTGCTGGGACACAACCACCTCCATGCCCTACCAGTCTGGGGTTGGTTGGCAGCCCTGACCTGGAAGCTTGGTTTGGCGAAAGTGCTAGTTGCCAGCAGACCCAAGGTCGGCCAGGCAGCCGGAGTGGTCACCTGGTAGGCCATGGTCAAGTAGGTAGCTGCAGGACCTCAGAGGGCTGTGTTGCTGTTGGGGAGGCGGAGGGGTCGAGGTGGCCCCCAGGAGAAATAGGGAGGATATCTCAGGAATCCTAGAGGGGAAAGTGTTCGTAAGAGATTATATGAAGCAATTTCAACAAAAGAACAGAACTTGGTGATGTAGAAAAAACCCTTATGAACTTCCATGTGTAAAATTGTGTCATGACCAATTCTTTGTATTACATAGTATAAAATTAATGTTAGAACCATAGTTTGTGGAAAACACTTTAGTAAATTTTGTCTTTACAAGAATTGTTTAATAAAATTGAAATGATTACAACTAATTTGAATATACTACAAAGTTTATTAAAATCTTAAGGTCATGAATAACTTCCATGCAATAAAATTAATGCTTATATCACTGTTTATGACAATTTTTTCCTTCTTTTGGGGGATCATTCTTATTTGCATAAGGGAAATTCTGTTCAGAGAGTGACATTCTTTGGGACATTTCTCTCAAATTCATTGTGACCGTGGAATTCATTCTCTTGGATAAATATTTAAATCTTTTCATAACATTTGGCCTGTTAGATAAACAAGTCACACATGTTATTGTGAGGAATTACTAAGTTGATAACCAAAATTCAAAACTAGTCTTCATCCGGTAATAAAAAATACTTAAAGGAATAAAGATATTATGTTCAATATTTCATTCTAATATTAAGGAAAAACCATTTGCTGCCGTTTCTATGAATCTCTAGAGGTGGTGAGGTTTGATAACACATTATTTTGACCTTCAGAATTGCTGGATAACATTCAAGTTCAACTCAACCAACAAGTGAGTGCCATAAGTAACTAATTAGTTTTCTTATGTTCATGTGATTTGTTATATCATTTGAGGTATTTCTGAGTGACACAATAGTGCTAATATTAGTGTACTAAAATTACAAATGAATATATTATTAATAAAATAATTATTGATATCATTAATCTTGTTTTGGTTATAATGGTTTGCTTGGGCAAAACCCCGATTGTACTCTAAAGTAGTTTTCAATATTAAAATTTTCAAGTATTTTCATTCTACATAAAATCTTCTCCTCATTCAGCATAATTTTGATTAATAACATCATTTTCATTTTATTTTTGATATTATAATTACACTTCTCCCTTCCCGCCTCCTTACAAGCCTCCTATATACCCCTCCCCGCTCTGCTTCAATTTCAAGGCTCTTATACTCAGTGATATTTGTTAGTGCACTGTATTGTATATTCCTGAATCTAACCTGCTAAGTACAGGTTACTTGAAGGTATGTTTTCAGGGCTGCTCATTGGCCCTGGGAACCCAGTTGTTGTGCTCTTTCCTGGAGAAGAACTCCTTTCCCACTCCAGCTTTCCTCGGTGGCCTGCCTACAGTTCCTTGTGTGGGGCTGAGACCTCATGGGCTTTCCCCCTCCATTTTGGTATGTGAATAAAATCATGTGCATTAGTGTCATGCTTGGTCAGCTCGCTTTACACCTTCAGACCAGAGGGTTTCCAAATACTGAGGCATCTTGGGAATAGATTGTTTCATTCTTTTTCCGAGATAGTTAAGTTATTAATGGAGGTTTAATTAAGGTCTTGGGCATAGACAAATGGCTTCCTCCACAAAGGGAGATGGTTATTAATGTAGATTAAATTTGCTTAATGATCATTGGGAGTTTAAAAGTCAAACCTGGTTTGGCAATACATTTGCTTTTTACTATGATTTGATAGCATTATATCAAAATACTATGCAACTAAGTCAATAAATGTAATATATCACATGGACTTCCAAAGACAAAATCACAGGATGACCTCAATAGAGACACAAAAAGCCTTTATCAAAATTTCAAGATTTAATCCTATATTATTTGATGATGTTGTGTATGGGGGTGTCTCCATGATCTATTTCTCACAGTATGTTGTTGGTGTATAAAAATGCTATTGGTTTGTGCAAGATGATTCCACAATATGAAACACTGCTGAGATTTTTATGGTAGAAATTTTGGAACTTCTCTCTATGTATATAATGTCATCTGCATATAGAGATAGTATCCCTTCATTTTTCCTTATTTATTTTATTTGCCTGTAATTTCTTTCTATTGTCTCACTGCTCAAGTTAGTGCTCTGAGCCCAGGATGGACAATAGTATCAAAAGTGGCTGTCCTTGTCTCATTCCTGACTTCAGTATGGGTGTTTCAAGTTTGAACTTAGGATGTCCACTATGGCTTTGTTATATATAGCTTTTATTATGTTAGAGTGTAAGACCCTGGGAAGCTCAGGCCTCCAGGATCTTAGCCCAGGACCTCAGTCACCCCAATCCCCAGGTGGAGTTGAAAGCTTGTACCCATGCTGCCTTCCCTTAAGTCTGAGTTCAAGATGTCAACGTTCTATATGAGAAAGACAAGGTTTTTGTAGCATTGGGGTAGGTGCTTTGTAAAGAGGGATTTGGTGGACAAGTAGGTGGAGTTAAAGGAGCTGATCTACGCATAACAAGTTAATCATAGCAATCCCCTGAAAGAAAGGCATAGTTGTGATATGGGCATAATAAGGTAGTTATAACAATAGGTGGTCATAACACCCTTTAAAACAACGTCATGGTTGTCCTTTCCAGGAACAAGAAGCACAAAACCATGTGTAGTTAACGTTACATGTGAGACATAGCCCTATCCTTGAGTAACAAAGGTTTAATCATAAATAGGAATGAACATGGTTTGTCTTTATGATAAGATGGATTTTAAGCCTAAGATGGAGGAAGGCTAGTTCATCAGTAGTCCAAGCCAAGCTAGCCTCAAACTCAATATGTAGTCAAGGATGTTCTGAATTTCTGATCTTCCTATCTCTACCCCACCCCAGTGCTGGGCATCTAGTCGAGCATCACCATGATTGATTTTTACAGTGCAGGGAATTGGACCAGGACTTCCTGGATATTTGGTGAGCACTCTGTCAAACGAACTATGTCTCCAGCAAAAGCTTTTTCGCATTGACAGAGGAGAATCCAGCGAGGACACTGTACTCAATTACACCTTCTAGCCAGCTATAAACTGCTGTGGACCAATCTTTGTTAACTGTAAATATGTATCACTCCCATTGTTAATAAGCAGCTGTTTGCCGGATTGCTAGGTAGGACTTAGGCAGCAGAGAAACCCTGGGAGAAAGAAGGGCAGAGGTTGATATTTGCAGGCCAGACAGAGAAGGAGAGGGACGTGTATAAAATGACGGAACAAGTCACCAGCCATGTAGCAGCACATAGATTAGTAGAAATGGGTTAATATGGCTAAAGCAGGGCAATGGTGATGCATGCCTTTAATCCCAGCAATCAGGTGGAAGAGACAGGCAGATCTTCTGTGTGAGTTCAAGGTCAGCATGGTCTACCGGAATGGTTCTGGGATAGAGTCCAAAGTTACAGAAAAAGCCTGCCTCAGAAAATAACACACACACACACACATACATACACACACACACACACACACACACACACACACACACACACACACAAAAAAAAAAAAAAAAAAAAAAAACAAAAGAATAGGTAGCTATAAACCAGCCTAAACTATCAGCCAAGCATTTATAACTAATAACAAGTTTCTGTGTTTGGACCTGGTTGGCGGAAAAGAAAAGTCTGATTACAATAGACAAACACAGCTCCTCCCAGTAACTTTCTGAAACATGATGTACTATCCAGATTATTCTTTGAATCAGGCAATCAGATTTTTGGATCATAAAGAGTATTCATCCTGCCCAAATCAAAGGTCTGTAAATGACACAGTGAAATAATAAGGCAATGTATAGATGTAGGGGCTGAAGAAAAGATGTACAGAGTAGAGTATAGCTTAAGCAGCAGATTCAGTTCTCAGCACAGTCACCCAGAATAGGATTAGGTAATGATATACAAATGTTACCAATAACTATGAAAAGTGAACAGAATAACTTACAGACAAACATGTATAAGATACTTGAATTAATCTATTCCTCACTAAGTTGGATTGCTGGTGCAGACGTCTAACTCCAGCTCCTGGAGAAAAAGGCAGGAGGGTGGAAAGTTCAAAAGTGGCTGGAGCAATTGAACCAGAGCCTGTCTCAAAATAATATTTTAACTAAAAAGAGCTAGAGATGTAGTTCAGAAGTACAGCACTCATTCAGTTTCCTTTAAGATAAGAAACAAAAACACACAGAGATAGGCAGATGATACGTAGTTTTCTAGTCATTGGGGATGTAAGCCTTTAGTACCAACACGTGGAAGGGAGACTGAGGCAGGTGGATCTCTTGAGATCTAGGCCAGCCTGGTCTACAGAGCCAGTTCTGGGCCAGTCGGGGATACAAGCGAATCCCTCTCTCGAAAAACAAACAAAACTTTTCTAAATAATTTTTTTGATGAATATGAAATGTCAAATATTTAAATTGAAATCCTGAGGCACTGTGGAGGTGGCCCAGTGAATAAGAGCACTTATTGACAAACTTGACTACCTGAGTTCAATCCCAGCAGGCATCTAAAAAGTCATGTGTGTGGAGTGGAGGCCGTTGCATTCCAGTGGCAAGCTGTAGGTTTAATAAGTGGTTTTCTGTGATAGTCATAAAACAGAGAGTGATGAAGTAGAAAACCTGATCCCTCTTGTGGTAGTTTGAATGCATTTGGCCCCCATAAACTCATAGGGAGTGGCACTCTCATGAGGCATGGCCTTGTTAGAGGGAGTGTGGTCTTGCTGGAGGAGGCTGGATGACACACAGGCCTTTAATCCAGATGTTGAGTTTGGAGGGCACATCCACTTCTTTTCTTTTTCTTTTTTTTAGATTTAAATTAGAAAAATCTTATTTTCTATATCAATCCCAGTTTCCTCTCCCTCCCATCCTCCCATGACACTCACTTACTCACATCCCATTCCTCTTCTGCTCCGTATGGGGGGCACACCCTTAATCTCTGGGCCACACTTCTGTTGGAAATGTGCCCCTGTGGGGGCAGGTTCTGCCTCTGCCTCTCAAGTGCTTGGATTATAAATTCGTGTTTTCTTAAAGTTCTTGTCATACAGGTCTTTCAATTGTTTGTTTAGAATTACTCCAAGATTTTTTTATGTTGTGTGTGGCTATTGTGAAGGGTGATGTTTCTCTGATTTCTTTATCTGTCCATTCATCTTCTGTGTATAGCCGGTTGATACTATATCAATGGATACAGAAATGACTTTCTAGATGGGAGGTGGTGACACACACTTTCAATGCCAGCACTCGGTACACAAAGGCAGGTGGATCTCTGTGAGTGCGAAGCCAGCCTGGTCTACAAGAGCTAGTTCCAGGACATCCTCCAAAGCTACACAGGGAAACCCTGTCTCTAAACCCCTTCCCCCACCAAAAAGAAAAAGAAAAAAAAAAGAAATGCCTTTCTATTCTCAAGTACCTCATTAATTCTATGTGGAAAACAACATTGTGAATTTTTCTACAGCACCACTACTAGAGTATGTATACTCAATACTATAAGGTGGAGCTCACTGGGAGGATTTAAGTCTTGTACTTGTGAGGTTCTGGGGTCCATGCCTAACATTAAAAAAAAGTATCTAGAAATTGTTTCTGTTTATCATGCTGGAGTGAGTCCCTTAACTCAGATGGTATTAGAATGGAGGGTTCACATGCTCATTCCAAAAAGCTTCATTTGGCCAAATCTTTTGACACAAATATCTTTAATCCCAGCACTTGTGAGGCAGAAGCAGGCAGAACTCACTGAATTTGAGGACAGCCTTGTGGTTTAATTTTGTTTGTAATCTAATAAATAAAGCTTGCCTCAAGATCACAGTGCAGAGCTAAGCCACTCGTTAGCCACACTCCTAGGTAAGAGCTAAGCCATGGGGCTGAAGAGTATGCTCAGCAGTTAAGACCTCAGGCTGGTCTTCCAGAGGTGTCGAGTTCAATTCTTAGCAACCACATGGTGGCTTACAACCATCCGGATTGAGATCTAGTGCCCTCTTCTGGTCTGTAAGTGTACATGCAGGAGGAACGATGTATAAATAATTAAAAAAAAATCTTCTAAAAAAAACAACAAAAAAACCCTAAGCCACTAGTTAGCCACCAACACATATAAGCCACTATTTAGGCACAGAAGACAGGCATTTGTGGCCACCCCTTTAATCCCAGCACTTGGTAGACAGAGGCAGATGGATCTCTGTGAGTTCAAGGCCACCTTGGGCTACAAGAGAGTCAATCAATCTAAAAGAGAAATAGGGCTCACCCCTTTGATCCCAGCACTTGGGATGACATGCTTTTAATCCCCCACTAGAGAGGAATATAAGCCAGGAGCTCAGGGCAGTCTGAGGTTTGGCAGAGAACATTGCAGTTGGCAGTCACTCTGAGGACAGGATCTCCCCCTTTGATCTGAGCCTTGGTAGAGGGAAGAACTCTCTAGTGGCTTGGCTGCTTTGATTTTCTGATCTTTCAGCTTTCCTGCCTAATATCTGACTCTGGGTTGCTATTATTCCTGCTATGCAGCCTAGTCTACATAGTGAGTTCCAAGACAACCAGGGCTGCATAAAAAGATCCTGTCTCAAAACATTAAAGTCACAACCAAAAACAAACAAACAAAACAAACCTCCCCCAGATAGATCCATATTATAACAGCACACAGACTGATTATATATGATTATACACTCAGTTTGTTCAAAGTGTCAAAATTGTCCCCCCAACCCAGTATGTGTGTGTTTGTCTGACTTTGCACATGTGTGTATTTAAGACAAGGTTTTATTATATTACATATGTTGGCCTAAAACGTCATTCCTGCCTTATTCCTCAACCTCCAAATCAATATGGTACAATTATAGGCATGGACCATAACACTCAGCATTGCATATTCATTTAAAATATATTACTAATGTACAGCAAGCACTAGCTTATGTGTGCAAATGTGTGTGAGAGTCTGTGTGTGAGTGTGTCTGTGTATGTACACACGGGTGAGAACACAGACATGCTACACTACATGTGTAGAGGTCAGAGGAAATGACAATTGGGGGAGTTGTCTCTCTTTCAATAGAGGGTTCTGTTGAATCAAACTCAGGCCATCAGATTTGCACAGTGTCTTAGTTAGGGTTTCTTTCTTTCTTTCTTTCTTTCTTTCTTTCTTTCTTTCTTTCTTTCTTTCTTTCTTTTGGTTTATCGAGACAGGGTTTCTCTGCGTAGACTTGGAGCCTATCCTGGCACTCGCTCTGGAGACCAGGCTGGCTTTGAACTCACAGAGATTCACCTGCCTCTGCCTCCGGAGTGCTGGGATTAAAGGTGTGTGCCACCAACGCCTGGCTTTAGTTAGGGTTTCTATTGCTGTCAACAGATACCAGGACCGTGACACCACATTTGGGTGTTGGTGTGTTTTGAGACAGGGTCACTTTGTGTAGCCTTAGGTAGTTCCCTCTGATGATAGGCTGGCATTGAGCTCCCACAGAGATCAACCTGCCTCTGCCTTCAGAGTGCTGGGATTAAAGACATGCACCACCACGGCCCAGTTCTGATTCCATTTTCAATCTGTGGATCCCATTCTATTTTTGTTTTTACCATTCCTTTGAGGAATGATTGGGGGGTTTTGTTGTTGTTGTTGTTAGTGGTAGTGGTGGTGGTTGTGATACTGTGATTGTTTTGCTTCTGTATTGTGAAGTTACTCCAAATCAGTATTTTACCCTTTCTTTCTACTGAACACATACCATTACAAACTGTCTTTCTTGTACTCGGTGTACACTAGGTGGGAATCAGGCTTCAATATTTCAATGAGAATTCTTTCAGATGATGCTTTTACTCTAATTGCATCAGGCTTATTGTACACTGCCCTTCCTTGGTTGTGGAGATTGATCTGTGGCTTGCAACATTCTCTCCTTGGTCATGCCCATTGTTGTTTGTCAGGCCAGGCTTGAGGGAGGAGGTTTTTAAATTCACAAGCTCAAGCTACAGTGTGAGTCCTTGTTTCAGAAACAACAAAGTGGAGACATGGTGTGGACTAAGCATTAACTGAAACATTCATCAGTCAATGGACATGTGGGCTGTTCCACACTTGGGGTCATATGAAAATGGCATCAAGTACATTCATGGAAGGAGTTGTTAGTAGACTGGGCTGCTTTCAACCAGATGGGAGTGGGCCTATTTTAGGGGAGGTAGAGGACAAACAAGACAGAGGAAATCATGGTATGGGCTATATAGTAGGGGAAGGTAGCATGACAAATAAAATAAAGCACATCTGTGAAAGTGTTATTTCATTAATAATGAAAACAATATTTTGTCTGCTAATTCAAAGAGTTAACACTAGGTGGCGGTAGCACAGGCCTTTACTTCAGCACTAGGGCAGAGACAAGTAGACCTCTGAGTTTGAGCCAGTCTCATCTACAGAGCAAGTTCCAGAACAGCCAGGGCTCCACAGAGAAACCCTGACTCTTAAAACAAAGGCAAAAATGAACGAACAAAAAATTACCAAGGACAGAACACACGAGAAAAGGAATATCTGTTTTGGATTTAGAAAAGGATTATCTGTTTTGGATTTCTTGGCTTTTGGGGAGAACACAGAGGCTGTGAAGATGGGAAGGGGAAATGGGGGTGATTTCATTGTTGAGGGTAATAATGGGGGTAAACTATAGGTTGGGAGAGCCAGCAGGAGATGAAGGGAGAAACAATACTCTGGATGTTTGAAACAGCCATAGGCAGATCTAATATTGACAAGCTTTCTTAAAAACACATAAAGAAGCCAGGTGGTGGTGGCACATGCCTATAATTCCAGCACGTGAGAGGCAGAGGCACGAGGATCTCTACGAGTTCTAGGCCTAAACAGAGGAACCCTCTCTCAAAAAAAAAAAATAAAAAAATACACAAATGCAAAAAACATACACATAGTTTAGTTGGAAATTTCCCATCTTTCAGAATAATGCCCTCCCTTGGAAGCACAGACGTTATAAAAAAAAAAAACTGGTGCCAGGTGTGTGAAACCTCCATTTAAGTTTGTGATTTGGGGGTCCAGGAGATTCCCCCAGACAATAAAAGCTATTGCCATTGGTCTGGTTGCCTGACAGAACTTGAGACTATTGCTAGACTAGAGGAATGACTCAGCAGTTAAGAGCATCCTCTGCTCTTTCAGAGCACCCAGGCACGATTCCCATCACCTACACTGCAGCTTCCTTCCATCTGTATCTACAACTCCAGTTCCAAGGGCTCCAACAATGCGCTCTCTGGCCATCTTCTGGTCTCTGTGGGCAGTAGAAATGCATGTGGTACCCAGACACACATGCAGGCAAAACACCCATTGGGTCTGGAGGTACACAACTTGAATCCTATTTAAAACTTATTTAGGCTTGTTTTTCCCTGTAAATGATTTCGAGAATCTTGGATGGCAGATGTCTAGTTATATGGTTCCTCTGATCTCCATTTGTCTCACTTAAGGAAGCTAAATAGTTTCTCAGCCACTAGCAAAGGAACCTTGGTGTCTTTCCCAGGGACACAGCTCCCCGCCCATTTGAGACTCTGGGGCAGATCTAGAGACCTCAATTAACTTCTGGGCGGAGCCGGCAGTCAGAGGGATAGGAGTGGTCTTATCTTTCCCATCCTAAGGATCCCTCAAGTAAAAGCAGGCAGAGTGGTGAGAAGGGGCAGAGTGGATACTGCTGGTAGTTTCAGGCCTCCAAAGGTCT
Organism: Cricetulus griseus; assembly: GCF_003668045.3. Taxonomy (NCBI): domain Eukaryota; kingdom Metazoa; phylum Chordata; class Mammalia; order Rodentia; family Cricetidae; genus Cricetulus; species Cricetulus griseus. Next base: position 33,052,379 of record NC_048604.1, on the reverse strand, counting down.
GAGATTCTACCAAAGAACACCCATCTTTGACCAGGTAAGACTCCTGCATTATCCCGACCTGCCCTGATGCCAGAGGACCTGGTAGCTTGAGTGATCTCTCTGGAGCCAAGGACTCTGTCCTCCCTGTGTGTGTGAGCATGCTCCTGGAAGCATTGGGCCTTGGAGCACATTGGGACCCCTCGGTTGTGTGGGGGATGCACCATGTGGGTTAACGTGCAGGTATGTGTGCCTCGTGGGGTCCCAGCCCTGGAGAGGAGACATGCACACAAGGTCCCATTCCCAATCTGGAAACTCGCCAGTTGATATCCACTTGCAAATGAAAATGACTTTTCTCCAACAGAGTCTCTCTGGGGTTCCAAGCTCTCTTAAGGTCAGTCCCTATGTTTAGCAATAGGTGGCCAACACAGAATTATGTCTTGGCTCCTATGGATTATTTTTTTGTGATCTCATAATTCTTTGGACTTTTTTTTAACTTTACAGTCCTTTGTGTATAGCTTATTGCTCCGTGTTTTGTGTGTATATGGGATTCCTGTGCTAACATATGTCTCTGAGTCTATATGCTTATTTTGAGTAGTCTTTTGCTGTCTCTTCTGTTTGTTTTGTCCTCTTCTGATTTCTTTTTGTTTGGTCTTTTAAATTTAGTTTTATCAATTAGATTTCTGTTTGTTTTGTAAGGGGAGACAGTTTGTATACTGATGGGAGGGGAAGTTGGGAGGATATCTCAGGAATTGTAGAGGGGAAAGTAATCACAAGAAATTATATGAAGAAATTTCAAAATGATCAGTGACTCTGAAAATTCTATCCTGCAGGCACATGTTGATTTACTCATTTCTAGTGATAGAATGGGAGCGTCAACATGCAAGAGAAATTACAGTAGAGAACCTGTAACCTCATTAATGAGGTCAGAGATGATTTGTGAGCTAAATAGCATTTTCTGGGTTTCATGCCTTAGAATAATAATGTTTAAATTAATTTTCTCTGACTCAATGTTAAGTCACCAAAATACCATAAACACTCCAAAATTTTAAATAAATATTGAGTTCTCCAGATAAAAAAGAAATTATTCTCCTAGCTCCCTCCCCCCTCTTCCCGTGCTCCCAATCTGCTAGGAGAATGGGAAGGGGAGAAGAAGAGGGATGCCGAGGACGTGAGGGAGCAGAAATTTTGAGTCAGGGGAAGGATACAGGATACCAAGAATGGAGATATCATAATAGAGGAAGACATTTTTGGTTTACAGAGAAAGCAGGCACTAGGGAAATGTCTGGAGATCTACAAAGATGACACCAGCTAACTATCTCAGCAATGGAGGAGAGGCTACCTTAAATGCCCTCCCCTGATTATGAGATTGATGAGTGACTTATATGCCACCCGATAGCCTTCATCCAGCAACTGGTGGAAGTAGAAGCAGACACCCATAATTAATCACCGAACTGAACTGGAACCCAGATGCAGAGAAGGACGAGTGAAGAGCACAGAGGTTCAGACCAGGCTGGTGAAACCCACAGAAACAGCTGGCCTGAACAATGGGGAGCTCTTGCTCCCCAGTCTGATAGCTGGAATACCAGCATGGGACTGTTTCAGACCCCAGGAACATGGGTTTCTCTGAGGAAACCTCAGAAATCTATGGGACCTCCTGTAGAAGCCCAGTATTTATCCCTTGCATAGGTGTGGACTTTGGGAGCCCATTCCATATAGAGGAATACTCCCTGAGCCAAGACACACGGGGGTGGGCCTAGGCCCTATCCCAAAGGATGCAATAGACACTGATGACACCCTATGGAAGGCCTCACCATCCAGGGGGAGCAGAAAAGATATGTGACAGATAAGCTTTTAGTTGGGGGCGGTAGGGGAGGACGGTTTGGAGAAGGGAACTGGGATTGTCATGTAAAACAATCCTGTTTCTAAGTCAAATAAAAAGTTGGAAAAAAAGAAATTATATGAATAAATTTCAACAAAAGAACAAGAAAACTTGCTGAGGTAGAAAAAAACCCTCATGAATTTCCATGTCTAAAATTGTTACATGACCAATCCTATGTTTTATATATTATGAAATAAATGTTATAGGAATATTTTGTGAAAAACACTTTACTAAATTTTGTCTTAACAAGAAATGTTTAATGAAATGGTCATGATTATAACTAAGTTTAATATAATATAAAGGTTATTTAAATCCTAAGGTTGAAATTCAATTCCATGCAATAAAATTAATGCTTATCCCCTGTTTATGACAATTTTTGCCTCTTTTCTCAGGGTCAGATTTTTGTTAGCAACTTAAGAGAAATTCTGTTCAGAGAGTTATGTTCCTACTTGGGACATGTCTCCCAAATTGATAGTGACTGTGGAATTAATTTTAATAAATAAATATTTCAGTCTTTTCATGACATTGGGCCTGTTAGATAGTCAAGTAACACATGCTATTGTGAAGAATTTCTATGATGATAACCAAAATTTAAAACTAGTCTTCCTCAGGATATAAAAAATTTAAGGAAATAAACATATTACATTCAATATTTCATTCTAATTGCAAGAAAGGACAGTGTGCAGCCATTTCTATAAATCTCCAGAGGTGGTTTCTTTTAATGTTCAGAATTGCTGGATAACTCTCAAGTTCAATTCCACCAACAAGTGAGTGCCATAAGTACTTAATTATGTTTCTTATGTTCATGCCATTTGATATTTCATTTGAGATATATCTAAGTGATAAAATAATGCTAATATTAATTTTCACAAAAGTACAAATGAAAATGTTATTAACAAATAATTATTAATATCATTAATCTTGTTTTGGGTGTGATGGTTTGCTTAGCTAACACACGTATTTAACTCTAAAGTAGTTTAAAATTCAAGCATTTTCATTCTTTATAAAATGTTCTTCTCATTCAGCATAACTTGTATTTAAAACATCATTTTTATTTTAGTTTTGAGATTCTAATTACATTTCTTCCTTCTTTCCTCCTTAAAAGCCTCCTATATATGCCTCCACTCTATGCTTCAATTTCAAGGCCCTTATACTCAGTAATATTTGTTAGTGCACTGTATTGTATATTACTGAATTTAACCTGTTCAGTACAGGTTACCTGAATGTGTGTTTTCAGGGCTGCTCATTGGCTCTGGGAACCCAGTTGTTGTGCTCTTTCCTGGAGAAGAACTCCTTTCCCACTCCAGCTTTCCTCGGTGGCCTGCCTACAGTTCCTTGTGTGGGGCTGAGACCTCATGGGCTTTCCCCCTCCATTTTGGTATGTGAATAAAATCATGTGCATTAGTGTCATGCATGGTCAGCTCACTTTACACCTTCAGACCAGAGGAATTCTAACTATAGAGGGATCTTGGGAATAGATTATTTCATTCTTTTTCAGAGATAGTAAGTTATTAATGGAGGTTCAATTAAGGTCTTGGGCACAGACAAGTAGCTTCTCCTGAAAAAGTCGATGGTTATTAATGTAGATTAAATTTGCTTAATGATCATTGGGAGTTTAAAGTCAAACCTGGTTTGGCAATACATTTGCTTTTTACTATGCTTTGATAGCATTATATCAAAACATTATGCAACTAAGACAATAAATGTAATAAATCACATGGACTTCCAAAGACAAAAATCACACAATGACCTCAATAGATACACAAAAAGGCTTTATCAAAATTCCTGGGTTTAACCCTAGAGACTTTATTTCTTTGACGATGTTGTGTATGGGGAAGTCTCCATGATCTATCTCTCCCTGTTTGTTGTTGGTGTATAAAAATGCTATTGGTTTGTGCAAGGTGAATCCACAGCATGCTGAAAAATTTTCGGGTAGAATTTTTGGAACTTATAAGTATGTATCATGTCATCTGCATATAAAGATAGTATGTTTCATTATTTGTTTTATTTGCCTTTAATTTCTTTCTATTGTTTCACTGCTCAAGTTGGTGCTGTGAGCCCAGGATTGACAACAGTGGCAAAAGTGGCTGTCCTTGTCTCATTCCAGACTTCAGTATGGGTGTTTCAAGTTTGAACTTAGGATGTCCACTATGGCTTTGTCATATATAGCTTTTATTATGTTAGAGTATGTTCCCTCTAGTCCTATATTCCCAAACTCTTTTATCATGAAGACACATGATGAATAACTCAAAAATGACAGTAGTCCTCCCTAGTAATTAGGGAAAAAGGAATCAAAACAACTTTGAGATTTCATCTATCTTACCCCAGTTAGAAAGGCAAACATCAACAAAACAATGAAATTAAGTCATTGTATTGTAATCTCAAAAAAAAAAAGAAAAAGATTCAAAGGAACCCTTTTGAATTGTTTAATTTTAAGGTGGTCTAAGAGATTCCCAAACATTATTAGCTACGACTAATGTCTTTGTTTGGCCCCAGAGGTCAAAGGTAAATTCCTATTGATGGAGACACAATGTCATCCAGAAAAAGAGATCTGAGGCCCCTGAGCTGCATCTGAGATGAAAGAAGTCCTACTCCCTAAGGACTAGCTTTCATGCTCCCTTCCAACGAAGAGAGAAACAATATTCCTATCCAGGCAGGTCATCTATGAACTACAACCACCACCACCTTGGTACAATAATTTCAAAGGGTTGCACAGTGACAACAGAACTTTTCTGGTGACCAACAACTCTTCATTGTTGTTTAGTGCTGGTCAAGGAGTGAAAACATGCCTGGTATTGTAAATGTAGCCAACTACCCAGAGCTCATGATTTAGTGACTCCTGTAGGAAAACGTACAACCAGCACATTCCTAAAGCAGCACAGTCCCTAATTCTACATCCTTGTCATTACACACAGATGAGTGTAGTTCCCAGTCCTCTTAAAGGAAACTTTTCTTTGTAACAGATGAGGACCATGACAGAAAACCACAACAGTTAACATGTACAGTCGGAGAGTCCCAACTGATACACCACCACAGCTCCTCAACTTAAGATGCAGGGTCCATTGTGGAAGTAGGCACAAAAGGATTGTCAGAGCGGGAGAAGGAAGCTTGCTGTCCACCAACCTGGCTGCCTTAACATGACCCAAAGAAGGAGAAAACCAATAGACATAGCTACATGGAAGAGGGAAAGCTCACAAGATCTCAACCCTACACAAAGGTAAACAGGCAGCTATGATATTCTGAGAATGGGAGAAAAGGCTTCCTCAGGGATGAGTACACAAATCTGATTCTCAACACCAAACCAACATGTCACAAAATGTGCATATGCAGTAAGTATATGGACTGAGTGAGCTTTATTTAATATTTACGTAATATTGCACACACACACACACACACACACACACACACACACACTCAAAAGTGACCCTTTTCACATTAGCCTAGAGACAATGCTGTGATTGCTCTCATCTCTATCTACTAAGGAAATCCCAGAGAACCCCTTTGATGGTGGCCGCTTTCCACCAAGGAACTGTCCTGTGAATTCTCACTATTGCCTGTCCAGGCACAATCCTGAACCGACTTGACACAGTCCACAGAGTGTCCAGCATATGGTGTGGGCTACTTTGTCATGAGCATTGTCAACATCCTCCTGATGGAACCAGGTGCTGCTTTTCTGAGATTCCTGTGCTCACTGGGGTTCCTCCTTAGGGTTTCATCCTTAAAGGGCTCCCATCACCTATAATCATGGGGCATTCAGCTGTGCCTCCTTGCAAAAGATGATCCAAGCTCCCTGAGTGCACAATAGCTCCAGACCAACTGGAACTATGCACCTTGCCTGGGAGAGGGGATAGAATATACATGCATATAATATATTTTGCAGGGGAAAATTTGTACAGAGGCTCTATCTATGTGGCACAGAAGCCCTTATCCCTGCTCAGAGGTTTTCTAGTGCAGCTAGCATGTACACAACCAGGTAAGTATGCCATGGCCTATGGTATGTAAAGAAGCCCAATAAATTCAGTGAGTCTCCAGAGTGAGTTTGGGGATATCATGTCTGCTTATCATTAAGACCTTAAGGGGTGTGACATGCATTGCCTACATCACTCTTTGGGAATAGATTTAACAACACCCAGATATATCAGAAAACCAAAGTCTGACAAAAAAGTCATTGCCGGTAGACAAACATGCAGTGTCTGCACTGGTAAGTGTATATTAGCTGCTTAGTCAGGGATGATCACTCTATAATCCATAAAGCCAAAGAAGTTACATAAAGAGGAGCGGTCTAGTGGGGAAACATGAATATCTCTCTCAGAAGCAGGAATAGGATTCGTGGCTTGAATATGGCTGGATGGAGATGGGAGCAGGAGTGCTCAGCTGGGGGTAGGAATGGAGGGAGAACTGGGAGAGAACTGGAATAGTGGTCATTTAGGGGATGATATGGAAACTAGTGCAGTGGAAACTTCCAGAAACCTATGAGGGTGACCCTAGCAAAGTCTCTTAGTAATGGAGGATATGGTGCCTGAACCAACCATCTTCCTTAACTAGGCTCAGCTCCCAGTGGAGAGACTGGGATACCACCCCAGCCACAAAAGCTGTGACCCAAACCCTGTCCTTCCTGCAAGATGTGCTGGGGCAATGGTGGCTCAGAGCTTGTGGGAGTGACTAACTGACCTAATTTTAAACACAAGACATGAGAGGGAGCCCATGGAAGACACTGCCCAGATGGCTAGGATCACTAAGCTGGCTGTTTCAGAGACCCAAAGTAGAGCCAAACACTACTGGTCTATAAGTCAAAGGAATAGTTGCTAATGATATTCTGCTCTTCTCAGAGGACAATGCCCAGTCATCATTAGAGAGGCTTTTTGCAGGAGCTGATATGAGCAGATGAAGAGATGCACAGTCAACAATTAGGGGGAGTTCAGGGAACCATGCAGAAGAGGGGAGGAAGGATTGTAGGAGTCAGTAGGGTCGAGATCACCAGGGGGCATGGCCCACAGGATCGACTAAGGAGGGCTCATAGGGGTTTACAGAGATGGAAGCTGCAGCTCAGAGCCTGCATGGGCCTGCTCTTCATCCTCTGCATACATGCTGTGATTCTTTACATGGGTGTTCTGTTGGAATCCTAACAGTGGAAGTGGGATTGTCTCTGACTCCTTTGCCTGCTCATGGGACCCTTTTCGTCTTACTGCATTTCCTCCACCAGTCTTGATATGAAGGTTTATGTCCAGTCTTATTGCATGTTGTTTTGCTGTGTTTGGTTAATATCTTTGGCAGTCCTGCTCTTTTCTGAAAGGAAAGAGGGGAGCAAGGAGCTAGGGTAAAGGGGTGGATGGGATATGGGGAGGGAGTGCAGTCTGCAGTTGGGATGTATTGTATGCGAGAATAAACCAAAACCTCCACAATGTGGCCTTCCATGCTACACGCCTGCACAAGGGTGAATATGAACCACCGTCTCTGACCAAATAAAACTCACACATTTCCTCTGTTCCCAAGGTGACATTAGACATGATGTTTTGAATAGTATTGCGTAATACTTGGCACTATTTCATGCATCGTCAATTCATTCCCCTTCAAATTGGAGCAACTCAGACATATGCTACAATAAATATGAGAGATACAAACTGTCCGTCTTTGACCTGAATGGCTACAAAATTTTCCTTATGACACAAGAAACCACTGATGCAGGGTTCTAGAGCCAAGACCTCATGTTAACTAGAATTAGAGAAAATTCCACCCCATGCCAATTCCTATGTAGCTGATGATAAATTTGAGAAGATTATAGAAGGAATGCCAACCAGACTACTTGATGTACCTCAAATATTGCTTCCTGATCGTCAATGGAGTCTTCACAAATGTGGGTGTTATATAGTCTGAATTAGAATGGAATCTGATGGGTGTTGGGGATGTCCCAATGTTCTGCACCAGATAAATTAACCTGAAGGATTTACATTCTTGTCCAAGATAGTTTGCTACTTCCTGCTTTGCCCTACACTGCTTCACACCACCCCTCTGATGCCTGAGAAAACAGACTTTCTGCTTCTGCTCAAAGTGGGTTCACTTGTACCCCTCTAACCTAAGAGAAATGGGCCATCCATTCCCCCTGAGTGAAAGTGGACCTGGGAGATGAACCAAGGGTGTCTGTTCTGGTTAGAGTTATCAAAGTCCAAGAGCACAACCTGAGCCAGGAAATTGGGGTACATCCTTCAAACTGTTTACCCTAAATAGTGTGACTTCATTTTGCACAGGTCTGGGTAGCCCATCACAAAACTTAGGAGTCCGGGTAGCTTGGTACAGCTACTCAAGCTGTGCAAAATTATTATAATTGCTGCCTAGTGTCTTGAAGAGCCTACTAATGATAAGAACATCCTAAGCCGTAGAGAAGAACTACAAACTGACAGGACATTCTTCAGACTATATTCCAGTAAAGAATACGTAAGAGACATTCACCTCCTGCCTAAAGTGGTAGGAGATACTTCCCATCCCCAAATAAATAGTGCAGTTTCATGTTTGTGAAAGATGACCCTCGAGTCACCTCTACCTGGCCATCTCATGTTTCCATCTTCTCAAAAGGCTGTAATACTTCACATTTTGATGATGGGGCATGAGCACATTCTCCATGAACCTAGCACGGCCTTCTTCATATGCCAAACATAGGCTTAGACATTCAGTTTGTATGAATCCCTCCCCCAATATCCTGCTTTTATAAGTAGGTTTTAGACGTTTGTTTCATTAAAAATGACTCCACCCTATTTGCAGTTGAATGTTTTTCTCTGGACCAGCTTTTCACCAAATTTGGCTCCCTGTAGCAGCTTATGAATTAACACTCTGAAGCTTAATATTGAATGTAGTTATTTAATCAATGTCTCAGTCCTTTTACTGGCTAGCTCTGTCTTTTAAATTAAACCATTTCTATAAATATGTGTGTTGCCACATGGCTGTGGCTTATTGGTAATGCTGCTGCATGTTACTCCTTCAGCGGCTTCATGGCATCTCTCTGACTCTGCCTTCCTTCTTTACATCTTGGTTTGCATTCCTCACCTAGCTATATTTTTCCTGACCATTGGCTGAAAGAGCTTTAGTCGTCAACCTACAAAAGCAACACAAATTAACAACACACAGGATATCCCACATCACCCTTTCAGTCTCTACACGTGGGCCTTATCCAAAAGTATACCTCAAAACTTTATTTTGTGCCAAAGTGGCTACCTACATTCTCTCACTTTGGCCAAGTTCAGTTCTCAGTTTCCTTGTCTCTTAAGCAGCTTGACCCAAGATCTTCAGGTGAAGGGAGCTACAGGCAAAGGGGGGAATCTATAAATTTCATTCTCTTTACAAGAGGTCTTCAGACCTAGATCCTAGTCCAAGTAGTCATCATAGCATTTCTCTGTCCTATGGGACCTACAATCTACCCTTCTAAGTCAGAGGACTGAAGACTGTTCCTCTATGTCCCAGGTAATTCAGGCTTATATCTTTGCAACCAAAGAGAACATAGACCATGATGGAATATGGTTTCCTGGCAGAAGCATTAAGAAATGAGACAAAACTCTCACCACTAGCCTTAAAGGTCACCATGAGAAAGGAGGAAGCATCCCATCCTCCATGCACATGACTGGGAATATAAACAGGATTTCTAGACCAAGACAGGAAAGGAAAAGACCCAGGAAACATCCATGTTAGCATCCGTTTAACTGACTTCCTTTCTCAAGCTTCCCACCCCAAATGTATAAAGTTATTAATTTGCTTTCTCTAAGGCTTGTTCTTCTGTATTAGTCATCCAATTGTTTGTTCATGCTAGGAAGCGATCTTTGCAGTCACCCAGACAACAATGGTCATTCCCATTACATGCATACACAAAATGGATAAATAGAAGCATATATATGAAAGTGCTGTAGTGTTGGGCCCCGAAAAACATAGATTACAAAGTTTGGGTTCCAAACCTCCTCTGTATTTCCAGGAACCTGGATCTCCCATTGTCTTTCAGATGTCCAGCTACATTATGGCCAAGTGGCTTGGCCCCATTTGAGAATATCTCCTAGTTTACATAACAACAGACCTAAACCCTGGGTGGACCTACACAGGTTCGGAGGTTCTTGTTTATTGCCTTGGGACTGCTTATGTGTGCCACTAGGGTTAAAAGAATTTTTTGGTATCAGCTTTATACATGAGATTAGATGTCTCTGTGGTCACCCCCAGTGGTGGAAAGCTATTTAAGAGGATGCTTGAATAAACAGGAGACTCCAGTTAACAGCATGGACTGAGAGCCCTCCTGAAATGACAAGATGTCTGTGTCTCATCTTTATTGGCATTGGGTAGCTAGGAGATTCCCAGTACATCACGCCCGACTCATGGAGGGACCCGAGGCCATTCAGCTTGCTCTGACCTCAGCCACAAAACATCAGTCTGGAATACATAGCCTCTTCAGCATGGGACTGATAGAAGCTGAGACCTGGCCCTGTAGTGAAAGTCTTCTTTGTGTGTTGACATAATAAATAATCTATAAAAGTTTTAGAAAAGAATATTAATTACTGAGTTAAATACAACAAAACACATTATTCAATCAGTTGTTTTCATTATTAAAATTACTATGCATAAACGTTACTGTAGTTGAACAACTATTAAAGTGAACTTGAAATTTCTTTTCAATATTACCAACCTTACAACAGTCATTCATGTATGTATAAACTACTGTATTTACCTTTCTAGATAATCTGAACTAAACAGTCACTGTGACTTAATTTGAGAAAGCTATTTTCTGCTGACATTGGAAATGCCAAGCTAATTATCAAAAGGTATATATTATCTGAAATGATATTCATATTTCCTGTCCATTTTACCACAACCAACTTGTTCATGCTGGTATGCAAACCCAGTGTTTTAAGGACCTCAAAAGACCAACAGTAAATTCAGGTAAGTGATCTAAAGATTCATGAGACATATGATATGAGCTAGTATGCAGATAAACACAGTGAGCCCTGAAATTTGACAGGATGTCAGTTTGTCCCAGATTATAGAAAATGAATGGATTTCTTGGGGATAGATAACTATAAAAATGGAATTCATGAGATAAATTGGAGCTAAACAAAGGAAGAGAGTGAGGAAGTCTTCAAAAATTCCAAGGAGAAAGCACTTACCAAATCACTAAGGAAATGGCACAGGAAGATATTTATATAATAGAAAAGTGGTCTGATGTTCCTGAATGATACAAGCCTTATTGGCTATGTAGCCAAAGGAAACAGAAACCCTTCATGAGTGTCACATATAGCACCAAATAAATAAATTAATCCTTTCATCCAGCAAGAATGAATAATGCTCAGAAGAAACTGGCAAAATGTGCAACAAGCAAACCAAGATTTCTATCAGTAAGATAATGTCTTCATCCAAATCCCCAAATTTACACTCTCTCAGTATACCAGCTGCTGTAAAAACATGACCTTTCAAACACCCAACTTCACTAAGGGTTTCAAAACTCATTCTGTACAACTATGCCACAAATGCCTCATTTGATACAAAGCAAATGGCCCAGGAAGAGCCACTGATATGTGTAGGGGAAGCTGTAGCCACGCCTTCTTAGGGGCTGGCTACAGTTGTGCCTGACCAGGCTTGTGAGGGCATGGTCAGAGTGACGTACTGGGACTGCGTTTTCGGTTTCGGTTTCTCTTTGCTTCTTGCTGTACAGACATCTACCACGCCAGCTGGGCTCTTCTCAGGGACTTGAGTGGAGGAATACTTCCTTACTTCTCTCACAGCATCTAAAAATAGAACGATTAATAGTATTATAATGGTAAGGAAAGCATTCACTCTGACCACGCCCTCACAAGCCTGGTCAGGCACACCTGTAGCCAACCACTAAGAAGGCGTGGCTACAGCTTCCCCTACAGATATGAACCATTAGCCATTCCATGTCTTTAGAAGAATTATGTGACCTTCCGAAAGCAATTCAAATACGCAAATGTCATAGGACCCAACATGTAAAGCCTGACAGACAAAGAAATTGTGTAAGACCATTGTCTTGAAACTTTGAACTTAACCAAAAGAAGATAAAAATATTTGAAAAACAACTTGCATCTGTAGTATAAGGAGATTATTTTTGTTGTTCTTATTGTCTCAACAAATTATATAATAGTGACTTACATAATAATAACATTGCAGTAAGTATTATTAAGCAATTTAGACATGTGTTTCCACACACAGGAAGCCATTCACAGATGTCAAAAATTTACTAACAATCCCAGAGAAGGCCATCTAAATGCAGAATAACGTTTCTGATACCAATTTCAGGAAATCCCAGAATAGGCCATCTAAAATGCAGAATAAGGTTTATGATATCAATTCCAGGCATTCTCTGCTCTTTTCAAACACTATTACTTGATCTTTCCCTAGCACAATGAGCAGTGATTGCTGGGCCCCCACACTCTCTGATGAGCGAACGTCTCGATCACCCTTTGTCATTCAGTTATGAGGCTCTAACAGACTCACTGCCTCACTGATGACTCCTGACAGCTGACCCCTCCCTGTTGCAAGAGGTACCCAAGAGCACAGTCTACTGAGCTCCACTTGGCTTTCCCAATCACGTTCCCCCTTCAACAGTCCTTGTCCTGGCAGATAACAGTGGGACCAGACTAGCTAACACTCTTGACACTAAAGGAGAGTAGCGAGTCCTCATTCAGAAAGCTTGGCTGTTTGTTCCGCTACCACAGGCAGAACCCCCAGAGAGGCAGCTCGGGACTGTCCCGTGCAGGCCCGAGGACAGCCATTCTGAGTGCCCTTCTCGAGCTTTGCATCTTCCCGAGACCAACTGTCATTCGAGTTTGGTGTGCTTCGCCTTCTGGACGTGTCCACAGTACTCGGGAAGGAAAGCCTGTCTCAGAGGATACTGCTTAACTACTGTTTGCTACGAGTCACCATAGGCAAGTACATTTGCTGCCCCTTGACAGGGGTGACAGGCCATTTCCTTTTTTTCTTGCCATCTGCCTCACTGGCTAAATGGCCAACCATGAGGCGTGGGACTGGCGAACTTCAGTCCAGAAGTTACCATCTGAACATAGACCTCAGTTTCCCCAGCCTCTCCCCGCTGGGACCCTCTTCATGGTCCCCCTACCCCAAAGGAAGAAGAAATCGCGTCGCCGGCATCGGACCCCATTCATTATCTCCCAATGGGACGATGACAGGCCACCCCAATGGGGCAAGCACTTGACCAGCACCGAAGACCCAAAGGACTTTCCACTTGCTGGGGTGATTCCACTGACTCGGCACAAGTTCAAGAGCCTAAAGCACTGTAAAGACAAAACATTCGAAGTCCCCGACATTGTTACTGGACATAGACTGCTGAGTCGTAGAACTTTGAAAAAGATTTCATCCAGTAAGAAGACTTTGAAACTTTTAGAATATCTGAAAGGGATCGGGGAAGGAAATCTTGTACTTCCTCTAGAGGTTTCTGAGTGCAGGAGTAAGCGACTGAGGAGGCAACACAAAAGAGAATCTGCCTTAAGGCCTGACACCAGAAAAAGATTGGCTTTAACTTGTGTGCCCATACCTGGGAAGGTGAAAAGAAGCCTGAATATGTCGTCTGTGTTTCAATACCCTATGGACTTTAACCAGTCAGGCAACATAGTACCTGCCACATCTTCAAGATACTTTGCTGGAGAAGCCAGTGAAAAGTTCAACGCGGAAGACATAGTGCTTGGGCCATCTTCTGCTGATTCTTCCACTAAGCAACCTGGACAGGTTATTTCCCCACAAATTCAAGGGTCCCTGCAAACTGCCCCACCTACCCAAGGAGCTCTGGGGCCTTCCACTTCTTCCCAAGATGCTCAGGGACTATCCCTATCTACCCTAGAGGTTCAGGGGGGAGACCAATGTGACCCAAGAGCTATGGGACATTCCACATCTGCCACAGCATCCCAGCGGCCTCCCAGTTTTCCTGAAAGGAAAATCAAACATGGCTCCTCTTCCAGAAAGCGTTTCAGAAATCCATCCTCTACCAAAGGGATCACTGATCACCCAAACTGTTTTAGACAAGCCCCTTCTGACCAAGGGGGGACCCCACAGGCCCCAGCAGAGAAAGATGGTTCCATATCATCTTCTCCAGAAGGGGGGCTCAGTGATTCCTCATTTTCTCAAAATAGTTTGAGTGTCACCACCTTTCCCCAGGGGAGTTTACCAACTTTGACAGCTGCCAAACAAGGCTGGAGTGCTACTCCCTCTCATGAAGACAGCCAAGGATGTGCCCTCTTTCCCCCAGAGTGCCCTAAGCAATACACTTCTGCTGAAGTGAGCTTGAGTCCTGCCTCCTCAGACCAAGGGAATTTCATACCTTCCCCATTAAACCAAGAGGGATTTAAATGTCCTCCACCATTAACAAATGTTCTCAGATCTTCCCTTAGATCCCAAAGATGGCTAAGCTCGAACACTCTACCCCAAGTGATCATCACACAGCTCATACCTGCCCAGGCAGAAACTAAACTCTCCACACCTATACCAGGGTCTCAAGGAACTTTGCCATCTCTGGAAGGCGCCCTAGAGAGTTTCACCTGTTCAAAAGAGGTTCTAAGAACTCACGAGTCAGACCAAGGGACTCTTGGGCCTTCTCAACCTACACAAAGGGCTCTAGCACCTTTTACCCCTTCCCCAGGGGTTCTGAGTCCTTCCATTTCTGTCGAGGGGACTCCAGGATTGTCCACATCTAGAGGAGAGGGGCAAAGACCTATTCTCTCTCACATAGGGAGATTCAAACCTAAACTTGCTAGGCAAAGGTACCCTGGATATTCCCACTGTAGAAAAGGGAGATGGAGAGAACCTCCCTCTGAACAAGGGGACTTCACAGTGCCCCTCTCAGACCAAGAAGGCTTGAAATATCTCCTGCTGCCCAAAAAGGCCCTCCTGACTCATGATTGGGATCGAAATAGGCGCACCTATTCCAAGAATCGACATGTGAGTCATGCATGTTCTATGTCTGTCGAGGATGCTGAGACAACACATCTTTCCCTACATCTTCAGGGGTCTTTAGACTTTTCCACATCTGTAGGAGAGGCTCTTGAAGTTTCTACATACACATTGGGGACACCAGGACATTCCCCACCCATCCAGCACACTCTGGCTTCTACCCTAAATGATATAGTAACTGGGGGACAGGGTACATCCACAAAAGTGATCTCAGCAGCATCCCCATCCATGGAAATGGCTCTGGGGAGGGACACATCTACAGAAGATGTCCCAGGACATAGTCTGTCCATTCTCAGAGTTCTGGATCCAACCCTAGGTGACCGAGGGGCTATGGGATATGACACATGTACACAAGAGTCTGTAGCCAGGTTCACATCTAGGAAAGGGGATTCCTTGGATTCCACCTGCACACAAGGACCTCCCTGCATGTCCCAGGAGGCTGAGGGAACTTCCCCAGCTCCTCAAGAGGTTCGGCAATCTGCCAAATCTCCACAAGAGGCTGCAGAGCCTTTCCAATCTGCACAAAGTCCTTCCACATGCCAACATGTGTCTCCAGAAAATCCAACAAATACCCCAAAAGCTCTGAATTCTGCATTATCTCCCCAAGGGACCTCAGAACCTGTTTTGTCTGTCCAAATTGCACTGGAAGGTTACAACTCTATAGAAAAGGCTGCATCACCTTCTTCCCATGAACCAAGTGTTCCTGGAACTTCCACATATACACAAGGGGCTCTACTAAATTCCTTACCTGCCCCTGAGGCTCTTAGTCCTCCCACAGCCTCTGAAAATGCTCTAGGAGAGACCACACCTACACAGGAAGCTCTAGTACCTTCATGTCCTTCTAAAGCCATAGTCCAGAAACACACACGGGCACTAGACACATTAGCACCTCCCCCATCAGAGAAAGAGACCCCAGGATCTACCATATCTCAACAAAATGCTTTACCATCCTCCCCATCTACACGAGAGGGTGTCATGAGGATCCCTTCTCAGGAGGGCATTATTAGACAGTTTCCCTCTGCTCGAGTGGAACCTGGGCATCCCATTTCTACCAAAAAGAGGTTGAGAAGTGATCCTTGTGAACAGGGGGACTTCAGACCTTCCTCTTCTGAGGAACACAGTTTCAACATTCTCCCTTCTGCAAAAAGGGGACCTGCATCTTCTCTTGCTCTCAAGGAAACATCAAAAACCACAAGTACTTCACAGGTGAGTCCCACACATTCTCTATCTGTTCAAAAGAACATAAAGTGTTCCACATCCTACCAAATGCCTGTGGGACCTTGTCAATCTATCCAAGGGCCTCGTGAACATTCTCAAAATCCCCAAAACAAGCGAGGGCATTCTCTATCTGTCCCAATGTTCTACAACGTTCTGCAATGTTCACCTTCTGACCCAGGTCTTCAAAGATATTCTCTGTCTCTGTCACAGATTCCAGAAAATTTTCCCCATGCCCAAGGAGCTTCCTCACTTTCCAAATCTGACCTAGGACCTGTGAGACCATCAGTATCTGACCAGGGGTGTGCAGAAAAGTCCACATGCATGCAAAGAACTCTTGGATGTGTGCCATTAGCACAAGGGGATCTGACATCTCCCATGTCTTCCAAACCATCTAAAAATCCTTCTGATTCCTGCCTTCTTGCTGCAGAATGCTTACCAATCCCCTTAGGAACTCCAGTACCATTAACATCTTATCAGGGCTATCTTGGAACTTCACCATCTGCCCAAGTGTCTCTAGGATGTTCGCCATCTGCCCCAGGATCTCTGAATTGTTTCCAGTCTGCACAGAGACCGTTAGAACTTTTGTCGTCTGCCCAAGAGACTTGGGAAAGACTTCCATCTTCACTTAGTGAATCAGGACCTATGCCCCACATCCCAGGAGATGTGAGACATTCCTCATTAGAACAAGGGATTTTAGGACTTGTACCCCCTGCTCAGTGGCCTCTGGAAACTTCTTCATGCTCACCTGGGGTGTCTTTACAGAGGCCTTTTCAAAGGTCTTTGAATCTTCCCACACCTACTCAGGGTGCTGCTGGTCCATCTACCCAAGTAGCTCTAGGACCTTTGTTATCTTTCCCAAGCACAGCAGGGACTTCCCATTCTACACAAGATTTGCTATCAGTTTGTCCTTCTGCACAAGCAGCTATGGAAATTTCTCCTTCAGCTTCGGTGGCTCTGGGACCATTACCAGTGACTTCACAGCCTCTGGGCCTTTTGGCTTTGCCTCAGGAGACTCCTTCACATTTGCCACATGTTCCTCAACATCTGGAGTTCTCTCAATATGGCTCACGGGCTTTAGATTTGATGCCAACTAAACCATGGCATCAGGGAAATCCTTCATCCTCAGAAGAGAGTGCAGCATCGGTACACACTGCCCAATGGTCTGTTGGGCATTCTCTATCTGAACAAGGGTCTATAGAAATTTCCAAGTCCACACAAGGGACTCCAGGACATTCTCTGTCTGGTCAAGGTGATATGGCACCTTTCCTATCTTCGCAAGCTCCCCTGGGAGAGTTATCCTCTGTGAAAGTGGAGACATATTCCCATGCTCTAGGGTCTCCAGGACATTTGAAAAATGTCTCAGGGTTTTCAGGCCCTAGGGTATTTGACCATGATACTGTTGCAAGCTCCTTACTTGCCCAAGGAACTCTCAGACCTTTGTCATCTCCTCAAGGGGATATGGGACATTCGATGTCTGCCCAAAGAGCTCCAGAATGTCCCACATGGGAACACGGGTCTCTACCACCTTTGGAACAACCTCTAGTGACTCTGATAAGCATGTCATGTGCTCAAGGGCCTAGAGGAAATTCCCATTGTACTCAAGATTCTGTAGAACATTTGCCACCTAGTACAGGAGCTCTTAAACTTTCTTCAACTCATCAGCAGACTCATGGATGTTTGACATCTGCCCAAGAGACTCCTGATATTTTGCCTTCTAACTCTGATGCTGTGGCACATTCTCCCTCAGGCACTGGTGGTCTGGATTCCTCTCCAGCTGCTCCAAGGTATAGTGGACAGATGCTATCTAAAAAAGGGCCTGAAAAACACATAATGTCTGAACATGTGTCTCTGGGTAATTCACTATCTACCCAAGAGACTCAAGAACATTTAGCACCTTCAGTAGGGATTCTGAAACCTTGCCAATCTGTTGAGCAGGGACTAAGAAATTTGACGCCTTCACCAAATGTTCTGGAGTATGATTCAAATTTTTCAGAGGTTGTAGCAGCTTTGTCATCTGCTCTGGGGCATATGACACTCTACTCATTAGAAAAGGAGTCACCAGAGCATACACAATATGTCAAAGAAAGTGTGGAATCCTCTTCCTCTGCCAAAGAGTCCCTAGGCCCTATGGCATTTCCCGAAAACTCTTCGGGAAATTCCTTATGTGGACAAGGGATTATAGACAGAATGCCATCTTCCCAAGAGGAAGTGGAGCTTTTCCCTTACATCCAAGGGGCTGTGGAACTGTCCACATCCACAAAAGAGATAGCAGGAAATATATCATCTTCTGAAAGGCCAGTGAAAGCTCCTACTTCATTAAAGGAGGCTTCAAGGCCATCTCCATTGATCCAAGACCTTCACCAAAATTCACTAT
Organism: Cricetulus griseus; assembly: GCF_003668045.3. Lineage (NCBI taxonomy): Eukaryota > Metazoa > Chordata > Mammalia > Rodentia > Cricetidae > Cricetulus > Cricetulus griseus. The sequence goes on along the minus strand of NC_048604.1, from coordinate 33,033,987 downwards.
CTGCCACAGAAGCTTTGCAATCTTTCATATCTGGTCAGAGATCTCAGACACCTTTGTTATCCGCCAGAGAAAGTGTCCAAGAATCACTATGTGCACCAGATGTACAGAAAATTTCTCCATCAACTTTACAGGCCGTAGAAACTTTGGTAACTACCCAAGGGCCTCTGCAATTTTACACACCTGATGAACAGACTCCGTGTTCTTTGTCATCTACACTAGGGCATGTAGAACATTTCAGCTCTTTCATAGAGGATCCAAGAGGAGCAAAACATTTTCAAAATGTTCTTGGCCCTCTGTCAACTAGAGGAGAGGCTGTGGAGTCTTCTCTCACTGTTCTAGGAAGTAGAGACATGTTTGCTCCAAGGCCTTCACAACTTTCCTCATTAGAAAAATTCACTCTAGCTCTTTCCCCTTGTCTATCAGAGCCAGTGGGATCTTCTCTTTCTGAACAAGGGTCTTTGGGGCCATCTCCATATGTTCAAGATTCTATAAGACCATTGGCAACTACACCAGAAGATGGGGAACCATATTTACTTGGAGACGACACGCTATATCTGTCTGTGTATGCACCAGGGACTGAAGCACATTTGACATCTACCCTTGGTTCATCAGCATCTAAGCATGACAACCAGATGGAGGGGGGACTTTTCCCATGTGTCCATGGAGACCTCGTGCCTTCTCTATCTGATCAAAGGACTCTGGGAATGACCAAGTCTGCAGAAGGGGCTGTAGAAAATTTACTATCTGGTCAGGGGCCTATGAAACATCCAACTTCTACTTCCCAGGAGGCTAACAAATCTGACCAAGTTCATCTACCACATTCACCATGTGTCACAGAGACTGTGGGACCAGCTCTGTCTGAACGTGGAGCTGAAGAAACTTTGTTATGCCCTGTAGGATATGTAGAACATCCACCATCTACACAGGGTGCTCAAGTGCAGAAAACTGTTCTATCTTCCCCAGGGTCTCAAGACACTTTCTTGACTCCAAAAGAGCACCCCAAATTTTCCATATCAGCCTGTGAAACTCTGTGTCCATTACCATCCACCCTGGACGATGTAGAGTTTTCTGTGAGAACATCCCAATCTGCCACGAGGGAGCTAGGATATTTCACAGCTGTAGGACAGGCTATAGATTATTCTGAAACAGCCTCACAAAATAAAAGATCACTGTTCTCAACCCACGAATATGGAGGGCTTTCATCATCATTTCCAAGTCCTTGGGAACCTTCTCAATCTGAACCATGGGATCCCGCACATTTGCCATCTTTCCAAGGTGCTCAGCAACCTTCAATATTGACTCAAGGGATGCTGGCTCCTTCAGCATCTGCCCAAGAGTCTCCTGAATCTTCTGAAAGTTCCAAATGTGTTTTGAGAACTCAGCAATCCTCCCAGAGGATTCATGAATATTTTATTCCAGTGATAGAGCCTGTAGATGCTTCCGAATCAGTTTCAGGGACTACAGTAAGTTCACCATCTGCTCCACAGCTTCTACAACATTGTTCAATATTACCAGTGACTTCAGCAAATTCTCTCAATGGCCAAAGTCTATCGGGCTCTATCCTGCATTCAGAAAAGTCTCTAGCAAAGTCCCCATCAGCGCACAGGACTCTACAAACCTTAATATGTACCGAAGGTGATGTGATAAATTCTCAATTAGAAAAAGATGGTGTGGTTCAGTCTATATCAGGAAAGGTGATTTTAGGATCATCACCAAGCACCACAGGGGCTCCAGGATCTACTACATATGCACAGAGGAAGTCAGGGATATTGCCCTCTACCCAAGAGTACACAAAACACTCAATGTCTCCTCAAGGAGATCTTGGACTGGCCATTTTTGAAAATGGGACTGTAAGAAATTTGCCATCTAATCAAAGACCTAGGATACATTCTGAGTCCTTTCAGCAAGCTTCTAGATATTCTCTATTCATCCAAAGTCCCCTGGGACATTCACCATCTGCCCTGGAGGCTCTGAGACCTTCCTGTAACCAGGAAAGTGAAAAGCCTTTGTTATCTTCCCCAGGGGCTGTGAAAGCTTCATCATCTGCACCAGATACTCAGAAAACTATCCAAACTACCCTAGGAGCTCCACCAACTCTGCTGCCTAATCAAGGGCCCCAGGAACATTCTATGTCTCTCCAGGGTACACTGGCTTCTTTCTCTTCCAGTTCAGGGACTCTAGATCATACAGCACCTTCCTTGCTGGTGCTGTGGCCATCAGCATATTTTCAAAGTAAAGATGGGCACTTGTGTTTCAAGGTTGAATCTCAGGACCCATCATCATCTGTCCAAAGGACTACTGGGCATTTGCCATTTCCCTCATGTACTACAGGGCATTTACATCATGAGCAAAGAACTCAGAAATCTTCTTTATCAGTCTCAAGGGATCTAGCACATTTGCTATCTAAGCAACTTTGCATATCTGCTCAAGGATCTAGGGGCACATCACCACATACGCAGCAATCTCTACAACATTCAGCACTTTCCCCAGAGAATCGAGGACCATCCATGTCTGCCCAGTGCACACATAAGAATTTCTATTCAGTCTCACATGGTTTCAGAATGTCTCCTTATGCCCCAGTAACTATAAGCACATTGCCACATAACCAAGTGACTCCTGGTCTTTTCCGAGTTATAAGAGCAAGTCCACCTACTTCTCCATGTTTACAGGAAGATGATGGATCATGCCTGTATACACAAGGGACTCTCGAACTGAATACAACAAAAAATGACCCTCTAGAACCTACAGAATCTTCTCAGGTACCTGGGCAATCTATTCGTGATGCAAAACCCACTTTGTGGAAGTACACTTCGGCACAGGGTATTGAAGGACATTCTGCTTCTATTACAGGGACTCTAGGATCTTATCAAAAAAGTAACCCGAAGGAACTAGGAATTTGTCCACCTGCCCATTTGCCTCTAATAACGTTCTTATCTTCACAAGGATCTCTAGGAACTACTTCATCTGCCCAGGAGACTCTGGGGAAATTTCCATCTTCCCCTGCCTCTCTAAAACTAGCCTCACCCACACAAGAAATGGTAGGAATTGTGTCATCTGCTCAAAGAGCTTTAAAATATCCAACTTCTTCCCAAGAGGCTCCAACATCCTTTCCATCTACACAACCTACTGTGCAAGGGTCATTAACTTTCCCAGAGGCTACAGTTTGTGCCCTGTGTAAAAGGAAAATTCAAGGACCTTTGCTGGCTTCATCAGAGTATGTAGAGTATTCACCATGTGCTGTAGGTGCTACGGAACACCCTCTATCTGTTCCAGGGACTCTAGGACCATTGCTGTCTTCTAAAGAGCCGAGGACACTCTCCACAGCCACAGAGGGGTCTTGTCATGTTCACAGTACTTTGTCATCCATTCAAAGAACCCCAGAACTTTCAGTAAATTCCTCACGGAGTTGGGGTCAATACCAATACTTCGAGAGTACTTTAGGGCCTTTGCCTCATGTGGGAGAGGGTGTGGAATCTTCTCATTCTGATCCAGGGACTATGGGACCATTGACATCGCGCCTAGTGCCTGGAGGAAATTATACTTTTACCCAAGAAGATACAGGAATTATTTCCTCAGAACAAAAAGCTCTGAAACTTACCATATCACCCCAGGAAGGGCTGCATACATCATTAGCTGCTGAAGGGGCTCCACCATCTTCAGCATCTTCTGCAGCAGTTCCAGGACAATATAAAAATTCTCCATCTACCCAAGTGATTGCAGGAACTTCCCCATCTGCTTCAGGGTATATGGGTCTCTCTGCATCACCACAAACAACTCCATCATCTTCCCATTTTGATGAAGAGGTTGCCACACTATGCCAGTCATCACAAAGGACTCAGACAAAGCCCAAATCTGCACAAGGGTCTGTAGAGTTTCCCCCATCTCCCCAGCATACAGGAGGCCATTTCTTATCTGCTGAAGGCACACAGGGAGAGTCCACATATGCACAGGAAACTGTAGGAACTATGTCACCATCTGAGGGAACTCTGGGGTCTCCTCAAATTAACCAGGTGCTTTTTGGATGTTTGCAACCTGATCAAAGGCCTCTGGGAATCTGTTTGTCTCCAGAAGGGACTCTAAGAAATGACCATGCTTCTGAACGGCCTGTGCATGCTTCTTTGCATCCCACAGCACCTCTAAGACAATCTGTGTCTCCACAAGTGACTCTAGCAACTTTGCTCTCACATCAAGGATCTATGAAACACCATACTTCTTCTCAAATCCCTCAAAGAATTTCTCAATTTGCCCTAAATTCTCTACCACACCCAGCTTCTGACCCAGGATTTCTGAATGCTTCCAAATCTGGACAGAACACTCAGGGATCTTTGTCAGATCCCCCAGGTACAGGAACACAGGAATCCTGTGCCCCAGGTTCTCAGAAAATGTTCCCAGGTTCTGCAAACTCAGGGTATAGTAAACCATTGTCATATGTTGAAGAGCCCCTGAAACTTGCCTTGTTTACACAAGGGACACTGTGTCCTATTTCATATCCACCAGGCGATCTTGATCCTTTGGATACTTTCTCTGGTAATCTGGAATCATCTGAACCTGCCCAAAGGAATCTTGAGAATTCTCCACCTCTTGTAGGGTCTTCATTGTATATACTTTTTGCTCCAGATCCCCAGGGGTTGTCCTCTTTAAAACAAGGGAGTCAAGCAACATCTCCTTGTGTTGAAGGAGCTGTCGGTTCCTGTCCATCTACACAAGTGTCTATAGGACAGCCCACATCTACACGAACTTCTCTTGGACATCCTCCATCTGCCCTAGAGCTTTCAAGCACTCCATTACATATACAAGGTACAGGCTCACAATCCATTTGTGAGCACAGCACAGTAGCACATTCTCCATCTACTCCAGTGTCTCACAGATATACTCACAATGCCCAAAACATGTTACAAACATTGAAATATGCACAATGTTCTCCAAAAATTTCTCCAACTTCACAAGGACAGAATGTTTCCGCACCCACAAAAGTGACTCTGGGACATTCACCTCCTCAGAGAGGATCTCAGGGAAATTCGCCCTCTACCCGAGGAGCCGTGGGCTTGTCTACATCAAGAAAAGAGTCTCTAGGATATTTGTCATTTGTGCAAAGGTCTCTAGAAACTCCCACAACTTCCCACAAAGTGGTAGGCCCTTCCTATTATCAAGAGGCTGTAGCACAGTTCCCATCTGTCCCAGGTGATGGACTATCTCCCTCTGCCCAGGGGATGCTGAGCATTTTACCGGCATCCCAAGTTAGTCTAGAATCATCATCTTCTGTTCAGAGAAGTATAAAACCTTCATTAGATGTGCAAGGTGCTCTGCCACTTCAGCCTCATTCCCTAGGATATCTGGGAACTTCCCAATGCAATTCAAAGGCTTCAGAAAAGTTGCCATCTTCCCAAGAGGCTTTGAAAATTTCAGAATCTTCATCGTGGTCTCTAGGAACTTTGCAAACTCTCCCAGGAACTGTAGGACATTCTATATGTTGCCAAGGTTCTGTCTGCCCTACTCATTGTGATACAAATTTTCAAGTATCATCAACGTCTTTACAGGAAACTCTTCCATTTTATTCATCTTCTAAAACATCACTGGGACCTACTCATTCTGTACCAGGCAACTTGAAATCTTTGTTATCAGACCAATTGGGGCCAGAATTGACTATGTCTTCCCAAGGGTCTCAAGGACCTTCAAAACCTCAGCAGGGGAATTTAGGACATTCACTATCTACCCAAGTATCTCTTGTAAATTCCCTATCATCACAAGAGTGTGTAGGAAATTCAAAACCTGATCAAGGGTCTCCAGAAACTTGCACATCTTCCCAAGAGGATCTTGACCCTTTTTTAACACAAAAGTCTTTAGCACAGTCATGCTCTGCTCCAGGAGATTGTGCACTTTCTCAATCTTCAGAAGCTTCTATCAAAACTTCACAATCTACCCAAGGGTCTAGAGTAACACCATCATCTGATCAAGCATCTGTAGAATCTGCACCATCTACTCATCATATTCTAGGAATTCAGGCTGCTTCGGAGGGGCCTCAGGGTCCTTCCCAATTGACACTAGAGTCAGTAGAAACTTTGTCAATTTTCCAAGAGGTTTACCACATTCTAAACTCTGTTAATAAGTGTCTAGAAATTTTCTGTTCTATTCTAGAGGCAATGAAACTTTCACCATCTGACAAATATCCTGTGGGTTCTTCTATAACTGACCAAATGACACAACCATCACCATCACATTCCAAGGAAAGTCTGCAACATTCTCCATCAGAACAAGAGTCTTTGAAATCTGTCCCATCTCAAACAGGGCCTGTAAGGCATTCACTAACAGATCAAGATTTACAGTAAGTGTCTCCAGGTAAAAAATGACCCTACATGATTCATCACCTCAGCAAACATATGTAGGAAAAGCATTATCTACCCAAGGAGCTATCGGGCTGTCTATATCATCACCAGAACCTCCCAGACATTCAACATCTGCTCAAGGGTCTCCCGTTATTTCCTTGCCACCCCCAAATTCTCCAGACCCTAGTTTGCACCAAGGGCATTTAGGACAGTCATCATATTATTCAGGCAATCTAGGATATCATGAATCTACTGAGGCGACACTAGGTAGATCACCCTCTAACCAAAGTACTCTAGATATACCACCTTTACTCGGGGGATTATAGAAACTTCACCATCTCTCCAAGTTTCTCTAGGACATCTGCCTTCTTCAGGGTAGCATCTCAAACCTTCCTTCCTTAAGACAAAGCAATCAAAAAACTTTGCCATCTACCAAAGATGCCTTCAATGTATCAGAAAATTCCCTGCTAACTTTGGAAACTTTGCCATCCACACCAGGGTCTTTCAATATGTAGCCAAAGTTCTTTGGAACTTTCTGTATCTGACAAAGAAATTTTAGGACTACCAATATCTCCAGAGGAAAATCTGGAAACTTCTCAATGTGACCAAGGGTCTCTGAGACCCTTGCCATCTACACCTTGGACTGTGGTACACTCCCCATCAGAACAAGGTTGTCAGAAAATATTTCAAGGTTACAAGGAGACTCACAATCACACCAAGGCTGTATAGGAAATTCAGTGCCTTCACAAGAAGTTCTGGGGCTCTCCTTCCAAGCACAAGAACCTCTTGGATATTCACATCTGCTAAAGAGACTCCAGATGCATCATTGTCATTCCAAGAGGCTTCAGACCCTTTCAGACAGTCAACATATGATGCAGGAGATCTTGGAGTTTGTGAATCTGTCCAGGGGACTCTAAGAACATTGCCATGTTCCCCAAATACTCTAGAAAACGCACATTCTATCATTGGAATTATAAAAACTTCACCATCTCCCCAAGATAATCTAAGATATCAATATCCTTCATTGCAGCCTCTGAAATGTTGTTCAATTACATCAGAGACACCACAACCTTTACCAATAGACAAAGAGGTTTGTAAACCCTCAGAGTCTGTTTCACAGACTCAAGAAACATTTTTATCTATGCCAGGGTCTCTGGGAATTTCAGATTCTGTCCAAAGTGATCTAGGCCCTTTGGAATTTGAGCAAGGCAATGCTGGACCATCAACACCTCTCCACGATACTTTAGAACACATCAAAACAGCCCAAGGGCCTCTAGAACCTGAGCCATCCAACCGAGAAAATGTGGAACCTTCATTTTCTGCATAGTTTCCAGGCAACTTTATGCCTCTTCCTACCCAAGACGTTTCCCTTATATGAAAATAATGCCCAGGCTTTCCAGTTCTACTCAAAGTATATGTAGATGTGCCCCATTTCCTGAAGGGAATATCAGATATTCCCATTCAGAACTTGATGGTTTAAGAAGTTTCCCTTCCACCAAATGTAGGCTCGTGTCTTCCTGGCATACAAAGAAGGCCTGAAGTCCTATCTCTACTCCTCAAGTGAGTGTGCCACCCCCAACATCATCATACTGGAGCTGCAGATTCAGATCCCCTCTTACAGGGGATTTCAAATATTCTCCTTCTCCACAAAGAAGGTCCATATATTCTAAATCAAGGAAAACATAACAGAGACATGCTTCTAAAGAAGAAGGCCTCAAATTTGTCCCATCTGAAGATGAGGGCTTGAATCTTCACCATTTTTCCAAAACGGATGCCAAAGTTTCCATTTCTGATGATGACAGTGTAAGGCTTACACCTGAGACCAAAGTGAGCTTCATCACTTCTCATTCTGCCAAGGAGACTTCAGGTCGTCAGGATCTCAGGAGGAGGGCTTCCGAAGGTCCCCATCTCCACCAGGTGTCACTTAACGTTCCAAATCTTCCAAAAACAAATTGGAGCAGGACCCCTCTCAAGAAGCAGATGTTCACACTTCCCATGCAGAACACAAGCATCTCAAACAATTTTCTTCATCCAAAAATGTATACAGACATTCATCTGCCAAAAGGGACAAGAAACCAAAAGGTACCCCCGAAGAGAGCATGGAACTGTCCATCTCTAAGGGAGGCTACAGATCCTGAGATACCTCAATAGGAGGGGTGCAGAAGTTCTGCATCTCCGGAAGGCATCCCTCGATGTTCCAAATCTACCAAAACAAAATTGGAACAGGTCACCAGTAACACAGAAGATCTTCTTGATTCCCATTCAGAACACAAGGGTTGCAAATATTCCTCTTCATCAAAAGAAGGGCACAGACATTCATTTGGCAAAAGGGATGAGAAACCAAGAGATACCGTGGAAAAGGACAAGAAACCCCAATCTGTGCAGAAGGGGACATGGGAACTACTTCCTTTCATGAAGAGTACCTCTGACACTCCACCTTTCTATGAGGCTACTAGCCATACTGATTCTCCTTTTACTAGCACAAGATTCAGACAGGCCCCTTTTACTCAAGAAGCCACCCAAACTCCCCCTGCATCCCAGGAAAGCTTCAATTTATCTCTGGATGGAGACAGTTTCAGTGGGAGTGTCAAACCGATCTAATCAGCCCAAAAACATGATGTCAGATACCCTGTTTCTACCAAGGAAGGCTTCAGACATGACTTTTCTGTCCAAGAGGGACATACACCTTCCACTAGTGCCAGAGAGGCACTTTCAGCTTTGCTTGCTGTGCAACATGGACCATATATTCACCATTTCCAAAAGGGATTTCCAATTCATTCCCTGTTGTCCACGGAAAGTTCAGACATAACCTACCTGAACTAGGGGCCTGAGATCGTCCTTCTCTTACCAAGGTAGTGGCACACCCTTTCAATATGAATATGGGGCCCCCATATGTGACACCTCTGACCTAGGGGACCACATATATTCAAATTACTTCCATGCAGTCTCCAAAGGACCCCACTGTAAAAATGGAGCTTGAGTTCTAACCTGTCCCCTGCAAGGAGTCATCAGAGCTTCTCAATGTGTCCAAAGGAGCATTAGAATTTCCTGTGGCCATCCGGATCAAGGCAGTCTTAGAAAGTTTCACTCTGAAAGAGAGGGCCTCATGCATAGCCCATGTAGCCCACTGAGCCTCAGATATACTCCTTTGACCACGGGGAATTCAGAAATATCAGGACTGGGCCCAACCTTCAATTTCTCCCCTAGGAAGCCCCCTACATACTCATTCTCCCCATGTAGGCTTCAGACTATACAAGCCTGTCAAAATGAAGATCTAAAGATCCTATCTAAAAGGGGAGTATTGGCCATACTATCTCTTACCATGGCATCTTCAGATTTTCTTGTCTACAAGCTGGCCTGATAGTTTCCCACTCTGAACCACACATGAACGTCAGTTTAGAACATTTCCTTCTCATCAAACATCTATGAAAGCTTTGACTGTCTGACTATAAGCAAGGCAGGTGTTTCCCTCCTGATTAAGAAGAGGTCACAGTATCTACCTGGAGCATTGAGAATAGTGTGTGCCCCTTCTGACTTCCTCAGACCTAGTGGATAACACATTAAATCTCTCTGCCTCAGCAGGCTGAGTGTCTCTTATTCTAATCCTCTGACTTCATAACCACCGTCCACAAATTAATGATGCTGATGCCTGAAGTCCTAGAGCTTAAGAGTATCAAGCAACAACCTTTAACATGTTCAGCTGAAATAAAGAAGCCATGTCCTTCATGTTCAGCAGAAGGTGCTGGATTGGTCAAGAATTCTAGCTGAGTACTACCTCCTAGCATGTTGGAGATTGATCACACTATTGCCTGTCCTGCATGACATGTGTGTTCTGGATTCCCATGAATATTGTATAAGGAAACATGAGCCTTCCCTGATTCCCAATTTGAGTCTTGATGTTACCCATCTCCCCAGGTGACTCTATGAACTTTCTGCTTTCCCCAACATAACACTAGAATTTCTGCCTCCAAAGTCTGGTGTCCTCAAGTTTCACTGTTTAGCTGTAGATGCCTCAAACATTCTCCTCTGTCCATGGATTCACCACATTGTTTTTCTGACCAAGGGGCCTCAGACTTATTCTTTCAGAACCAGGATGATTCTCACTTTCCCCAGTGACTGAAGTGGAGTTCAGATTGTACTCAAGGGCTCAGGGCATGCTTAGGCACATCTCTTCTGAAGCAGGAAGCAGAATGCAGAAGACATTGGCACAACTTTCCTTTGATAACCAGGAGACCTCAGACATCTACTAATTGCCAAATGACATCTTACTTGACACTTCACAACAAGGGTGTCACACACTCCCAATGACATAAGGGGGCCTGAGATATGGAACTTGAGAAGCATGTAGTCATACCTCTCCAATGTCACAAGAAGACCACAATTACAACCCCCTTACAATTATTTTAATTGCCATAAAATGTCTACAAATCACAGTGGATCTTCAGATTTACCTTCCATATCCAGGACAATTCATTTGTCCAATTAATAACTCCATCTGGCTTTAAATATTGCCCCCTTAAAAGTAAACTACCTCACTAATCCATGCAGCTCACACCTCACTGGAACATCTTCTGAACAGGTCTTAGACATATCTCCTCCAACCATAGTAGCCCCTGAAAATCAAGGTATTCCAGGAGGTTGCTGTTGAAACATACCCTCTTTGAACAAAAAAACTTTAGTATTCCTCTGTCTGTACATGAGGGCTCTGAGACATGCCCCTTTGATGCAGCAGCATACAGAAACGGCACTTTGACTCTAGCATGTGTCCCAAATATTGATATCCTGCTACTTAAGACTGAATTCCCTATTACCAAGAAAGCAATGGAGCTTCTCTTTGTGTTCGTGGCCAAATCAAGTCTACCAAACACCTAAGAGAGACCAGAGCTTCTCCATCAAATCTGAGTGGCTAGAAAATATTCTCCCAAGGAAGTCTAGATTGAAGAAGAGGCATGGCAGAATAGAAACTTCTGCTTGTATCCAAACTCATCCATTTTTATGCTGCTCACCAAAAAGTTGACTGTCCTGCATGTCCACACCTGTGCAGCTTATCATAAGTTTAAGTAGGGAACAGACCCAGGACTGTGACCCCACTAGTCAGAAAAACCTCTGATTTCTGTCATGCCTCAAAGGCAGTCCTCAGAAATTCAGATTTTCTACAGTTCTCTGAAGACTTAGAGACTGACTACATTGTTCCTGGACCTTCCTCGTCCACAGAAGGTAAGCAGTGGCATTCCCTTCTGCCCATCAGGGTTTGTGATCTCTCTCCTGTCCCAAAATTTACTGGTTTTTTTCCTCTGACAATAATTTGAGTCTTAAAATTCCCTCTTTGAACTGTGCATTGGTGGCACATGCCTTAATTCACAGTACTCAGGAGGCAGAGGCAGAAGGATCCCTGTGAGTTAAAGTCCACGATGCTCTCCAGAGCCTGTTCCAGGACATACTCCAGCAATACAGAGAAACTCTGTCTCAAAAAAAAAAAACCAAATTCCTGCTTTGAACCAAAAGGAATTCAGGACTTCCCCCTCTGAGCAAGGGCACTTGGGATATTTCACCTCTGACAAAGGGGCATTGGTCACTCTGGATAGACTCCACAGAAGGGAAGAGGAACAGGCAAATCCTGGAACCCATGCTAGTTTATTGAGCAAAATTACCTGTCGTGGTGTAGGAATCATGTGCCCTAGCCAGTTCTGGTTGCCTGAACACAATTCTTAGGCGTTAACCACACTGGCTCTCCTGCCCAAACTCGTAATGCATCCTGGTATTGATGCTTGTTCTCTTGCAGACTCAGCTAAAGACATGGACATCTGAAACTGTGAGGCAGTGCTAGGACCTTAGGAGGTATGGTCGTCAATGGAATTTTGCTCAGAGTTGTATGGGATTTGTAAACTCTTATCTTGTCTCCCCTGTCACATGGGACTCAGAAACTCTTCTCTTCCAAAGGGTACTCCCTCATTCTCCCTTTTATTAAGGAGTCATCTGATCTCCCTCCTGAAACAAAGGGACTCCCACATTTTCCCAGTGTGCCTGAAGTAATCTTACACATTCATTTTGTGTGAAGGGGCCACACACTTCCTGCTATTATGGAGTGGGCCTCAATCATTATTCTTAATAAATGGGTCCCAGATTTTTCTTTCATCCAAGGAAAATGGTAGGTCCAATATCTGTGCAATAAAGAACCTCTGACATAATACCCTGTTAAGGAAAGTGGCTAAATTCTACATTCCTTCAACATGGGGAATTAGACACACCATTTCATTTCAAGGGGAATAATACATACTCATCTGATTGAGCAGATACAGACCAGGCCAGGGCCATGAAAACTGACTCAAATGATCATAATTTTCTCACATACTCTTCCAATCAACACCCCTGACAACAGCCTCCTCAGAGTAACCACTTCTATCTGTGGAAACCTCAGATCTACTCCTTTAACTACCAAGGTCTTAACATTTTCCCATTGATCTGGGTGTTCACTCCTGCCCAAATGACCAAAGGGATGTTATTCACTCTGAATCGATATCCAGGGGTGTGACAGTAACATCAGATACTTGATTAAACACCTTCGAGTTTTAAGATTCTCCCAGAAATGGAGCGAGGCCATCTTCGCTGTCCATGCCTGTGTTGTTGATGAAAGTCTTGTGGAGGACACACAGCCAGTGATTACCACCAGCTTGTAAGAAACAATGCACTCATTGCTGGCAAGCAAGACTCCGAGTCCCAGAACTTACAGGTATTCTAGAGTGTAAAAACATTTGGATCTGGTAAGGTATTGCCTGCACCTTCTTTCAATTCCCCAGGTTTACTGGGAGCTTCATCTTCTGCCTACAGCATTCTGGGACCGTCCATCTCTTTCCTACCCTTCCATCTCTTTCTCCCTCTCACAAATGGGTCCTGACATGTTCCACATATGGTCACATGGGTCTCACATCAAATTGATCAGGCATAGGCCCATGAGAGCCTCTCTCTATAAAGAAGGGATACCCTTCCGGTGTAGTTTGAGGTCTCATTGCACAAGTTAAACAATCAGAGCATAGAACCCATGCCATCTGCCTTCAGGCCACTCAATACAAATGGAATGACTTCTCCATGTCTGCCTAGACCTGGTCAGCTGAAAAAAACAAGAGGATGGACCCTAGTGGGGGGCAGTCATCCAGGACTTCAGAAGAAGACATAGGTTGTTGCTGCCTTGGGTCTCCCAGAATGAACACAATCTATGAAGATATAAACTCTGAATAAGAGTTTGAAGCTCATGATTAGTGCTGCAAACTTTCTCTACTATATAAGGTAACAAGGATATTTTATTCATCCTCAACCAAAGTTGTATGGAACTTTCACCCTCTGACCAAAAGAGATTCCTTCTTCATTTTCAGTGGGGCCTCAGTGTTTACAATGCTTTTGTTTTGTCGATTTATTCATTTCTTATATATACAACAGTCCAGATGTTACCAGCTTTCATTACAAGTGGTTGTGAGCCAAAATGTGTTTGGTGGGAATTGAACTCAATACCTCTAGAAGAGCAGGCAGTGCTCTTAACCATTGAGCCTTCTCTCCAAACTGAAGTTTCCTCTCTCACATGGGCAAAGACCTTCCAATTTTCTATTATTATTATTATTATTATTATTATTATTATTATTATTATTACTATTATTATTATTATTATTACTTTACTACTTCTCGGGTCTTGGAACAGGATGACAGAACGTCCTTAAGACTAGGGATGCCCTGAAGTCCATTTGCCGAGTGGGGCCTAAAACATTTGTTTGTGTTCCATGGTCCTTACATATTCCCGTCCCTATCAAGTAGTTCTGAGTCTTTTCTTTGCTCACTAAAGTGGTGTCTGACCATGGGAGTTATACCACTCTGCACAAACAAGTGTCAGACTTTCCCGATCTTCCCAGTAGTTGTGTGGGCCAATGATCTCCCTCCACCCAGTAAGATGATTTCAGACACAGAGACTGTACAAAAGTGGATCTGGGGAATCAATATTGAAAGGGCTCTCAAAGGTGACCCCTTTACCCAAGGGATGTCTCAGACCTCCACCCTCTGCTCTTTGGTACTTTAAGTCACCAGAGCTTCCGTTCTTTCCACAATGAACTCACTACTTTCTGATTTTAGATCTAAGGGCAGAAGATAGAAAAATGTAATCAGAACTTCCTGAAAGTTTGGTTATCAATAATGTACCATTCCTATCTTTTATCCACCATATGTACAGGTGAACATCAATAAACATCATTGCTTACATAAACACTTATTCTGTGATAAGACTACTATGAGATTTGCCATAGAATCTCCAAGATTTCACACAGGGTATGTATTTTTGGGTTGGGAAGCATAGTTGGAAGCTAGTGAGGCAAAGCCAGAAGCTTTTCCTATTCCCCAAGATAGCCTAGGACCTTCTCCTTCTGACCATGGGTGAATGGCATATTCCTCTTCTGCCCAACATGGCTGGGGACCTCCTCCCTGTGAGGATGTTCATGATTTCTCCTTTGCTCAACGTGGTCTCATAACTTCCTGTTCTGAGAGGAGATGTGCAGAACTCCCCTGTTCCCAAGAGGCATCACACATTCCTAGTTTATTGCGGTTGCACGAAAACTACCTTTCTTTCATAGAGGGGATTCAGTGACTCTTGCTCTGCCTGTGAAAATCTACTTCTACACACAATGACATAGTCTTCACCTATTTAGTAGAAATGTAACTTTCTCCCATTGCCCATGTTGACCTGAAAATGTCCTCTTTTACCCAAGGGGGACTCAGGCCTACCAGCTCTTGTAAGGGGACCATAGATGTTGTTTTATTGACTCAGTATTCTTGCTGTACTCACAACTATCTATTATTGCTTCCAACTCTCTATCTGCTATGAATAATCTACAATATCACCTCTCTGAACACAGTGACCTTGGGCTCTTCTTGTGTTACCAAAAGCTTCTTAGAATGAGGACAGTCATCCAACATGTAGGGAGATACGCAATGATAGCTGCCCAGACGTAACACAGCCCAAAAATGTGGATATTCTATATACTGAAAAAAAGTTGGAAGCCAATCATGCAGGACCATATATTCCCCTGTTCCACAAGGTGTTTACTTTATGTCTGATGGGAAATAGTTTTTCCTATTTATGTAACCTGATAATTTACTCTGTGACAAATAGGTGTAGACCTTCACCTTTGCTTAAAATGTCTCAGAAATTTGACTTACGACCAGGGTGCATCAACATTTCCCCTTATTCCCATGGAGTCTCCACATAGCTTCTGTGATAAAGGGCATAATAGTCCTTCTATTTCTGTCCAAAGGATAAAGGACCTTCCCCCATTTTACACCGGGAGATTTAGACTTTCACATCAATACAGAGTGCCTCAGACTTGCCTTTTGTGATCACTGAAATCCCACTTAGTCACCATCTGCCCAATGGATTTCATACATGCATCTTCTTATTTGGAAACTCGCAAAGTACCATTCTGAACAAAGAGAACTTAGAGCACACTGGACGCAAGAGTCTGTGTCCCTGAACACAAGAGTAGCAAGATGAGGGTAACTCAGACTAGTATCTTCCTTCTGGTACCTCAGACAGAGATCTCCTGTTCTACACGCAGAGGAATGTGTGGACAGCCTCTTAGCAGACTTCTAAGACTGCTGACATACCTGACATGGACATTCAGAAGATATTTATTCTAGATTGTGATTTCAAGTTTGGTGCTGATGAAGGAGTGAATGACTGGAACATCCTATAATTCTCAGGTATCATTTGACCTTCAGTTCTGCCCAATAGGGCCACAGATGTATGCCTAAGAGAGGCTGAGACATTCCATCCAGTCTGGAAACTCCTATGTCATCATCTAAGTTAAAGGCCTTGGGTCTTTCACCTACTACCTATATGACAGCAGAAATTCCTCTTCTGTCCACTGTGAAATTGGATTTGCCCCACCTACCCAAAGAAATCTGAGAGAATCCAGTGTAATGGAAGTTGCTCTTAGACTATCCCCTCTCCTGAAGCATTCCCCCACCGATTTGTCTTCTGACTAAAGTGGTCTCAGAGCTCTCTGCTCTAATAGACAGCTACAGTCCACCAATATCCAAAGGGTTCTAAGACCTGAATATGCCCCTGTGGGAGTATACATACTAGGTCTATGTCATTGAGCCACAGATCATTCTGCTTTGAAAAAGATGTTCCAGTCTATTGCCTCTCATTTACCAGGGTGCAATCTTCTCATTCTGCTCAAGTTGTCTTCAGATATTCTCTACTTCCCCAGGAAGGCTTCACATTATTCTTCTGTGACTCAGGACACTCAGACATTCCCCACCCTAACATGAGGTAACAGAATATTTTTACTTTACCTTATTACTTGTCCAGCAAACCCAGACTTAAAGTATAAGAGCCTAAGAGTACAAGGCAGAGTTCAGAACTGAAGTGCAATGCCTTAAGGTAGACACCAGTATAATGTGGCCTCCATCAATCATACCTAGACCCGAGGAGCTAGACATATGCTTGAGATGCAGAACCAACTTGGGACCATCATGCTGTCTTTTGAATGAACACTCAAACTGCTGCCTAACCTGCCAGACATTCACTACAGGGGACTGATTTTCCAGTCTGGAATCAAGACCTGGAAGCCGGTAAGGGAGTACCTGGAATGGAATCCAGTGTGTGAGGTCTCTCTGAAGAGATGTTGGAATTCTGCTCTCTCCCAGAGGCCCTCACGCATTTCCGCTCTAACCCTGGGGACCTTGTACTTTCTCCAGGGCTCTTGAGTTCTCATTTCTTCCCCATGCCCCTTGGAAAGCCTCAGACCTCTCACCTCTGAGCCATGAATCCCTATTTGTACATCTCTGACTAGTGTTGAGTGCCATTCAAGGTCTGAATACAAGGCCTGTGATTCGGCTCCCACTGACAATGGGTGTCTCACACATACTCTATCTAACTAAAGGAATATTCAAAGTCCACCTCTGGCCAAGAGGGATGCAGAACTTCCTGTCCCATTATGTAAGGTGTCTATATTAACATCCTCATCCAAATGGCCTCTGGATTGACCTTCTGACCTAGTAGGCGTGGGACCTTCCCACTCTCCTCAAAGGGACATCACATTTACATCAGGTGAACAAATATGCCTTGAACATTATCCTGCTCATCAATATAACATTTCTCCCCCTGCTTTGAGGTCTCAGAGCTCAAGGGTACCCAGGAGAGGTTGGAATGCCAGTCATCACTCTTCAGGGTGTTCATCAGAACTTCAGAAATGGAACAATCCCAACCTTAGTACCCAGATCTGGATGGCTGAGCACAACCAGTGAGGCTGACAAAGCACAGACACCAGCCAGTCTCTTGGAACAATGTTCAGATTACTGCATATCCTCCTGGAGAGGCCAAAGATGATATGGTTACTTTGTTGTTATTGCTTTGTTGCTGTTGTTGTTCTCTTCTTGGTGTTGTTTTATTTAAGTTTAGAAGAGGACAAGTTGACAGTTTGTTGTTTTGGTAATCATGCCCTGGCAATGTAACTCAGTAACCAAATGATTAAATTCTTCCCATCTTCTACTGTATTTGGAAATCAGAATTATGCTTATCTTCCACGGTTTTGTTTCAAAGACATTCCTCTATGTAATTCAATTTTACAAATGGAATCATTTTAACCAATATTCAAATGAATATACATTTTATTTGCAAAAGTCTTTCTGTACAGTGTTAATTTTTGTACCTTCTGATCTTTTTCTTTGATAGAATTTGGAAGATGCTTTCTTACTAATGAGTCTTTAAAAAAAGTACCTTAACTTTACTTTATAGCTAATATCCACTTATAAGTGATTACATACTGTGTTTTTTTTTCTTTCTCTGGGTCTGGGTTGCCTCACTCGGGATGAGTTTTTCTAGTTCCATTCATTTGTGTGAAATATTATGATGCAATTTTTATCTGCTGAGTTTTTAGTCCATGGTGTATTTTCCATTTGAATTACTAAGAACTCTGTCACTATCTACCATGATTGTGCTATCTCTGTTGTTGTTCCATAGTTGCTTCCTACTAAATAACTATGTGGTTTATAAAACTTTTTTGTACTTTAAAAAGATGTACCTTAGACATGATGGTGTATGATGAATTGTCAGCAGCAGTAGAAACATCCTCAGTCTCATTGCTGTCTAGTGGATTATAAGTATCAATTACTACACAGTAGTAAGTGAAATAAATACAAAGTGTGAGGAAGAGTTCCAGGTTGTAATACACAAAAATAGCTAGAATCAAAGGAAAGCCCAGTTACTAATACAATCTATGTGCTTCAAATGGAGATTGAGTGTTTTGTTAATGAGTTTGCAAGAGACACTGTAGTTTGAATATTCAATCTTTATGTCTTAAATAGTGGTAGTATACTGTGCTCAGTGTTGGTGACAGAAATAAACCCTCGCTTTTAGTTTTTGGTTTTTTGAGAGAGGGTTTCTTTGTATTGCTTTGGAGCCTGTCCTGGAACTCGCTCTGTAGACCAGGCTGGCCTGGAACCCACAGAGATCTACCTGCCTCTGCCTCCCGAGTGCTGGGATTACAGGCATGTGACACCACTGCCCGGCAGAGCACCACATCTTTTTTGAGAAACATAACAATTTAATAGATGAAATAAATACTCCAGTACATGCAGGGTAAAAACTTGACATTGGGGGGAAAATCACTCTACAGTGTAAATAAAAAATAAAACACATGTTCACAGTAGCTTTCCCCACACTTGCAAATCACATGGCAAATCATACTCTTATCACACCATGTATACTCTAATTCAATAAAAATAATGACATACAAAAAGGTAGCTACATCCAGGTCTAAGGAGGGAGCACCACATTTTTAGTGTTTAGTTTATCATTAGGTATATCTAGCTGTCTTTATGTGTATCCTTTTTGTGTATATGTATGTAGGCAGGTATGGAAGGGTTGTCTATATCTGTCATCAATCAACCTACGTGTCTGTGTGTCTATCATCTATAGGTCTAGTTAACAGTTCAGTGTATTCATGCTCAATGAGTTGTGTTGGTGTTGTCCTCACCAATTTGACCCTGCTGCAGTTTGCAGAGAGTAACCATTGCCATTGTCTTGGCAACAGCCTTGGTTGTTTGGGGAGTTCCAAAGGGCCACCTTGGTCAACAACTCAATAGAATGCAACCCAATTCTGGTACTGGAATCCTACTTTGGTGACAAAAGAGGACAACTGGGACTCTGTCTCCATCATTCTTAGGAGACGTCATTAGGATGGCCTTCATATATTTTAGGAAATTCCCGCTGAACTAGGTTTCCATAGGATCCCTCAAATACTCCTCATTTCAAGCTATCTCTCCCTGGATGACCTCCCTCCACCCTATCTTCCCTCCCCATCCCCACCTGATCCTGTCCAGTTCCCCACACAACCCAGTCCACCAATAACATCTATTTCCTCATCCTATGGACATCCAGTCCTTCCTCTATACCTAACCTGTCGGGGCCTACGGATTGGAGATTTAGGAGTTTTAGGCTCCTTTCACTTCCCACTTCCTTTAAGAGGTGTAACTGTGGCCTGAGCCTTTGCCTCTCTCTCAAGCATCCCTCCCAGGGAAGGCATTGTGGTTACTGTGACATTTCTTGCTGACCTGAAATGCAAAGACACCTGCTTGGCCAGAATAAAGCACCTCAAGGGCTCCATTGTCTCCTTTCTCTCTGCCCTGATTATTTTATTTCTACCCAAACAGCCAAGAATTCAGTGTGGGGGGGGATAAAGAAAACTAATGAACTCAGGGCCTTGACCCAAGGCTGGGCACACCAGCCCCCAGGTGGTCATAGGGGAGCCTCTGCTGAGAAAGAACACTGGGCCTTGGGAGTGCAGGGAATGGAGGCAGCAAACCCCATCCTGATGGTGGTATTTAAAAGCCAGTTGTGGGGCTAGTGGTGTGCTCATGAGTTACAACCTGCATAGCATGTCTGAGAACCTGGGTTCTATCCCCAGCTCTTTCCTCAGGATTTCAGTGTCTGTACTAACATCAATCTCCTATCAAAAAGAAACCCCTGAATCAGACACTTAACTGTTAGAAAAACAAATTAAGAAATATGTTACAGAAGCCTGCTTTAATCAGGCCTTTTTTATATGTATAGACTCTGACATTTTGAACTCCTAAGTCTTTGTTGATCCCAGGGACAATGCCTTTACCCAAGACCTAGAGACAGTAAACAAGTGCTGGCCTAGTGCCTTTCACATGCTAAATAACCAGAAGCCAACTCACCCTCCATCCCACCCTATCACTGGCATTTCCCTAACACTAATCTCCCCAGGGCTAGTTACAGGCAAGTCTGGACTCACCCACTGAAATCTCTCAAATTAGCCAATCTTTAACCTGCTCACCTAGCCTAACCCACTTCCTATCTACACAAATCACAACAAAGGGGCTTTGACCTTCCAACACACACACACACACACACACACACACACACACACACACACACACTCACACTAGTGCTTCCCTATGAGACAACTTCTATCTTAGGACCTAGGAACTGTAAACTGTGTTTTCAAGAATGACTGTAATAGGATCTTATGCCCTCTTCTGACAAGCAAGAATACATGAAGAGGACTCATACATAAAATATAAAATTAAAATTTAAAAACATAAAAGAATCACCTGTTCTGGTAGAAGCTTCACCCTAGACACTGACATCCATTTGCCCAAATAATCTGGAAAGTTCTGGTGGAAGCTCTACCCCAAGCTGCTTGTATCTCTCCAAATCCTGCTACATCTCAGGAAGCCTGCCAAATGATGACCTCTCCCCCTGACATACACAAGACCATTCCTACAGGATATTTAACTGTCCCCCCAGAAAACAGACCTGTGGTTTTCCAGTCTCTCTTTTCAGTCTCCCCAGGGTGGGGGTGGGGGCTCTGGAAATCATCTGGGAGCATTTTGTCCATTAAAACTGTTTTTGTTTTCTGATTTGGTTTGATTGCTCTGATTTGGATGGCTGCATACGCTGAGAGGGTTATGGGTGCAGAAACTTTCCATCATCACCTGTGGCATGCCTGTCACCTCAATTTGTTAGGAGCTGAGGCAGGATGATTCCTAAGGCTATTCCAGGTTTAATGAGAGGGCAGCCCTGTGTGATAGCAATGAGACAGAGAGTGATGAAGTAGAAAACCTGATTCCTCCTTGTGGTAGTTTGAATGTATTAGGACCACATAAACTCATAGGGAGTGGCACTCTTTGTTTTGTTTTGATTTTGTGTTTTTCGAGACAGGGTTTCTCTGTGTAGCTTGGGGATTATCCGGGTACTCCTGCTGTAGAACAGGCTGGACTTGAACTCACAGAGATCTACCTCTCTCTGCCTCCCGAGTGGTGGGACTAAAGGCCTGTGCCATGAAAGCCCAGGAAAGGAGTGGCACTCTTATGAGCTGTGGCCTTGTTGGAGGAGGCAGGATGACACACAGGCCTGGAATCCAGACCTTGAGGCTGGAGGACACACCCTTAATCAGGGCCACACCTTCTGTTGTAAGTGTGTCATGTGGGGACAGGCTTTGAGGTCTTTTTCTCAAGCTTGACTCAGTGTGACAGTTGATTTCCTGTTGCCTGCAAGATGTAGCAATCTCAGATCCAGCACCATGTCTGCCTGCAAGCTTCTGGGTTCCTCGCCTTGACGATTATTGACTGAACCTATGAAATGATAACCCAGCCCCCTCAATTAAATGTTTTCTTTTCAAGAGTTGTCATGGTCATAGTGTCTGTTCACAGCAATAGAACACTGACTAAGACACTCCGAAAGGCTCTGTGTGCTCGCACACATGTCCATATGCACACACCACACACATATACATGCCAACAAAAGGGAAGTAAGTACCATGAGTCATAGATTTCATCATTATTTGTTCTTCTTTGATATCACCTGGATTTGGGGAATTTTTACAATGGCCATGTAATACTTTTTAATCATAAATATAAAGACCAATGTTTTCTAAGTTTCACCATTACTATTTTTCTTACGTGTGTACTTAGATGGAGGAGAAATGGGGTATATGAAACATGTCCGTGCCCTCAGAGGTCAGGAGAGGGTGTCACATGCCTTGGACCCTGAGTTATAGGTGGTTGTGAGCTGTCCAATATGGTGTGGGAATCAAACTCAGGACCTTTAAAAGGTAACAAGCACTTGTATCTGCCAAACCATCTCTCTTGTCTCAAAAATTCTGTTTTACTACTTGTATTGTTAGACCCCCGAAAACTCAAGTATTCGGGGTCCCAGGCCACGTTCGCGGTCACCCCAATCACCAGGCGGGTTCGAGAGCTTGCTGCAAACTGCACGAGGCTTTATTGTAATTTAACGAGCTAACCCCATGTTAGCTCCGGTCTTTCACCCACCCGCCATGGCGGATAGCTAGAAAAGACGGCTCCCACGGGCTCCCAAAAGATCTTATAGGGCAGCGTAAGGGGAGTGTCTAGGGGTACGCACAGGCTTACGATTGGTGTGCTTCCAGGCTTGGAGGGCTTGCCCTGTGTTGATTGGTCAACTGGTTGTTATGGCCCATAGGCCCTCCCAGGGTGGTTGCTATGCTCTCTACGTCATTGTCGTGCGCTTGTCCGTAAAGCACACCCAGGGTCGTAAAGCATAGCGCCACCAGCTAACTTCTGATTGGTTCCTTGTCACAAGACAGGCATCTGACCTCTACGTGACCAAGGCAGGTTTATGGCAAGCACGTGTTCGGCTGTTATGGCTGCCAAAAGGGAAGCCGGTTCCTTCATTATTTATTTATTTTATGTGCACAAGTGTTTTGCCTGCTGTATGGATGTGTGCTCATTACATTTGTGGTGCACTTGGAGGTCAGAAGAGGGCATTGGATCCCCTGAAAGTGGAGATACAAATGGTTGCAATCGACCCTGTGAGAAAGCAACAGAAACCCTACTTGGGTGATAATTAGATCCTCTGCAAGAGTAGTAAGTGCCCCCAACCACTGAACCATCTCTCTAGCCCCCTTAATATATGTATTTGCCTTGTTTCTGAAAGAGGTAAACTAAACTAAAAGGCTTCACTAGGAATGAAGGGACCAGACCCTCACTCAGCCCCTGCTTTAGCAGCCATGACAGGCTTCAGAAAAGACACGTAGGCCTCTGACACAAGGAAACTCCAGATCCTCTGGCCTTTGGGGGCCTGGCGACAAAACTGAACACAAAGAAACTCCAGACACCCCCCCACCCCCCAGCCTCCTATGTACTTGGTTCCTGGGAAATATTTGGCCACAAAACAAACTCCAGGGGAGACCAAAACCTCCCCTATAGTCTCCAGGATACAGTTCTAATAACTATTGAAATTTATGAACAACAGGTACCTGCAAGTAACAAGACAAACCATAGAATCCACAGAATGTTCCCTCTCAGCACTGACCAATGAGAATATCTGGTACACAGGTATTTCATGGACAAAATATGACTTTGAGAAATTTTCCTGATTGTTCCCAAATGTCAACCAATCAGAAACCAACCCATATCTATTGATGTAATCCTGTAACTTTTGTCTTTCAAACCTAGCAGTAGACTGGGAACTTCACCCCCTCTGGAGGCTGCTGATTCAGCTTGCTAGACAGGCCCCTCCTGCTTTTGGATAGACGACTTAATAAACCTTGTGCATTTGCATCGGTGGACTGTCTCCCTGGTTTCTTTGGGGATCCTTGTGACTTGGGCTGAACCGGTTTTTTCTTTTTTTGTTTGTTTGTTTGATGCTGAGGACTAAACACAGGCCCTTGAGTATTGTAGGCACAGGCTGTAGGGGAAGCTGTAGCCACGCCTTCTTAGGGGCTGGCTACAGCTTCCCCTACAACAGGCTTTATCATTGAGCTCTTCTGTTAGCCCAGAGAATGAGGTGTTTAATCTTCACAAGAAAAATATATGCAATTGGTTCTTTAAGTGACAGAGAAAAGATAAACTTATAAATATTTGACAGAGCTGATTTGTGGTTTCTTTTATTCTGGGGATGTGACAGACTTTAGAGATCCTCCGTGGTAGGGGATCTGGGGAGCAGAGAGGGGAGGAGATAGGGGGTTGGTGGGGGCAGGGGAGGAGGGGAGATTCACATGTGAAAGAGGCTTGTTTCTAATTTGAATTAAAAGAAGAAGAAGAAGAAGAAGAAGAAGAAGAAGAAGAAGAAGAAGAAGAAGAAGAAGAAGAAGAAGAAGAAGGTAGGCCGAGCCTCCATAGCAATAATCCTAGCACTAGGGAGGCAGAGGCAGGGGATCTCTGTGAGTTCGAGGACAGCCTGGTCTACAGAGTGATTTCCAGGTCACCCAAAGCTGTTAAAAGGAGAAGCCCTGTTTCAGCAAACATCAAATTAAAAGGCTGAGCAAGCCAGGAGCAGGAAGCCAGTAAGCAGCATTCCTCCACACTCTCTGCTTCTGCCCCTTTTTCTATGTAGCCAAGGCCATCTGTCCTTGAACATGGCATCTTCTTGACTTATGCTCTGCAATGTTAGAAGTATAAGCATGCACCACTATCCATGGCATGTAACAAACATTTAAGTAGAGCTTCCTGGGAGCAAGCTAACATTCTTGACACTTTATAAATGTTATTATGTCATGACAGTAATTCTAGAAGTATGACAAATTACATATGTTTATTTGTTCTGTCCATTTATTTATTTTTGACAGTTTTTGGGATTGAGCTGTATTACATTGAGTCCTATATAAACTGTTTTATGAGGGGCTGGGGAGATAAATCTGGGTGTGAAGCAAATTTATAATCCCAGCACTAGCAAGGAAGTAGCAGGCTGGTTCCTGGGGCTTTCTGGACAGACAGCCTAGCCTGTCCAATGAATTCCAGCGTAATCAGAACCCTATCTCAAAAAGCAAGTTTGGGGACTGGAGAAATCACCTCGTCTTTAGGACTGCTTGCTGCACTTGCAGAGTTCAGCTCCTAAGAAAGCTTATCCAGCAGGATACAAGCCTTGTAACACCAGCTTTATGGTTCTGACACTTTACTCTAGCCTCCATGTGTGTCTGAATGCACATACCTGTGTAAAGACATACAGAGAGACAGATACACAACCATACACACACAATGTATAAAATAAGAAAAATATTTTACAAGTTTAATGCTGTGCAATGCAGGGTGGCATATGCCTTTAATCCCAGCACTTGGGAGGTAGAGACAGGAGGATCTCTGAGTTCGAGGCTAACCTGGTCGAGACACCCAGGAATACACAGAGAAACACTCTCTTGAAAAATCAATCAAACAAACAAAAATTTACAGTTGGAAGGGTGGTACATACCTATAATCCCAGCACTTGGGAGGTAGAGGCAAGAGGACCCGTTCAAAAACAGCCTCTGCTATACAGAGATTTTAAGGCCAGCCTGGACTACATGAGATCTAGTCTTAAAGGTTGAAGACAACAATATGAATAGTAGAATGTGTGATTTACATGTGAGAGGCCCTGAATTCAATCCTTGGTGTTGAACAAACCTTCAAACACAGTGGTTACTTACACATCAAATTCAGTTGTCTTTTCATGGGTTGTTGTCAGTTGCTTTTTCAAGACAGGGTTTCTTCTTGTACCCTGGCTAGTCTATAACTCTCTCTCTTTGTAAACCAGGATGGGCTCAAACTTAGAGATCCACTTGCATCTGCCTCTGTAGTGCTGGAATCAAAGGTATGCACAACCACCACCTAGCTCAGTCCTCTTTACAATTATACCATATTGGTTTTTTAAAGATTTTATTTATTTATTATGTATACAACATTCTACTTCCAGGTATATCTGCACACCAGAAGAGGGCACCAGATCTCATAACAGATGGTTGTGAGCCACCATGTGGTTGCTGGGAATTGAACTCAGGACCTCTGGAAGAGCAGCTGGTGCTCTTAACCTCTGAGCCATCTCTCCAGCCCCCATATTGGTTTTTTTGTTTGTGTGTATGTTTTTTTTTTATGAATGCTTTCTGTTCTGTCATGAGATGAGGAAAGAACCTTCTGGAACGTTCCCTGGGGATTGAACAAGTTGAGAACTGCCTTCTCATAGATGTGAAAGAAAAAATAAAGGATAAGAAAAATGAGCAATAGCTAGAAAAGAAATAATCAAGCCAGACCTGGTAGCTATACCTGTAATCCAAGCACTTGAGAGACTCAGGCAGGATTGTGAGTTTGAGACCAATTTAGGCTACAGAGAGAGTTCCCAGACAAGTGATATTAAGGGTGAAGGCCCTGTTCCAACCCCAATGCCTATTCCTGAATAAAAGCATGTGGGGGACTAATGACACGTTCTCTGAGGAGCCAGGCTCTGGATCACCCTTTGTCATTCAGTTATGAGTCTCGAACAGACCTCACTGCCTCACTGATGACTTGCTGACAGCTGACCCCGCCCTGGTGCAAGAGGGACCTAAGAGGACAGTCTCCTGAGCACCCCTTGGCTTTCCCAATCATGTTCCCACTTCAACAGTCCTTGTCCTGGCAGATGACAGTGGGCACCACACTAGCTAGCACGCTGGACCCTAAGGAAGAGGAGCGAGTACTCATTCAGAAAGCTTGGCTGTTTGTCCTGCTACTGCAGGCAGAACTGCCAGAGAGACAGCTAGGGACTGTCCCATGCAAGACCAAGGACAGCCATTCCAAGTGCCCCTCTCCAGCTTTGCTTGCTTCCTGAGACCAACTGTCACTTGAGTTCTGTGTGTTTCGTCTTCTGGACATGTCCAGAGTTCTCGGGAAGGAGAGCCTCTCTCAGAGGATACTGCTGAAATACTGTTTGCTGCGAGTCACTATTGGCAAGTAAATTAGTTCCCCCTTGCAAGGGCTGACAGCCCATTTCCCTATTTTCTTGTCATGTCCCTCAGTGAGTAAATGGCCAACTATGAGGTGAGGGAGCAGCAAGCCTCAGTCCGGACGTTACCATCTGAACCTGGACCTCAGTTTCCCCAGCCTCCCTGCCCAGGGACCCCCTGCAGTGTCCCCCTACCCCAAAGGCAGAAGCAATGGCATTGCCAGCCTGGGACCCTCTTCAGGGTCCCCAAATGAGACTATGACCCCCCCAACCCAATGGGGCAAGCACTTGAACAGCACCGAAGACTCGTGGGATTTTCCACCTGAGAAGGTTATTCCACTGAACTGGTTCAAGTTCAGGTGCCTAAAGCCCTATGAGGACAAAACATTCAAAGTCCCTGACATTATTACTGCAAATAGACTGCAGAGTCTTAGAACTTTGACAAAGAGTTCATCCAGGAAGATAACTGGAACCCCTTAGAGGAGCAGAAAGAAATCAGGGAAGGAAAACCTGCACTTCCTCTGGAGGTTTCTGAGTTCAGGAGTAAGGCATATAACAGGAAACCCAGACCATCTGCCTTATGCCCTGACACCAGAAAAAGATCGGCCTCAACTTATGTGCCCATACCTGGGGAGGTGCAAAGAATCCTGCATGTGTCGACTGTGTTTGAACAACCTATGGAGTTTGACCAGTCAGGCACCACAGTACCTGCCACAGCTTCAAGACTCTGTGCTGGATGTGCTAGTGAAAAGTTCAACTCAGAGGACCCAGTGCCTGGACCATCTTCTGCTGACTCTACCACTGACCAACATGGACAGGTAATTTCCCCACATATTCCAGGGTCCCTGCAAACTAGCCCACCTACCCAAGGAGCTCTGGGATCTTCCACTTCTACTACATCTGCCCACAGGAAGACATGTATATTGCCATGTACCAAAGAGGCTACAAAACACTCCCTATCTCCTCAAGGAGTTCTTGGAATACCCATATCTGCAAATGGGACTCTAGGAAATATGCCAACTGATCAAGGACCTAGGACACATTCCAAGTCTTTTCAGGAGGCTTCTAGAATTCTCTGTTTATCCAAAGTCCTCTGGGAAATTTACCATCTGCTGTGGAGATTCTGAAACCTTCCTGTAGCCAGGGAATTGAACAGCCTTTGTTATCTTCCCCAGGAGCTGTGAAAGCTTCATCATCTGAATCAGATGCTCAGAAAACTCTCTAAACTACCTTAGGGGCTCTACCAACTCTGCTATGTAATGAAGGGCATCAGACATATTCTATGTCTGCCCAGGGTACACTGTGTTCTTTCTATTCCAGCTCAGGGCCTCCAGAACATACAGCACGTTCCCTGCTGGTGCTGGGAACATCAGTATCTTTACAAAGTAAGCAAGGGCACTTGTTTTTCAAGGTTGAATCTCAGGATATATCATCATCTGTCCAAAGGACTACTGGACATTTGCCATTTCCCTCAAGGACTACAGGGCATTTCATCATGATCAAAGAACTCAGTGATCTTCTTTATCAGTCTCAAGGGGTCTAGCACTTTTGCTATCTAAGCAACTTTGCATGTCTGCTCAGACAACTAGGGGCACTTCCCCATGTACCCAACAATCTCTACAACATTCAGAATTTTCCCCAGAGATTCAAGGACCATCCATGTCTGCCCAGTGCACCCATAAGAATTTCTCTTCTGCCTCACATGCTTTGGGAATGTCGCCATATGTCCCAGTGTCTATAGGCACATTGCCACATATTCAAGGGACTCCTGGACTCTTCCCAGTAATACGAGAAAGTGCAGCTCCTTCCCCATGTTTACAAAAAGATGATGGATCGCCTATATGCACAAGCGACTTAAGAACTGAACACAACAATACATGGCCCTCTAGAACATACACCATCTACTCAGGAGCTTGGGCAAACTTCCCTTGATGCAAAAGTCACTTTGTGGAAAAACATATCTGCACAGAGTATTGAAAGCATATTCTGCTTCTACTGCAGGGACTCTAGGATCTTATCAACAAAGTGACCAGAAGGAACTAGGAGTTTGTTGACCTGCCCAAGTGCCTCTTTTAATTTCCTTATCTTCACAAGTAACTCTAGGGAAGTGTTCATCTGCCCATGAGGCTCTGGGGAATTTCCTCTTGACCCAGGGTTCTCTAAAACTATCCTCATCCACACAAGCAATGGTAGGAATTGTGCCATCTGCTCAAAGAGCTTTGAAACATCCAACTTCTTCCCAGGAGGCTCCAAGGTTCTTTCCATCTACACAACCGACTGTGCAAGGACCATTACCTTCCCCAGAGGCTATAGGATGTGCTGTATCTAACCACAAAACTCAAGGATGTTGTTTTTCTTCATCAGAGTATGTAGAGCATTCACCGTCTGCACTAGATGCTCAGGAACATCTTCTACATGTTCCAGGGACTCTAGGATCATTGCTGTCTTCTAAAGGACCTAAGGAACTCTCCACTGCTGTGTGGGGACTTGGCTTAAACAGAGTTCTTTGTCATCCATTCAAAGGAACCCAGAATCATCAGTAAATTCCTCAGGGATTTGTGACTCATACCAATACTCCCAGAGTACTTTGGGGCCTTTGCCCCATGTGGGAGAGGGTGTGGAATCTTCTCATTCTACTCCAGGGACTATGGAACCGTTGCCATAGACCCTAGTGCCTGGAGGACATTCTATTTCTACCCAAGGAGCTGCAGGATCTATTTCCTCAGGCCATAGGTATGTGGTATCTTTGAAATCTACCCAAGAACATCTGAAACTTTCCATATCAGCCCAGGCAGCGATGCATATATAACTATCTGCTGAAGGGGCTCTATAGTCTTCAGCATCTTCTGCAGCAGATCCAGGACTTTATACAAAGTCCCATGTGCCCTAGCGACTGCAGGAAATTGCCCATCTGCTACAAGGCATATGGGTCTCTCTGCATCACCACAAGCAACTCCATTACCTTCTCATTCTGATGAAGGGTTTGTCAGAGTATTCCAATCATTGCAAGTGACTCTGACAATACCCTAATCTGTAAAATGGTCTGTAGAGTTTCCCCCATTTCCCCAGCATACAGGAGGCCATTTCTAATCTTCTGAAGGCACACTGGTAGTGTCCACATTTGCACAACAACCAGTAGCAACTATGTCATCAACTGAAGGAATTCTGGGGTCTCCCCAAAACATGCAGGTGCTATTAGAATATTAACCAACTGATCAAAGGCCTCTGGTGATCACCTTATCTGCAGGGACTCTAAGAATTGACCAGGCTGCTGAGAGACCTATTCATGCTTCTTCATTTCCCACAGTACCTCTAAGACGATCTGTGTCTCCAAGTGACTCTAGCACAAGTGATGTCTGACCAAGCGTCTAGGAAACATCCTCCTCCTTCTCAAATCCCTCAAAGAATTTCTCAATCTGCCCAAAATTTTCTACAATATCCAACTTCCCACCCAGGATATCTGAATCCTTTCTAAACTGAACAGAACACTCCAGGATCTTTGTCATATCCACAAGGTCAGGAACACATGCACCATGTGCTCCAGGTTTTCAGAAAATGGCCCCAGGTTCTGCAAACTCAGGGTATAGTGAAACTTTGTCACATGTTGGCAGGCCCATGAAACTTCCCTTGTTTGCACAAGGGACACTGTGTCCTATTTCATCTCCACTAGGAGATCTTGATCCTTTGGATACTTTCTCTGGCAATCTGGAATCATCTCAACCTGCCCAAAGGAATCTTGGCCATTTGTCATATGGGAGAGAGCCTTTGGGAAATTCTCCATCTGTCTCAGGTCACAGAGGGCTTTCACCATTCAACAAAGTCCCTAGAGAAATTTCCTCACATATCCCCGGTGATCCAGAACCTCTTCTCTCTCCTCGTTGCCCTAGACAACTTACTATGGCTGCGGAATGTTCTCTCAGGCCTTCTGCATCTTCTAATCCTCTAGAGTCCTTATCAGGCACCCTAGGAACACTCCACTCGACACAGAGGTTTCAGGGGCAACTGCAGCATGTAGGAGAGACTTTGGAGATTACTCAATGCCTTGTAGGGACTTCAGTATATGTACCTTGTGCTCCAGATCACCTGGGGCCGTCCTCTTCAGAACAAGGGAGTCAAGCAACTTCTCATTGTGCTCAAGGAGTTGTGGGTTCCTGCCTGTCTTTTTGTAGAGCAGCCCACATCTACATGAACATGTCTTGGACCTCCCCCATCTGCCCAAGGGCTTTCAAGCACTCCATTATATACACAAGGTACAGGCTCACAGTCCTCTTCTGTACAGAGCCAAGTAGCACATTCTCCATCCACCCCAGTGTCTCACAGATATACTCACCATGTCCAAAAGATTGTAGGAACAATGAAATCTGCCCAATGGTCTCTGAGAATTTCTGTAACTACACTAGGGTCTGTGGAAACTTTCCCATATCCCTGGGATACTCCAAAATATTCATCTTCTATACCAGGTGCATTTAAACATCTATGTCGACCCGAAGTCATGTGGTATCTGATGAAAGGATTCTGGAAATTTCTGTCTGGCCAGGCAAGCGTGAGTCATTTCCTTTGTTCCCAAGGACATATGGAAACTCACCTGTGTGTAGAAGGGATGTCTACTCTCTCCACACCTACACAAGGCACTCTGTGTCCATCTGTTTCTTCCCAGGGACCTCCTGAGTCTTTGCAGTCTGCTGAACAGGTTCAACAAAAATCTCCATCTGTTTCAGACTCTTTGGGATCTCTGCCTTCTTCAACGGGGCACATGGTAATTTCTTTATCTGGAGAAGGGACACTAGGACTTGACTCATCTTCCCTAGGGCCTTTGGTAATTTCATTATCTGTTCAAGTGATTTCTGGACCTTTGTTATCTTTCTTGGAAGCTGGAGGACCATGCCTGTCTTCACAGTATACTCTGGATGTTTCTACCCATACACGTGACAATCTAGGAGCATCCAATTCTTCAAGAGGGCATTTGGGAGCTTCAACATCTACTCCAGTGACTATAGGGTCTTCCCATCTGCCCAAGTGGATTTAGGAGTTACTCTACCTGTTTCACGGTCTCTGAGAACTCATAAATCTGTCCAGGGTCTTCAAATACACCCAGGGAGCTATGGAATTTTCACTATCTATGCAGGGAAAAAAATCTTTACCATAGGCCCACTATTATGTGTGACTCAAATCTTCGGTGGAAACTCAGGAAAAACCCCTATTTGTTCAAGTGAAATTAAAAGTATTGCCATCTGGCCAAGGGGATTTCAAAACTGCTCTGTCTACCTCCCAGCCTGTACAAAATTTGCTGTGTTCCCCAGGGTCTCCAGCACTTTTCACGTCTGCACTCCAAGATGCTGGAAGCACTTCCATATCCTCTCAAAGTAACTTAGGACTGTCCACATATTCTCAGAAGTGTCTAGAATATATACCCCCTTCCCCAAACTTCTCTGGAACATTCTCCATCTTCAATAGTGTCTCTGTTGCCTACCTGGTCTGGACCAGCTACTCATTCCCTACCAGAAGAAGTAGGACAGATTGTGTCCGCACCCGCAAAAGTGTCTAAGGGACAATCACCCCTTCAAAGAGGATCTGAGGGAGATTCATCCTGTACCCGAGGAGCTGTGGGCTTGTCTACATGAAGACAAGAGTCTCTAGGATATTTGTCATTTGCCCAAGGGTCTCTAGAAACTCTCACAACTTCCCACAAAGTGGTAGGTCCTTCCTATTATCAAGAGGCTGTAGCACAGTTCCCATCTGTCCCAGGTGATGGACTTTCTCCCTCTGCCCAGGGGATGCTGAGCACTTTACCATCTTCCCAAGTTGCTCTAGAATTTTCATCTTCTGTTCAGAGTAGTATGAAACCTTCATTAGATGTGCAAGGTGCTCTGCAAATTCATTCTCATTTCTAAGGGTATTTGGGACCTTCCCAATGCAATCCAAAGGCATCAGAAAAGTTGAGAAAAGTTGAGTCTCCCCAAATGGCTTTTAAAATTCCAGAATCTTCACCATGGTCTCACAGAACTTTGCCATCTCTCCCAGGAACACTGGGACATTCTATATGTGGCCAAAGTGCTGTCTGCCCTTGTCATTCTAATGAAAAGTTTCAAGGATCATCAACATATTTTCAGGAACCTCTTCAATTATTTCCATTTTCTAAAGGATCAGTCTGACCTACTCCATCTGCACCACGGTTCTTGAAATCTTTATTATCAGACCAATTGGGTCCAGAATTGTCTGCATCTGCCCAAGTGTCTCAGGGACATTCACCACCTCAGTAGGGGTGTTTAGGATTTTCACTATCTACATAAGTGGCTCTGGTAACTTCCCTATCATCACAAGAATATGTATGAAATTCAAAACCTGATCAAGGATCTCCAGAAACTTGCACATCTTCCCAAGAGTATTGTGATCCTATTTTAACCCAAAAGTCTTTAGCACAGTCATCCTCTGCACCAGGAAATTGTGCACTTTCTCAATCTTCAGAAGGTACTATAGAAACATCACTATCTACCCAAGGGTCTAGAGTAACACCATCATCTGCCCAAAGGTCTGTAGAATATGCAACATCTACCCCACATGTTCTACAAATTCAGGCTCCTTTGGAGGGGCCTCAGGGTCCTTCCCAATTGCTACTAGAGACAGCAGAACCTTTGCCAGCTTACCAAGAGTTTTACCACAGTTTAAAATCTATCACTAGTATCGAGAAATTTTCTGTTCTTTTCTGGCGGAAATGTAAATTTCAACATGTGACCGAGATGCTGTGGGTTCTTCTGTATTTGTCCAAATGACACACCCATCACCATCACATTCCAGGGAAACTCTGCAACAATGTACATCTGGCCAAGGGTCTGTGAAATCTCCCGCATCTCAAACAGGCCCTGTAAGACTTTCACTAACAGACCAATGTTTATAGGAAGTGTCTTCAGGTTAAAAATTAACTCTACATGTTTCACCACCTCAGCAAACAAATTTAGGAAATGCATTGTCTGCCCAACAGGCTCTGTGGCTGTCTATATCATCTCTTGGACATTTAACATTTCTCAAGGGTCTCCTGATATATCTTTGCCATCCCAAAAGTCTCCAGGCCCTTGTTACCAGCAAGGGCATTTAGAACAGTCATCGTATGATTCAGGCAATCTAGGACTTCTTTATATACCCACTAGAAACACCACTCTCTACCCAAAGTACTTTAGATACACCATCTTGTGCCTGGGGGATTATAGAAACTCCATAATCTGTCCAAGATTCTCTAAGATATCTGCATTCTTCGGGGCAGAGTCTGAAACCTTCCTTCCTTAAGACAGAGCCATCAGAAACTTTGCCATCTTCTGAAGATGCTTGTAATGATGTATCAGAAAATTCCTTTGGAAATTTGTGAACTTTTCCATCCTCTCCAGGGACTCTGGATCTTTCAATATCTACCCAAAATTTCTTGAAACTTTCTGCATATGAAAAAGAAATTTTAGGATCATCAATGTCTCCAGAGGAAAATCTGGAACCTTCTCCATCTGAGCAAGGGTCTCTGAGACACATGCTATCCAAGGAAAGTTGGACATACCCTATCTGAACTAGGGGACCTGAGATCTTCCTTCTCATCAAGGGAGTAGCACACCTGTCCAATATGAATATGGGGCCACCATATGTGACCCTTCTGTCCTAGGAGACCACATATATTCATGTTTAGTCCCATAGAATCTCCAAAGGACCCTGCTGCCAAAAAGAGAGCTTGAGTTCTAACCTGTTCCCCAAAAGGAGGCATCAGAGCTTCTCAATGTGACCAAAGGGGTATTATACTTTCCTATGGCCACCCTGTTCAAGGCAGTCTTAGAAAGTCTGATTCTGAAAGAGAGAGACTCATACACAGCCCATCTATCGCCCTGAGCCTCAGATATACTCCTTGTGACCAAAGGAAATTCAGAAATGTTCCCACTAATCAGGACTGGGACAGAACTTCAATTTCTCTCCTAGGAAGCCCCCTACATACTCGTTCAGCCCATGTAGGCTTCAGACCTTACAATCCTGTCAAAATGAAGTTCTAAAGATATTTATCTCGAAGGGAGTCTTGGCCCTACTCTCTCTTACCATGGCATCCTCAGATCTTCTTGTCCTGGAGCTGGCCTGACATTTTCCGACTCTGAACTGCACATGAACAAAGCCAGTTTAGAACTTTTCCTTTTCTCAAACATCTGTGAAAGCTTTGACTGTCTGACTATAAGCAAGGTGGGTCTTTCCCTCCTGATTAAGAAGAGGTCACAGTTTCTACCTGGAGCATGCTATAAATCTTTTACCCATTGAGAATGGTGTGTTGCTCCTTCTGACTTCATCTAAACTATTGATGACACATCAACTCCCTCTGCCTCAGCAGCCTGAGTGTTTCTTATTCTTATCATCTGATTTCATTACCAGTGTCCAAAAATAAAAGACCCTGATTCCAGAAGTCCCAGAGCTTAGGAGTATCTAGCAACACCTTTAACATGGTCAGCTGAAATAAAGAAGCCATGTACTTTGTGTTCAATGTGCTGGATTGGTCAAGAACTCTAGATGGGCACTACCTCCTAGCATGTTGGAGATTGATCACATTGCTGCCTGTCCTGCATGACATATGTGTTCTAGAGTCCCATGAAGATTGTATAAGGAAATATCAGCCTTCTCTGATTCCCAATTTGGGCCTTCATGTTACCCAGCTCCCCTGGAGACTCTTTGACCTTTGCTTTCCCCATCATAGCATGAGACTTTCTGGCTCCAAAGACTTGTATCATCAAATTTCCCTGTTTGGCTATGGATTCCTCAAACATACTCTTTCTCTCTCCAAAGGTTTCCCCGAATTGTGTTTCTGACAAAGGGGACTCGGATGTATTACTTCAGAACCAGGATGACTTAGACTTTCCCCAGTGACTGAGGTGTAGTTCAGATTGTTCTCAAGAGCTCAGGGTGTGCTTAGGCACATCTCCTCTTAAGCAGGAAGCAGAATGCAGAGGACATTGACACAACTTTGACAACCAGGAGACATCAGACATCTACCAATTGCCAAATGACCTCATTGACACTTCACAACAAGGGTGTCACACACACTCTCAATGACTTAAGGGGGCATGAGACATGGAACTTTGAAAGCAATTGGCTTCAGACCTATCCAATATCCCAAGAAAGCGACAAATACAACCCCTTTATAATCATTGAGCCATAGAATGACCACAAAGTCACAGTGTGTCTTTAATCTTATCCTTCCACAACCAGGACTATTCATGCCTCCAGTTAATAACTCCATCAGATATTAGATATGCCCCATCAGAAGTAAACTAC
Source organism: Cricetulus griseus (assembly GCF_003668045.3). Classification (NCBI taxonomy): domain Eukaryota; kingdom Metazoa; phylum Chordata; class Mammalia; order Rodentia; family Cricetidae; genus Cricetulus; species Cricetulus griseus. Next base: position 32,997,663 of record NC_048604.1, on the reverse strand, counting down.
CTCATTAATTCAGGGGGCTTATACCTCACTGGGACATCTTCTGAAGAGGTCCTTAGACATATCTCCTCCAACCATAGAAGTCCCTGAAAATCAAGGTATGCCAGAGGGTGCCTGCTGAAACATACCCTCTTTGAACAAGAAATCTTTAATCTTCCTCTGTCTGTATTAGGGGAGTATTTTTGATGAAGCAAGCTACAGAAATGGCACTGTGACTTTAGTATGTGTCCCAAATATTGATATCCTGCTACTTGAGACTGAATCCCTATTACCAAGAAAACATATTATCTTTTCTCTGTGTTCACTGGTGAATAAGTTCTACCAAACACCTAAGAGACACCAGAGCTTCTCCATCAGATCTGTCTGGCTAGAAAATATGCTCTCTTAGAACTCTAGATTGAAGAGACATGGCAGAATTAAAAGATCAGCTTTGATCCTAGGTCATCCATTTTTAAGATGCCCACCAAAAAGTGCCTCTCCTCAATGTCCACAACTGTGCAGCTTATCATAATTTTAAGTAGGAAACAGACCCAGGACTGTGACCCCACTTGCCAGAAGAACCCTCTGATTTCTGACATTCCTCAAAAGCTGTCCTCAAAAATCAGGATTTTTAAGAGTTCTCTGAAGACTTGAAGACTGACTAGGGAGTGTCTGGAACTTTCTCCTCTAAAAATGGTAAGCAGGTACATTCACCTCTAACCAACAAGCCTGCGAACTGTCTTTTGTCTCAAAATTTTCTTATTTTTTCTCTGATAACTTGAGGGTAAAATTTCCCAAGAGAGCTGGGTGTTGGGGGCACACGCCTTCATTCCCAGTACTAAGGAAGCAGAGGCAGGAGGATATCTGTGAGTACGAGGCCACCATGCTCTGCAGGGCGAGTACCAGGACAGGCTACAAAGCAATACAGAGAAACCCTGTCTCAAATAAACAAAACAAAACAAAACAACATAAACAACAACAAACAAAACCAAAACCGAAATTCCCCCTTTGAACCAAAAGGACTTCAGAGCTTTCCTCTCTGAGCAAGGGCAGTTGTGATAGTTCACCAGTGACAAAGGGGCATTGGTCACTCTGATACAGTCAGCAGAAGTCAAGAAGAGCAAGTAAATCCTGGAACCCATGCCACTTCCTTGAGCAAAATTACCTGTCGTGATGTGGATTCATCTGTTCCACTCAGTTCTGCTTGGCTGAACACAATTCTTAGGCATAAACAGCACAGGGGCTCCTGTCCATGCTCCTAATGCATCCTGGTATTGATGCTTGTTCTCTTGCAGATTACACTAAAGACATGGACATCTGAAACTCTGAGGCAGTGCTAGGACCTTGTGAGGTATGGTCGTCAATGTTATTTTTGCTCAGAGTATTATGGGATTTGCATACTCTCTCTGATCATGTCTCCCCTGTCACATGGGCATCAGAAACTCTTCTCTTCCCATTTGATTAAAGAGACATCTGATCTCCCTCCTGAAACAAAGGGAGCCTCTCATCTTTCCAGTGTGAATGAAGTAATCTTACACTTTCATGTTGTGTGAATGGGGCCACACACTTCCTGATATTATGGAGTGGGTCTCAGTCATTGTTCTTAACAAATGTGCCCCAGATTTGTCGTTCTACCCAAGGAAAACTGTACGTCCAATACCTGTGCAATAAATAGCCTCTGACGTAATATTCTGTCAAGGAAGCCGACTATACTATACTGTCTTTGAACAAGGGGAATTAGACACACAATTTCATTTCAAAGGACTGATACACAATCATTGGATTGAGCAGATGCAGACCAGACCAGGGCCATGAAAACTCACTCAAATGATATCATTTTCTCATATACACTTCCAAAAACACCCCCTAACAACGGCCTCCTCAGGGAGACCACTTCTATCTGTATGAACCTCAGCTCTACTCCTCTAACTATGAAAGTCTTTGCATTTTCCCTTTGACCTGGGTGTCCACTCATGCCCAAATGACCAAAGGGATGTTAATCACTCTGAACCGATACCCCGGGACCTGACATTAAGACCCGATCCCTGACTAAACACCTTCTACATTTAAGATTCTCCCAGAAATGGATAGGTCCCATCTTCACTACCCATGGCTGTGTTGTTGATGAAAGTCTTGTGGAGGGCACAGAGCCAGGAATTACCAACCAGCCTGTAAGAAATGATGCTCTCATTGCTGGCAAGCAAGGCTCAGAGTCTCTGAACACCTGGGTATTCTGGAGTGTAAGGACATGTGGATTTGATAACATATTGCATGCACCTTCTTTCAATTCCCCAGGTACAGTGGGAGCTTCATCTCCTGCCTACAGCATTCTGGGACAATCCTGTTCTTTCCTACCCTTCCATCACTTTCTCCCTTTCACAAATGGGTCCTGACACCTTCCACATATGGTTACGTGGGTCTCACATCAAACTGATCAAGCACAGGCCCAAGAGATCCTCTCTTTATAAAGAAGGGATACCATTCCCCTGTGGTTTCAGGCCTCATAGCACAAGTTTAGCAATCAGAGCATAGAACCCATGTCATCTGCCTTCAGGCCAGTCAACACAAATGGAATGGCTTCTCCATGTCTGCCTAGACCTGGTCAGATGAACACAAACTAGAGGATGGACCTAGCAAGGGACAGTCATCCAGGACTTCAGAAGAAGACATATGTTGTTGCTGCCTTGGGTCTCCCAGAATGAACACAATATATGAAGATACAAACTCTGAATAAGAGTTTGAAGCTCATGATCAGTGCTGCGAACTTTCTCTTCTGTGTAAGATACCAAGGATATTTTATTCACCTTCAACCAAAGTTGTATGGCATTTTCACCCTCTGGACAAAAGAGATTCCTTCTTCATTTTCAGTGGGCCCCCAGTGGTTTCCTCAATTGTGTTTTTAAAGATTTATATATAGTGGGAAATTACCAATACGGAGTCAGGTAGAAATATAAGGGTATTTAATAGGGAAAAGCCTTACTTACAGAGTGACCTAGCCAGCCGGTGTGGCAGCAGTCTGTATGCAAAAAAGAAACCGAAAGCGAAAACGCAGTCACCCTATGTCCCTTGACCACGCCCTAGAAAGCCAGCCCCTAAGTAGGCGTGGCTACAGCTTCCCCTACATTTATTCATTTATTATATGTACAATGTTCAGGATGAAATCAGCTGTAGTTACAGGTGGTTGTGAGCCAACATGTGGTTGGTAAGAATTGAACTCAGTACCTCTGGAAGAACAGTCAGTGCTGTTAATTGCTGAGCCATCTCTCCAACCCCAACTTTCCTCTCTCCCATGGGGCAAAGAACTTATAATTTTCTATTATTATTATTATCACCATCATTATCATCATCATCATCATCATCATCATCATCATCATTACTGCTTCTCAGTTCATGGAACAGGATGGCAAAACTCCCTAAAACTGGGATTGCACCAAAGTTCATTTGCCCATTGGGGCATAAAACATTTGTTTGTGCTCCATGGTCCTTATATATTCCTATTCCTAAAAAGTAGCTCTGAGTCTTTTCTTTTCTCTCTAAAGTGGTGTCAGACCAAGGGGCATTATACCATTCTGCACAAACAAGTGGCAGACATTCCCAATTTTCCTAGAAGGTATGTGGCCCAATGATCTCCCTCCACCCAGTAAGAAGATTTCAGCCACTGAGTGTCCACAAAAGGGGATCTGGGGAATCAATATTGAAAGGATTCTCAAAAGTGACCCTTACATCAAAGGGATGTCTCAGACTTCTACCCTCTGATCTTTGGCAATTTAGGTCACCAGACCTTCCATTCTTTCCACAATGACCTCACTACTTTATGATTTTAGATCTAAGGGCAAAAGGTAGAAAAATATAATCAGAACATCATCAAAGTTTGGTTATCAATAACATACCAATCCTATCTTTTATCCACACATATGTACAGGTGAACACAACCTTCAATAAACATCATTGCTTACATAAATACTTATTCTGTGATAAGACTGTTATGAGATTTCCCATAGAATCTCAAAGATTTCACACAGGGTATGTATTTTTGTGTTGGGAAGCATAGTTGGAAGCTAGTTAGGCAGAGCCAGAAGCTTTTCCCATTCCCCAAGATAGCCTAGGACCTTCTCCTGACCATGTGTGGATGGCAAATTCCTCTTCTACTCAACATGGCTGAGGACCTCCTCTCTGTGAAAGTTTTCAGGATTTCTCCTTTGCTCAAGGTAGTCTCAAACTTCCTATTCTGAGAGGAGGTGTGCAGAACTCCCCTGTTCCCAAGAGGCCTCATACATTCCCTATTTAATGAAGTTGCCATGAAAACTACCTTGGGTCAGATTGATCCTCAGTCCTTCCCTCCATTAACAGTGTGACCTTAGACATTTCCCACATGTACAGGGGGGAAGAAGAGCCATTGTCTTTGATGCAATAAAATCATGCATTCCTTTGATTCCCAAGGTGACATCAGACATGCTCTTTTAAATAAAACTGCAACATACTTTGCAGTATTCTTTCACAAATCCTGAAGCACTCCCTCCTCCCTATAGAGTACCTCCAACATATGCTACTCTAAATAAGAGACATTTGAACCTTTTACCTTTGACATTGGTCTCTGGGAAAATGCATTGTTGCACTCAGGTTTAAGGCCCCAGTTCCCAAGTGTAGAAGTAGAGACTGGACCCTATCCTATGTTCTTCAGTTCAATCACTAGAAATCAAGTGGATCCATCATTGCTGCCTACTATGGACTATTGTGAGAAACTGAAAGGAGAAGCAACCTAGCCAGGGACAGCCATCCAAGCTCTTGAAGTAGGCTCTGGCTGCTGCCTGAACTCTCCTTGACTCAACACTGGATGTGGAATTCTAAAGAAGAGTTGGAAGCTGAAGTGCAGAGATGGAACATTCCTTCACTGGATAAGGTAGCAGGTACATCCACCTTCATCACAGTGGTGCATGGCCCTTCCCCCCTCTCTGCAATGGTTTCTAACTGAAGCCTTTGACCAACCAGGTATCAAAGTCTTCTCTTGTTCGAAAGGGATCCAGTGCTTCCTCTCTTCTTAAGCTTTCTCACTCCTTTTAATTCATTGAAGAGAATGTCAGACCTCAATCCTAGGACAAAGCCTACTGCAGAACTTCCCCATTTGCCCAAGGTGGTCTCAGGTATCTCAAGTAAATGTTTTTTGGAAAAGACCCTCAAAATTTGTTTCTATGTACATGAGCCAAAGTCATTTCCTTCTGACTAAGAGGGCTCAGTCCAGGTGTTCCATGTACCACCCCTTTTGTACCAGTGAGAATCTTATGTATTCCCATAGTGCAAAAGAGGCTATGATTACCTGTTTCAACCACAAAGACGACAGAAATCGCAGTTTGATTGAGGGTGACTTTCCTTTGCCACAATGATGACTAAGACCTCAGAATTGGCTCCCATGTCCAAAGGATTCTCATTCCTTCACCCAAAGCTAAATGGATCTTCTAATCTACCCTCTGACCTTGGAGGCCCTAGAGCATCCAAATGCTTCCAAGGGCACCTCAAAATTGACTGGTGAGTTCATCTTACCTCAGTGGCAATGCCAGTCACAAAGATTGCTAGACAAACACATTTGTAACCAGTGGGACCTCACATCATTCTAGGTTTAGATAAGAGGGCAAAAATATAGAAAGCAAATACTAATAGTCATGCCATCTGTCCAGAAGATGTTTGTCAGAAATAGAATGTTCCCAACTTTCATTCACAGATAAGCAGAGATCAATACAACCTTGAGGAAGCATCAAAGTACAGTTGGATGAGTGTTGTAATTGTATCTTGGACTCTTCCCAACGTGATTGTAATCTATGGATCATGGGAGCCGGGAAGAAGGGTTGGAAGCAAATGATGTTGGACCAAACCATTCTCCTACCACCCAAGGCAAGCTAGGACAGTCCCTTCTGCACAATGGCGTAATTTGACTTGCAAGTTGATTAAAACTGTACAGGCAATTTCTGTGTAAGCAAGGCAGCTCAGAATGATCTTAAGAGTTTTCCCTCTGAATATGGGCTCCCCAAAGTGTCCCTATTCTCAAGGCATCTCACACCATACCCATTTGATGAAGGGAGATCAGACCTTCCTTTTGGCTAGAGTGATCCTCATGTATATCTGCAATTCAAATAATACACCTGCCCTTCTCTCTCTGCCCAAAGCGAATCATAAGAATGACTGGCTTTTACCATACAGAATGAAGAATTTCCATTTTTCCCAGGGGGACCAGGATCAAAGGGTCCTCAGCGTGTCCCCCATGTACATGTAGGCCTCAAGCTCATCCCTCTTATGTATGGCCTTAGAAAGACTTAAACTTGCTCTTCTTTGAGTTGACAACCTGAACATTAGGGCCTCTGTCCTTCATTATAGTCAACAAAATGAAGAGGTCCCATCCTTCATGCACACACCAATGTAGCTGATGACAAGCGTCAAGAGGACTGAGAGCCTGAGAGTGCCGACCACAACTGATGAGCAATGCTCAGATTGCTGCCTGTCCTGCCACTGTGTGCCTGAAGATGGCAATCTTCTAAAATGTGATGAAGTCTTTCCTCTACTGCACAAGGTAGGCTGGGCCACTCTCTTTTGACCAAGTGATTTTGTCTTTGCTATTCTAAGTCAGCTTCACCTTCCACATCTAAACACCATCCATTTCTGTCCATTAAAAATCAATTCACACTCTATAACCAAGAAGGCCTAAAATGGAACCAGCATTTCTGAGAGGGCATCTCTACATGCCCAAGGCCCCAAACATTTCCACTTCTAGTCAAAGGGCCCAGAAAACTTGCCCCTTCTGACCAAGGAGTCAATAATTCCTATGTGATGTAGGAGGGCTCAAACTTCCCAATTCTTAAATAGGTCTCACCTCCAGCACCTCATGTGAAAGGGACATCAGAAATACTCCTCTTGCCCCAGAGCCTTCAAATTCCCACATCTGCAAAGAGGTCTGAAAAAGGCTGTCTTTTTTATTTAATTTTTTAGTGCAATCGTGTCTCATTTTACACTCCATTCCCACTTTCCACTCTCTCCCCTCCTCCTGCTTCCCCCTCTTTCCCCACCCCGCCGGAAGTCTTTCTTTCCTAGAGGGGATTCAGAGCCTCTTGCTCTGCCTGTGACACTCCACTTTCTACTCATAAGGACATAGTCTTCCCCCTGTTTAGTGGAAATTGTAACTTTCTCCCAATGCCCAATTTGGCCTGCAAATGTCCTCTTTTGCCCAAGGGGGACTCAGACCTTCCAGCTCTTGTAAGGGTTCCGTAGAATTTGTTCTATTGACTCTGTATGCCTGCTTTCCTCCCAACTCTATAGGATTGCTTCTAACTCTCTTTCTGATATGAACAATCTCAAATATTACCCCTCAGAACATGGGGGCCTTGGGCTCATCTCCTGTGACCAAAGGTTCTTTGACGAAGGATAATCATCCAACCTGTTGGGAGATATGCAATGATAGCTGCCCAGACTTCCACACAGCCCACAAAAATGTGGATATTCTAAATACTAAAAAAAAATGAGTTGGGAGCTGATCACAAAGTATCGGAATTTCCTCTGCTCCTTTAGGTGTTTACTTTATGTCTGATGGGAAATGTTTTTTCCTATTTACATAGTCAAATAATTTACTATCTGAAAATAGGTGTAGACCTTCACCTTTGCTCAAAATGTATCAGAAATTCCACTTATGACCAGGGTGCCTCAGCATTTCCCCTTATTCCCATGGAGTCTCCACATTGCTTCTGTGATGAAGATCATAATAGTCCTTCTATTTCTGTCCAAAGGTACCAAGGAACTTCCCCAGTTTACACAGGGAGATTTAGACAGTCACATCAATAAAGAGTGCCTCAGACTTGTTTTGTGATCAATGAAATCCCACTTAGTCACCACCTGCCCAATGGATTTTATACATGCATCTTCTTATTTGGTCACTTGCAAAGTACCATTCTGAACAAAGACCTAATAGCACTCTGGACACAAGAGTCTCTGTCCCTGAACACAAGAGTAGCAAGATGAGGGTAACTCAGAGTAATGTCTTCCTTCTGGTACCTTAGACAGAGAACCCCTGTCCTACATGCAGAGGGATGTGTTGATGCACATATATCAGACGCAGACACTGAGCCAGAGACTACTGTCATGGAGCCTCTTAGAAGATTTCTAAGACTTGTGACATACCTCACATGGACATTCACAAGATGTGTATTCCCGATTTTGATTTCAAGTTTGGTGCTGATGAAGGAGTGAATGCCTGGAACATTGTAAAATTCTTACCTTTCCTCCTTCTGTTCTGCCCAATAGAGCCACAGATGTACGGCCAACTACTGAGACTATTCCATCCAGTTCTAGGAACTCCTATGTCATCCTTCTAAGTAAAAGGGTCTTGGGTCTTTTTGAGGGGAGGTAGAGGACAAACAAGACAGAGGAAATCAGGGTATGGGGGTATAGTAGGGGAAGGTAGCATGGCAAATAAAATGAAGCACAACTATGAAAGTGTTATTTCATTTATAATGAAAAACAATATTTTGTCTGCTAATTCAAAGAGTTAACACTAGGTGGCAGCAGCACAGGCCTTTACTTCCAGCAGTAAGACACAGGCAGGGAGACCTCTGAATTTAAAACCAGTGTGATCTACAGGGCAAGTTCCAGAAAAGCCAGGGCTCCACATTATCCCGAACTGCCCTGATGCCAGAGGTAGCTTAAGCGATCCTCTGGAGCCAAGGCCTCTGCACTCCCTGAGAGTGTGACCATGCACCTAGGAGCATTGGAGCTTGGAGCACATTGGGACCCCTATGGCTGGTTGGGGATGCACAGAGGGTGTTGGCCTTGTTCATGAGTTTAGGACCTTTAAGTTTTGTGTAAATGGCAGCACCTGGAGACCCTTGGGGGAAGGGTCTCCTGGGGGACCCAGAATCACTTCCCTGGACCACAGGACCTGCTGGAGTTCAGAGAGAGAGCTCAGGGTTGGCCTACTTTCCTCCTAGGCCCCTCCAGAGAGGTGCAGGTACTGTGGCAGTTTGAGTTAAGAAAAAGCTCATGTGCAGCTTCCCTGTGCATGCCTGTGCGGTTCCCCCAAACTTACTGGTAACAACTTTAACTTTCATGGATGTTTTAGGAAAAAAAACAAAACAGGAAAAAAAGCTTCATTTATCTTATGCATTGGCAAATTCTCACAATATTTCACTGTCATACTCTTTATTTTTATTTTCTTTTTTGTTTTATGGAACAGTGTTTCTTCGTGTAGAAACACTGGCTCTTAAGGAACTGGTTCTGTAGAGCAGGCTGCCCCCCCCCCCCACCTAGCTGAGAGATCCTCCTGTCTAAATCTCCTGAATTCTGGGATTAAGACATGCACTTCCGGTCAGTCACATTTTCCTGCAAATTTCAAGATTCCATTGCTGTTTTTTCAGCTGAGTTGTATAAATTAACCATATTTCCTCTATTCACGCTTCAGTTGAGGGGCATCTAGGTTGCTTCCAGGTTCTGGCTATTACAAACAATGCTGCTATGAACATGGTTGAACATATGTCCTTGTTGTAAGAAAGTGCATTATTTGGGTATATGCTCAAGAGAGGAATGGCTGGATCTTTAGGTAGACTGATTCCCATTTTTCTGAGCAACTTCCATACTGATTTCCAAAGTGCACTCCCACCATCTATGGAGGAGTGTTCCTTTTTCTCCACATCTTCTCCAGCATCGATTGTCATTGGTGTTCTTGATTTTAGCCATTCTGGCAGGTGTATCACAGAGTTGTTTTGAGTTGCATTTCTCTGATGGCCAAGGATTTTGAGCACTTTCTTAAGTGTCTTTCAGCCATTTCAGATTCCTCTGTTGAGAATTCTGCACCCCACTTTTTAATTTCATTGTTTGGTATTTTGGTGGCTCAGTGTTTAGCTGTGGATGTCTGTTTCTGCTTCCATCAGCTACTGGATGAAGGCTCTTGGGTGGCATATAAGGCAGTCATCAATCTCATTATTGGAAAAGGGCATTTAAGGTAGCCTCTCCACTATTGCTTAGATTGTTAGTTGGGGTCATCCTTATAGATCTCAGGAATTTCACTCTTTGTTGTTTGATAAGTTTGGATAAAGGTTTGTCTATCTTATTGATTTTCTCGAAGAACCAACTTTTTGTTATATTGATTCTTTGTATTGTTCTCCTGGTTTCCATTTTATTGATTTCAGTCCTCCATTTGATTATTTCCTGGCGTCTGCTCCTCCAGGGTGTATTGGCTTCTTTGTTTTCTAAAGCTTTCAGTTGTGCTGGTAATTCTCTAGTGTGATTATTCTCCTGTTTCTTCATGTGGGCATTTAGCGCTATGAACTTTCCTCTTAGCACTGCTTTCAAAGTATCCCATAGGTTTGGATATGTTGTGTCCACATTCTCATTGAATTCTAGGAAATCTTTAATTTCTTTTTTTTATTTCTTCCCTGACCCATGAATTGTGCAATTGGGTGTTACTTAATGTTGTGACCCAGCATGTCTCAGCCTTAGTCCATGAGGTTCTACCTGAGTGGGGGGTGTGTGGACCTGCAAGCTTCGAGCAACCCAAAGGCGATAAAGACCAAACACAGGCATCTTGTCATCTTTAGAGAGCTCTTAGTTCCATGTTGTAGAACTAGAGTCATTTCTTTATTAGCCATCTTTTCTGGTGTTTCTTATCCATCCTGCTAATAACACAAGGCAACCATTTCTCTTTGGTCTCCTCTCTGCTCTGGCTGCTTGCCCCTTCACTCCCAACCTTCTCTCCTCCCAAGTTACTCATACCTCTCGCTCCTCTGCCCAAGTGAGGGCCTATTCAGATGCTTAGGCACATAAAGATGCAAATAAGAGGCATATTACCCTGAGGCTATGGTAAACAGTAACAACCTAGTGTTAATTAACAATACAATGGTGACCCGGGGCTTCCTGGCACCAATGGCAGCCAGAGACTGGGACCTAAAATATTCCATAACAGAGATATTTGGTCCCCCACAATTCCTCTCTCTTAAATTAATAAAAAGAAACCTGTGCTTCTGCATCAGGACAGATGACTGCGCCTGTTTTAGGAGGCTCCCTTCAACCTACCAGTGGTGCCCTCATGGAATCACGCATTCCATCATGCTTGTTCTGTCTTAGGATTCCCTGAAGGCAAGGAAAACTATACCCATCTTTGGCTGGAACCAGTCTCTGTAAAATAATTAAGGTTAGTGGGGGATGGGCCATAGTCCCACTCCAAGCATTCTGAATCAGCAAGAAACCTCCAGGAGAATAGCATCTTAGCTCTCGTGGATGCAAACCTTCTCCTGTGGATGAAGACATTTAAAGGTTAAATTTAAAATCTCTGTGGCAATACCTCTAGTGCCTCTGATACGGACCTTATTAAAGTTTGCTCCCTAAAACATACTTCTATCCTAAGGCTTGTAAATTGCACGTTACATTCCTGTAAGAATGAACTCTGACTTCTAGTTTCTAATAACATCTGTGTAAAACATATAGCAAGATTACAAACATTAATAATTCCATCATGAACATATATTAGGGTGAGTTACAAAGCAATCAAAAGACAATTAGATATTCTCACAATCTGTGGGGTGTGAACAATTTCACAACTCTAAATTTCTTTTATTCCCTGTCTGGGACTCAATGCCCCTTCAAACTTTTTTATCATTTGCTCAAAGTCCGAAGTTTTAACATCAGGTTTGTAATATCAGTCTTTGAAAGTTAACTAAAAAGTCTTTTGTCCGTGTCTTGTTTAAGCATTGTGTCCGAGCTTCTGCCACTCTGGTTCATGCCAGTATCCGACTGTCCTAAATGGGTCCTTTCTCCCAATGGGAAAATTGGCAAAACAGTTTTGTGTGTCTGTTTGTGGCAAGAAAGCAAGCTGTTTTTTATCAAGTTCTTAGTCTGCACCTGGATGAGCACTCACGGATTCGGAGAGGTGAATGTAGTCCATCTGTAGGGAAGCTGGAACTCTGGAAAGCACCTCGAAACTGGAACTGGGTGTGTCTCCCTTCTTCCTCCGGCTGTAGGTCAGATGTCCTCAAGGTTCAGGAACACAGGTCCAGTGTTTCACTCCAGCTGGTTCAGACGGTCTCCTGTGGGCCCAGGTCCGGTTTTCCTCGGTTCCATGCTTCTCATCAATCTTTCCGGTAGCCAGTGCATCTTGTTCTCCTCCTGCAAGAAAACACAGACATGCCCTCGACCCCCAAATAATTACGGGGTCTGTTCCCCTCTATTCATCTCTCCATTTGACCTGAGTGAAATTTGCTCGAGTTCCTTCTTGCCAGAATCTGTCTTCATCAGATTGCTCACTGGCATCCATATTTAAAAAGTTTAAGATAAACAGTGCATTCTTTAACGCACCATGTGGAGACTGGGGGCACAGCTCCCCCATTTTTATCTTAGAAGCTGTGCTTTTAGGGCACTATGGACCCGCTCTACAATTCCTTGTCCTTGGGGATTATAAGGAATACCTGATTTGTGATCAATTTTCCATTAAGCACAAAATAAGCTTGAAAGCTTTGCTAGTATATACAGACCCATTATCTGTTTTTATAACTTTTGGCACTCCCATGTAAGCAAAACATCTTAAACAGTGACTTATAACATGCCTGGTGGCTTTTCCTGTTTGTGGAGTGGCACATTTTTAATTTGCCAAACTCTGTAATGTGAGTCACATCCATTTGTCATAAATGGTTGAGGAGCAGGCTTTGAGGATTCACCCTTAAATTAGCCATAGCCATATTGTGGACATCTTTCCATCACATTGTTTGATGATTTGACCAGCAGTCTCTCTGGTTAAGCCAAATTTCTTATTTAGACTTTTGCTATTATGATGAAGAAAGTTATAAGCCTGTCGAGCTTTTTCTATTTGAGGCAAATTAACCAATTTTGTTAATCAGTTAATTCATTCCCTTTGGCCAGTAATCAGGGAAAGGCCTATTTAATAGGTTCCCAGTGTGACCCATATACATGGTAATTCTTTTAGGTGAGTAACATTTTGAATTTGCTCAAATAATGTTTTAATCTAATATTGGACCCTATGTATGGAATTTTCTCTATTACCTCAAGAGCCTTAAAGACATAGTGACTGTCAATATATAAATTTAAATGAATTATTTACCAGGATCTGAAAGGCCATTGCAACAGCTCGCAATTTGATTATTTGAGCTGAAGCCAGAGCTGTCTGTTCTATCTATTCCTTTCTATTAATAACCTATGAAAGTGACTCTCCCAATAGAACAATTGGTAAAAATTAACATAGCATATTTTTACAGGACTGCTTTTTACAATTTTGGAAAAACAAAAGGATGCAAATTGTAACAGTCCATGAGCTAGAATTATCAATTCTTCCTGAAAACTGAGCAAAGGCAATCGCCCATGATTCATTGTTCTGAAACCACCAATTAAACTGTTGCTTAGAGTAGGAGACATGTATCATACTTGGTTTTCTCCTAAAATACTTCCTAAAATCTATATGGCATTTCTGTACCATGTAGGCTAATGCTTTAAAATAAGGGTTTAAAATATTTAGGCTGGTAAGACGGGTAGGTGCAACCATAGTAATGGTTCTTTCTGCCATAAACCAGAAGTTGGACTATGCTTTGTGGGGAGTACATAAGCTTCCCATGGTTTTGTATAGTCAATATATCTGATGATGCTGAATTGCCTCCTTTAATTATAGAACTTGTCTACCTTCTTAGTTAGCTGCTTGGGTACATCTGGATCATTATCTCCTTATAGAATCTTACTTAAAGGATTTAAATCATCATTAGATGTCCCAAAAATGGTACTTAACCAATGAATATTTTATAACAATTTCTAAAAAACTCATTTAAAGATTTTAAACTATCTTTTACAGTTGCTATTTATTAAGCCTTAATTTCTTTAGAATACAACATATGTCTTTAACAATTCTCAAGATTTATTTAAAGTTTCTGAGTAGCCTTTTCTAATCTAACCTTCAAGGCTGACAAGCTGATAAGACCTCATTTGCATGTTAGCTGATCTGACTTAATCTGCATTTGTAAAGACACAATCAAGCTGTGAACCTAACAGGTTGGCTCTCTCCTGAGGCTTTTCATAAACCCTTTTAAAAATCATGTACCAACTTTTATTTTCTAGATTTCGTTTTTTAACCATAAAAATTTAGTAAGACCTGTATCCTCTCATCTGCCAAATTTTACAGAATCATCCATAGATTCTTCATGTCTCTAAGCTAACCCTATAGGCTTTTGTTAACCTTTTAATTGACTATCTCCTAGGGCTGAAATCATAATTTTTCCTATTAAGACATTGACTGACTTATTGGATGCTCCTTTTGGCAATGTTAAAGTGATTTTGACATTTTTTAAACAATATCTGAGGCAATGTAAATATCTCTAATCATATCCAAGGCAATTTAGGCATTTCCATTCATCCCCATTTATAAATTGACAATCACATCATGCATCCAGGTGTGGCCACACCATTCATTCATAACTTGCATACGTCTCATATTTCCCCTTTTGCCTAGGTTATGACCAGTTTGTAGAAAAGAAAAATCCCTAATTGAAATTTCTAACATAGTAGCTATAGTCAAATCTTGAAATATGAGCATCCAAAATTTGAACAATTCTAAGCTTAAATATGTTGCCCTTTCTTCTCTATAAGTCTCAAAAACAGTTTCTGTCTGGCTGTATCAATAGCATTTATATACATTAATTAGCCATCAACCATGGCGGCACCTCCCAAGGCTGTAAGTTACCATGAGGAGGCAGGCTGTCCGCCGCCCCGGCAGCCATTTTGTCTAGCCTGTCACAGACACCTGCATGAGGTGGTACCAAGCTGCTGGCTGAGGGCCGGCAGACCATGGCCGCTGCCACTGCTGACCTTGGCCTTAGCTCCACTATGCCCTCTGGGCCGCTGAAAAATCTGTGGTTGTATTTTGGGCACAAGCCTGATCCCTTATTTTCTCTTTTGTTGGGACTCTGTCTGACCTGGTGCTCTTTCTGAACATATCCAAAGCAACCTCTAGAAGGCTCTGTGCATTTCTTCCTCCCTATGCCTTGTTTTCTGTGTTGGAATAACTTATTTTAACTGAATTTCCTATAAGGCAGCCACCATTGCTAATCCCTGAGTGTAAGCTAGGTCCATATCTGAAAAAATTCTTAATGAACTCGCCACATCAGTCCTCTTCCTGTGAGGCCTTAGTGTGGTCTGGCATGCATTACCAACATTATCATAAGCTAGCTATTTCACAATCAAAGTTCCATCCCCTGTGTCTCTAACCTTTTTGTATAATGTCCATACAGGCCTAGAAATCAATTTTGAACTAACTCCCTAGGTCTCTGCCTGCTCTTTATAACAAATTTCCTCCTCCTGACTGGCAGGCCTTGGTTACCCGCTTTCAATTTCCTAGGGGTGAGGCTTCTACAGCAATATACCCTATCAGCCTCTGTTGGTCCATACTGGGCATAAGCCATTATTAGTTCCTAGAGCTGTTTGAATGATATTGGCACATGTATCCTGCTATGTTCCCCTGAGCCATTCTCCCTGATCCAGGAAACCTGTAAATTTCTTATCTCCTGTAAGCAATTTCGCTAAAATTTCCAATTCTCTTAGCTCTTGCTGAATTTTATCATTGAGTATTTGCCTTTCTTGTATTCCAGCTTAAAATAAAGGAGGTGAAGGCTCCCTCCATTTTGGTACATATTAACTTTCTCTCCCTGCTCATCCCAATCATTTATCTTGTATATTCTTTACCATCCAGCCGCCCCTAAGTAGGCACGGAATTTTCTGTTCTCCATTACATTCCTAGATATCTCCTGAGGGCATGCGTGTATGCGAGGCCGCACCTATGTCTTCCCAAGCCCCTGCGCGCAACTCGAAATGCTGCATCATGGTGGTGGCTTTTGCAAGCGGGAAGGATCCTTTTAAAACTTTTAAACACTAAAATCTCCTGTACTTGCTTTCACTTTGTTTTAGCTCTCCTGGCTATTAAACTATACCCAAGTAAATAAATATACAATCATCTGACTAACAATTACCTGCCTGATTTCTCTAACTATATACATTTTTACTTTCAAGGCTAACTTACTTCTCTTTACCTCTGGCTAATATTCCTGTTTCATATTTATAATTACCTGCATTTTTTATTCCGGAGTTTAACACATTACATTCTTTGTCAGCGGACTGACATTTTAGTCTCACACCTACTGTGTGCATTTTCCCTTACTTTAAGGGTTAAATAACCCGCTTTACCTATTTTCATCAGCTCTTGGCTGACATTCTCTCATTTGCCCATCTTCATTACTTTAAGGGTTAAATAACCCACTTTACCTTTCTTGTCAGCTGCTGGCTGACATTTTTGTCTTATATATATTTTGTGCATATTTCTGCTTTAAGGGTTAAATAACCCAATTTATCTTTTTTCATCAGCTGCTGGTTGACGTCTTCCTATTTTATATTACATATATCTGCTTCCTATTTCTACAATTATATACAGTTTTATTCCTGACTTAACACTGTTCACTCACCACATTCGGCCACTTCTTTCTTCTTTTTCCTGTGCGTGCTTCTTCCCCAACCGGTTCGTCCTCAATAACTATCTCTTCGAAGTGTCCAAGCCTCTGCCTTGCCCCTTTCTTCGTGGTGTCCATAGCTTTTCCCCCGTTCTCAGGCCCTGCGTTCGGGCGCCATTTTGTTGTGACCCAGCATGTCTCAGCCTTAGTCCACGAGGCAACCATTTCTCTCTTTGTTCTCCTCTCTGCTCTGGCTGCTTGCCCCTTCACTCCCAACCTTCTCTCCTCCCCAGTTAGCTCCTCTGCCCAGGTGAGGGCCTATTCAGATGCTTAGGCACATAAAGATGCAAATAAGAGGCATATTACCCTGAGGCTATGGTAAACAGTAACAACCTAGTGTTAATTAACAATACAATGGTGGCCTGGAGCTTCCTGGCACCAATGGCAGCCAGAGACTGGGACCTAAAATATTACATAACAGAGATATTTGGTCAATTTTAGAGAAGGTTCTATGTGGCACTGAGAAGAAGGTAAATTGTTTTGTATTTGTGTGGAATGTTCTATAGATATCTGTTAAGTCCAATTGCTCCATAACTTCTATTAGTTCTTTTGCTTCTTTGTTAAGTTTCTGTCTTGTGTTCCTGTCCAGTGGTGAGAGTGGGGTGTTGAAATCTCCCACTATAAGTGTGTGCGGTTTTATGTGTGATTTGAATTTTAGTAATGTTTCTTTTACAAACCTGGATGCCTTTGTATTTGGGACATAAATGTTCAGAATTGAGACTTCATACTGATGGATTTCTCCTGTGATGAGTTGGAAATGACCTTCTTTGTTACGATAAATCTTTCCGCCAAAAGCCGCTTAGCCCCACTGCCACGTGTGCACATTATGCCAGCCATCGGCCCGAGTTAGGGCCCAAATACATAGAAAGACTTGTATTAGGTTCAAAGCTGCTTGGCCAATGACTAGGATTCTCATATGCTAGCTCAGTCTTAATTATCATAAATCTATATATTTTATAAGACTTATCTTATTGGATGCCTTATTGGCATCCTCCCTTGCTGGTGGCTCATCCCACCACTGGAGGAGGCAAAGGGGATAGGGGGACACTTCTTGTTTCTCCTTGCTAAATACGAGTCTGTTACTATGTCATTTCTGTCCTGGATCACCACTTCTCTACTACATTTCCCAGAATCCTCTTTGACTCCTAGTCCTGTCTAACTTGCTGTTTCATTGGCCAAACAGAACTTTATTTAACAATCAATAAGATAAACATACACAGAAGTATTTCCCCCATCACTTCTTCATCTCTTTTGACTGATTTTAGTTTAAAGTCCAATTTGTTGGATATTAGGATTGCTACCCTTGCTTGTTTCTTGGATCCATTTGATTGGAAGATCTTTCCCCAACCTTTAATTCTTAGGTACCATCTGTCTTTGAGGTTGAGGTGAGTTTCCTTTTTTTCATTCATTTATTTAGCTCATAAATAAAATCATGCAAATTATGATACACAGTACAGTATCTTCACAATGGCATGGCTAAATTAAACCAATTAACATGTTATATCACACATATTCATCATTTTTTGTTTTGAGAACACTTAAAGTATACTATCTCACAAATTTTAAAATATAGCATATTGTTATCAACCATATTTATCATGCTCTCAGTAAACCTCAAGACTTCACAGAGTCCATGCCTCTTGTCCAACTGCAGTTTGATATCCTTAAACCAATCGTTTCCCCGTTGTTAAAAGACCCACATTGAAGCCTGATAGCCACAATTCTGCTCTGTGTTCCCATAAGTTCATCATTTCTAAGTTACACATAAAATTGAAATTGTGTGACATTTGTATTCCAGTGTGTCACTTATTTATTTATTTATTTATTTATTTATTTTGGCAAGCATATAACTTTAATACTTACTAAAGATGAAATCAAATTTGCATGCACAGGTGAGCACTCACTGAAACACCTTGGATTCATCACATATTTGAGTTTCAATATATATATATATATATATATATATATATATATGCTAATATATATGCTGTATTTATATATCAATAATGGCAATATGTTATGCATCAATAGCAGCAACAGCTTTTCCAGGTTCTGCAATCATTTGAACAAAATTGTAGAGCTCCTTGGGTAGAGGATAAATCTCCCTCAGATCCTCTGTGAGGGGGTGATTGGCCCTGAGTCACTTTTGCGGGTGCGGACACAATCTGCCCAAGATTTTCTGGTAGGGAATGAGTAGCTGAACAAGATTGGGTAGGTAACAGAGACCCTTTTGAAGATGGAGAATTTTCCAGAGAAGTTTGGGGAAGGGGGTATATATTCTAGACACTTCTGAGAATATGTGAACAGTCCTAAGTTACTTTGAAAGGATAGAAATGTGTTCCCAGCATCTTGTAGTGCAGAAATGAAAGGTTCTGGGGACCTTGGGGAACATAGCAAATTTTGTACAGGCTGGGAGGTAGACAGAGCAGTATTGAAATCCCCTTGGGCAGATGGCAATACTTTTAATTTCTCCTGAACCAATTAGGATTTTTCCTGATTTCTACTGAAGGAGATTTGAGTTGCACATAATTGTGGGCATAAGACAAAGATTCTTTTTTCCCCTGCCTAGATAGTGAAAATTCCATAGCCCCTTGGGTGTGTTTGAAGACGCTGGACAGATTAATTCTCAGAGACCGTGAGACAGGTAGAGTAACTCCTCAATCAACCTGGGCAGAAGGGAAGACCCTATAGTCACTGGAGTAGATGATGAAGTTCCCAAATGCCCTCTTGAAGAATTGGATGCTCCTAGATTGCCACGTGTATGGGTAGAAACATCCAGAGTATACTGTGAAGACAGGCATGGTCCAACAGCTTCCAAGAAAGATAACAAAGGTCCAGAAATCACTTGAACAGATAAAGAAATTACCAAAGGCCCTAGGGAAGATGAGTCAAGTCCTAGTGTCCCTTCTCCAAATAAAGAAATTACCATGTGCCCTGTTGAAGAAGGCAGAGATCCCAAAGAGTCTGAAACAGATGGAGATTTTTGTTGAACCTGTTCAGCAGACTGCAAAGACTCAGGAGGTCCCTGGGAAGAAACAGATGGACCTAGAGTACCTTGTGTAAGTGTGGAGAGAGTAGACATCCCTTCTACACACAGGTGAGTTTCCATATGTCCTTGGGAACAAAGGAAATGACTCACGCTTGCCTGGCCAGACACAGAAATTTCCAGAATCCTTTTATCAGATACCACATGACTTCGGGTCGACATAGATGTTTAAATGCACCTGGTATAGAAGATGAATATTTTGGAGTATCCCGGGGAAAGTTTCCACAGACCCTACTGTAGTTACAGAAATTCTCAGAGACCATTGGGCAGATTTCATTGTTCCTACAATCTTTTGGACATGGTGAGTATATCTGTGAGACACTGGGGTGGATGGAGAATGTGCTACTTGGCTCTGTACAGAAGTGGACTGTGAGCCTGTACCATGTGTATATAATGGAGTGCTTGAAAGTCCTTGGGCAGATGGAGGATGTCCAATTGATGTTCGTGTAGATGTGGCTGCTCTACAAACCCTAGTGAAGACAGGCAGGAACCCACAATTCTTTGAGCACAATGAGAAGTTGCTTGACTCCCTTGTTCTAAAGAGTATGGCCCCAGGTGATCTGGAGCACAAGGTACATATACTGAAGTCCCTACAAGGCATTGAGAAATCTCCAAAGTCTCTCCTACAAGCTGCAGTTGCCCCTGAAACCTCTGTGTAGAGTGGAGTGTTCCTAGGGTGCCTGATAAGGACTCTAGAGGATTAGAAGATGCATAAGGCCTGAGAGAACATTCCGCAGCCATAGTAAGTTGTAGAGGGCAATGAGGAGAGAGAGAAGAGGTTCTGGATCACCTGGGACATGTAAGGAAAGTTCTCTAGGGACTTTGTTGAATGGTGAAAGCCCTCTGTGACCTGAGACAGATGGAGAATTTCCCAAAGGCTCTCTCCCATATGACAAATGGCCAAGATTCCTTTGGGCAGGTTGAGATGATTCCAGATTGCCAGAGAAAGTATCCAAAGGATCAAGATCTCCTAGTGGAGATGAAATAGGACACAGTGTCCCTTGTGCAAACAAGGAAAGTTTCATGGGCCTGCCAAGATGTGAAAAAATTTCACTATACCCTGAGTTTGCAGAACCTGGGGACATTTTCTGAGAGCCTGGGACACATGGTGCATGTGTTCCTGACCTGGGGGATCTGACAAAGATCCTGGAGTGTTCTGTTCAGTTTAGAAAGGATTCAGATATCATGGGCGAGAAGTTGGATATTGTAGAGAATTTTGGACAGATTGAGAAATTCTTTGAGGTATTTGAGAAGAAGGAGGATGTTTCCTAGATGCTTGGTCAGACATCACTGTTTCTAGAGTCACTGGTGGAGATACAGATCATCTTACAAGTACTTTGGGAAATGAAGAAGCATGAATATGCCCCTCAGCCCCCTGGTCATTTCTTAGAGTCCCTTCTGCAGATAAGGTGATTTCCAGAGGCCTTTGATCAGCGGGTTAATATCCTAATAGCACCTGCATATTTTGGGGAGATCCCAGAATTCCTTCAGTTGATGACATATTTGCTACGGGTTGTTGTGCAAATGTGGACACTACCAGTTTGCCTTCAGAAGATTAGAAATGGTTTCCTGTTTGCTGGGGAAATGGGGGAAACTCTATAGAACCTTATACAGATCAGGGTATTGTCAGAGTCCGGTGTAATGACTGGAATACTGTGACAAACCCTTCATCAGAATGAGAAGGTGATGGACTTGCTTGTGGTGATGCAGAGACACCCATATGCCCTGAAGCACATGGGCAAGTTCCTGCAGTTGCTTGGGTAGATGGGGACTTTGTATAAAGTCCTGGATCTGCTGCAGAAGATGCTGAAGACTATAGAGCCCCTTCAGCAGATAGTGATGTATGCATCGCTGCCTGGGCTGATATGGAAAGTTTCAGATGTTCTTGGGTAGATTTCAAAGATTCTACATACCTATGGCCTGAGGAAATAGATCCTGCAGCTCCTTGGGTAGACATAGAATGTCCTTCAGGCACTAGGGTCGATGGCAGTGGTTCCATAGTCCCTGAAGCAGAATGAGAAGATTCCACACCCTCTCCCACAAAGAGTCAAAGGCCCCAAAGTACTCTGGGAGTATTGGTATGACCCACGAATCCCTGAGGAATTTACTGATGATTCTGGATTCCTTTGAATGGATGACAAAGAACTCTGTTTAAGCCAAGTCCCCACACAGCAGTAGAGAGTTCCTTAGGCCCTTTAGAAGACAGCAATGATCCTAGAGTCCCTGGAACATGTAGAAGATGTTCCTGAGCATCTAGTGCAGACAGTGAATGCTCTACATACTCTGATGAAGAAAAAAGACATCCTTGAGTTTTCTGGTTAGATATGGCACATTCTATAGCCTCTGGGGAAGGAAATGGTCCTTGCACAGTCAGGTGTGTAGATGGAAAGAACCTTGGAGCCTCCTGGAAGAAGCTGGATATTTCAAAGCTCTTTGAACAGATGACACAATTCCTACCATTGCTTGTGTGGATGAGGATAGTTTTAGAGAACCCTGGGTCAAGAGGAAAGTCCCCAGAGCCTCATGGGCAGATGAACACTTCCCTAGAGTTACTTGTGAAGATAAGGAAATTAACAGAGGCACTTGGGCAGGTGAACAAACTCCTAGTTCCTTCTGGTCATGTTGTTGATAAGATCCTAGAGTCCCTGCAGTAGAAGCAGAATGTGCTTTCAATACCCTGTGTAGATATGGTTTTCTACAAAGTGACTTTTGCATCAAGGGAAGTTTGCCCACACTCCTGAGTAGATGGTCAAGGTTCTAGAGGGCCATGTATTGTTGTGTTCAATTCCGAAGTCACTTGTGCATATAGGCGATCCATCATCTTTTTGTAAACATGGAAAAAGGTCTGGACTTGCTAATATTACTGGGAAGAGTCCATGAGTCTCTTGAATATGTGGCATTGTGCCTATAAACACTGGGACATATGGCGACATTCCCAAAGCATGTGAGACAGAAGAGAAATACTTATGGGTGCACTGGGCGGACATGGATGGTCCCAGAATCTCTGGGGGAAATGCTAAATGTTGTAGAGATTGTTGGGTACATGGTGAAGGGCCCCTAGTTCCCTGAGCAGATATGCAAAGATGCTTAGATAGCAATCGTGCTAGATCCCTTGAGACTGATAAAGAAGATCCCTGAGTTATTTGACATGATGAAATACCCTGCAGTACTTGAGGGAAATGGCAAATGTCCAATAATCCTTTGGACAGACGATGATATATCCTGAGATTCAACATTGGAGCACAAGTGCCCTTGCTTACTTTGGAAAGATAATCATGTCCCCAGCACCAGCGGGGAACATGCTTAATGTTCTTGAGGCCCTGAGCTGGAATAGAAAGAACACAGTGTAACCTGGGCAGACATAGAATATGTCAGATGCCCTTCATTGTGTAGCAGAGTTGGTAGAGCCCCTAAAGTAGTTTGGAGAGTTTTCTGAGCATCTGATTCAGATGATGAAGCTTTCACAGCTCCTGGGGAAGATAACAAAGGCTGTTCAATTCCCTGGCTACAGGAAGGTCTCAGAACCTCCACAGCAGATGGCAAATTTACCAGAGGACTTTGGATAAACAGAGAATTCTAGAAGCCTCCTGAAAAGACTTGGAATGTGTCCTAGGTCCTTGATCAGTTGGCACATTTCCTAGAGTCCCATTTACTGATATGGGCAGTCCAAGAACTCCTTGAGGAGCTAGGGAGTGTTTTGTAGCCTCTTTGGTACATGGCAATATACATGTCTTCCTGTGGGCAGATGTAGTAGAAGTGGAAGATCCCAGAGCTCCTTGGGTAGGTGGGCTAGTTTGCAGGAACCTTTGAATATGTGGGGAAATTACCTGTCCCCATTGGTCAGTGGAAGAGTCAGCAGAAGATGGTCCAGGCACTGCGTCCTCTGAGTTGAACTTTTCATTGACTTCTCCAGCACAGAGTCTTGAAGCTGTGGCAGGTCCTGTGGTGCCTGACTGGTCAAACTCCATAGGTTGTTCAAACACGGTCGACATCCAGGCTTCTTTGCACCTCCCCAGGTATGGGCACATAAGTTGAGGCCGATCTTTTTCTGGTATCAGGACATAAGACAGATCATCTGGGTTCCCTGTTTAATGGGATACTCATGAACTCAGAAACCTCCAGAGGAAGTGCATGTTTTCCTTCCCTGATCTCTTTCAGCTCCTCTAAGGTGTTCAAGGTCTTCTTACTGGATGACCTCTTTGTCAAAGTTCTAAGACTCTGCAGTCTATTTGCAGTAACAATGTCAGGGACTTTGAATGTTTTGTCCTCATAGGGCTTATGGCACCTGAACTTGAACTGATTCAGTGGAATCACCCTAGCAGGCGAAAAATCCCAAGGGTCTTCAGTGCTGGTCAAGTGCTTGCCCCACTGGGGTGGGGTGTCATCATCCCATTCGGGAACACTGGAGAGGGTCCCAGGCCGGGGATGCCATTGCTTCTGCCTTTGGGGTAGGGGGACACTGAAGTGGGTCCCAGGCCTGGGAGGCTGGGGAAACTGAGGTCTATGTTCAGAGGGTAACCTCTGGACTGAGGATCACTGGTTCCTCTCCTCACGATTGGCCATTTAGCCAGTGAGGTAGATGGCAAGGAAAAAGGGAAATGGGCTATCACCCCTCACAAATGGTAATGCATTTACTAGCAATAGTGACTCGCAGCAAACACTAGTTAAGCAGTATCCTCTGAGAGAGGCTCTCCTTCCCGAGTACTGTGGACACGTCCAGAAGACAAAATACACAGAACTCAAGTGACAGTTTGTCTCAGGAAGCAAGCAAAGCTGGAGAGGGGCACTTAGAATGGCTGTCCTCAGGCCTGCATGGGTGAGTCCCTTGCTGCCTCTCTGGCATTTCTGCCTGCAGTATCAGAACAAACAGCCAAGCTTTCTGAATGAGGACTTGCTCCTCTCCCTTAGGGTCAAGAGTGCTAGCTAGTGTGGTGCCCACTGTCATCTGCCAGGACAAGGACTGTTAAAAGGGGAAAGTGATTGGGAAAGCCAAGGGGTGCTCAGGAGACTGTGCTCTTGGGTCCCTCTTGCACCAGGGCGGGGTCAGTTGTCATGACGCCATCAGTGAGGCAGTGAGGTCTGTTAGAGACTCATAGCTGAATAAAAAAGAGTGATCCAGAGCCTGGCTCCTCAGAGAGCGTGTCATTAGACCCCCCCACCCCTCATGCTTTTTTTCAGGAATAGGCATTGGGGTTGGAACAGGGACTTCACCCATAATATCACATATCTGGGAACTCTCTCTGTAGCCTAAATTGGTCTCAAACTCACAATCCTGCCTGAGTCTCTCAAGTGCTTGGATTATAGGTGTAGCTGCCAGGTCTGGCTTGATTATTTCTTTTCTAGCTATTGCTCATTTTTCTTATCCTTTATTTTTTCTTTCACATCTATGAGAAGTCAGTTCTCAACTTATTCAACCCCAGTGGAACTTTCCAGAAGGTTCTTTCCTCTTATCATGACAGAAAGGAAAGTAATCATAAAAAAAAACCAATATGGGGGCTGGAGAGATGGCTCAGAGGTTAAGAGCACCAGCTGCTCTTCTAGAGGTCCTGAGATCAATTCCCAGCAACCACATGGTGGCTCACAACAATGTGTTATGAGATCTGGTGCCCTCTTCTGGTGTGCAGATATACCTGGAAGTAGAATGTTGTATACATAATAAATAAATAAAATCTTAAAAAAAAAACAATATGGTATAATGGAAAAGGGGACTGAGCTAGGTGGTGATTGTGCATACCTTTGATTCCAGCACTCCAGAGGCAGAGGCAAGTGGAAGCTTGTTTTACAAAAAGAGAGAGAGAGAGAGTTATAGAATAGCCAGGGCTACAAGGAGAAACCCTGTCTTGAAAAAGCAAATGACAACAACCCATGAAGAGAGAACTGAATTTGATGTGTCAGTAACCCCTCTGTTTGTAGGTTTGTTCAACACCAAGGATTGAATTCAGGGCCTCTCACATGTAAATCACACATTCTACTATTCATATTGTTGTCTTCAATCTTTAAGTCTAGATCTCATGTCGCCCAGGCTGGCCTGAAACTCTCTCTAGAGCAGAGGTTGGTTTTGAACGGGTCCTCTTGCCTCTACCTCCCAAGTGCTGGGATTATAGGTATGTACCACCCTTCCAACTGTAAATTTTTGTTTGTTTGCTTGATTTTTCAATACAGGTTTTCTCTGTGTGTTCTTGGGTGTCCCAAGCAGGTTAGCCTCAAACCAGAGATCCTCCTGCCTCTACCTCGCAAGAGCTGGGATTAAAAGCATGTGCCACCGTGCCTGGAACAGCACTAAAATTTTAAACTATTTTGATTATTTTATACATTGTGCGTGTATGGTTGTGTATCTGTCTCTCTGTATGTCTTTGCACAGGTATGTGCATGCGGACACACATGGAGACTAGAATAAAGTGTCAGAAACCGTAAAGCTGGAGTTACAAGGCTTGTAAACTGCTGGATAAGCTTTGTTAGGAGCTGAACTCTGCAAGCGCAGCAAGTGGTCGTAAACACGAAGTGATTTCTCCAGCCCCCAAACTTGCTTTTCGAGATATGGTTCTGATTAGGCTGGAATTCATTGGACAGGCTAGGCTGTCTGGCCAGAAAGCCCCAGGAACCTGCCTGTTATTTTCTTGCTAGTAGTAGGATTACAAATTTGTTTCACACCCGGATTTATCTTCCCAGCCCCTCATAAAACAGTTTATATAGGACTCAAGGTAATACAGCTCAATCCCAAATGCTGTCAAAAATAAATAAATGGATAGAACAAATAAATGCATGTAATTTGTCATACTTCTAGAGTTACTGTCATTACTTAGAAAAGTTTATAAAGCTTCAAGAATATTAGCTTGCTCCCTGGAAGCTCTGCTTAAATGTTTGTTACATGCCATGGGTAGTGTAGTGGTGCATGCTTATACTTCCCACATTGCAGAGCATAAGTCAAGAAGATGCCATGTTCAAGGACAGATGGCCTTGGCTACATAGAAGGAGCAGAAGCAGAGGGTGTGGAGGAATGCTGCTTACTGGCTTCTTGCTCCTGGCTTGCTCAGCCTTTTTGTTTGTTTGTTTGCTTGAAACAGGGCTTCTCCTTTTAACACCTTGGGTGACCTGGAAATCACTCTGTAGACCAGGCTGTCCTCGAACTCACAGAGATCCCCTGCCTCTACCTCCCTAGTGCTAGGATTATTGGTTTGCACACCACAGGCTCAGCCTAGTTTCTTCTTCTTCTTCTTCTTCTTCTTCTTCTTCTGCTTCTGCTTCTGCTTCTGCTTCTGCTTCTGCTTCTGCTTCTGCTTCTGCTTCTGCTTCTGCTTCTTTTAATTTAAATTAGAAACAACCTTCATTTACATGCCAATCTCAATTCCCTCTTCCTCCCTGCCCCTACCAACCCCCTATCTCATCCCATTTCTGCTCCCCAGGGATGGTGAGGCCTACCATGGGGGATCTTCAAAGTCTGTCACATCTCCAGAATAAAAAAAAAAAACCATAAATCAGCTGTGTCAAATATTTATAAGTTTATCTTTTCTCTGTCACTTGAAGAAAGAAATTGCATTTATTTTTCTTGTGAAGATTGAACACATCATTCTCTCTGCTGAAAGACGAGCTCAGTGATAAAGCCTGTGCCTACAATACTCAAGAGCTTGTGTTTAATCCTCAGTATCAAAAAACAAACAAACAAACAAACAAAAAATGGTTGTGTCCCAGTCACAAGGATCCCCAATGAAACCAGGGAGATAGACCACGGATGCAAATGCACAAGGTTTATTAATATTTATATCCTAAGGCAGGAGGGAAACTGTCAAGCAAGCTCAAGCAGCAGCTGTCAGAGGGGTTGAAGTTCCCTGTCTACTGCTGGTTTGAAAGACAAAAGTTACAGGATTACATCAGTAGGTATGGGCTGCTTTCTGATTGATTGACATTTGGGAACAATCAGGAAAATTTCTCAAAGTCATATTTTGTCCATGAAATACCCGTGAACCAAGAATTCTCATTGGTCAGTGCTGAGAGGGAACATTCTGTGGATTCTATGGTTTGTCTTGTTACTTGCAGGTACCTGTTGTTCATAAATTCCAATAGTTATTAGAACTGTATCCTGGAGACTATACGGGAGGTTTTGGTCTTCCCTGGAGTTTGTTTTGTGGCCAAATATTTCCCAGGAACCAAGTACATAGGAGGCTGGGGGCAGGGGTTGGTGTCTGCAGTTTCTTTCTGTTCAGTTTTGGCCCTAGGCTCCCGGAGGCCAGAGGATGTGGAGTTTCCTCGTGTCAGAGGCCTACATGTCTTTTGTGTAGCCTGTCATGGCTGCTAAAGCAGGGGCTGAGTGGTGGTCTGTTCCCTTCATTCCTAGTGAAGCCTTTTAGTTTAGTTTACCTCTTTCAGACAAAGGCAAATATATATATTAAGGGAGCTAGACAGATGGTTCAGTGATTGGGAGCACTTACTACTCTTGCAGAGGATCTAATTATCACCCAAGTAGGGTTTCTGTTGCTTTCTCACAGGGTCGATTGCAACCACTTGTAGCTCCACTTTCAGGGGATCCAATGCCCTCTTCTGAACTCCAAGTGCACCACAAATGTAGTGAGCACACATCCATACTCCAGGCAAAACTCTTGTGCACATAAAATAAATAAATACAAGTAGTAAAATAGAATTTTTGGGTCAAGAGAGATGGTTTAGCAGATACAAGTGCTTGCTCCCTTTTAAAGGTCCTGAGTTTGATTCCCACACCATATTGGACAGCTCACAATCACCTATAACTCAGGGTCCAAGGCATGTGACACACTCTCCTGACCTCTGAGGGCACATACACTGTTTCACATACCCTCTTTCTCCTCCATCTACGTATACACATAATAAAAAATAGTAATGGTAAATCGTAGAAAACATTGTTCTTTATATTATGATTAAAAAGTCTTACATGGCCATTGTAAAAATTCCCCAAATCCAGGTGGTATCAAAGAAGAACAAATACTGATGAAATCTATGACTCATGGTACTTACTTTCCTTTTGTTGGCATGTATATGTGTGTGGTGTGTGCATATGGACATGTGTGCGAGCACACAGAGCCTTTCAGAGTGTCTTAGTCAGTGTTCTATTGTTGTGAAGAGACACTATGACCATGACAACTCTTGAAAAGAAAACATTTAATTGAGGGGGCTGGGTTATCATTTCATAGGTTCGGTCAATAATCATCAAGGCGAGGAGCATGGAAGCTTGCAGGCAGACATGGTGCTGGATCTGGCATTGCTACATCTTGCAGGCAACAGGAAATGAACTGTCACACTGAGTCAAGCTTGAGAAAAAGACCTCAAAGCCTGTCCCCACATGACACACTTCCAACAGAAGGTGTGGCCCTGATTAAGGGTGTTTCCTCCAGCCTCAAGGTCTGGATTGAAGGCCTATGTGTTATCCCACCTCCTCCAACAAGGCCACACCTCATAAGTGTGCCACTCTTTTGTTGGGCTTTGGTGGCACAGGCCTTTAATCCCATCACTCCAGAGCCAGAGGGAGGTAGATCTCTGTGAGTTTGAGGCCAGACTGTTCTACAGCAGGAGTGCCAGGATAGTCTCCAAAGCTACACAGAGAAACCCTGTCTCAAAAAACAAAAAACAAAAAACAAAACAAAACAAAACAAAAAAAGAGTGCCACTCCCTATGAGTTTATGTGGTCCTAAAACATTCAAACTACCACAAGGAGGAATCAGGTTTTCTTCTTCATCACTCTCTGACTCATTAATATCACACAGGGCTGCCCTCTCATTAAACCTGGAATAGCCTTAGGAATCCTCCTGCCTCAGCTCCAAACACATATATAGGCATGCCAGAGCTGATGATGGAAAGTTTCTGCCCCCCTAACCCTCTCAGCATATGTGCAGCCATCCAAATCAGAGCAAATCAAACCAAATCAGAAAACAAAAACAGTTTTAATGAACAAAATGCTCCCAGATGATTTCCAGAGCCCCCACCCCCACCCTGGGGAGACTGAAAAGAGAGACTGGAAAACCACAGGTCTGTTTTCTGGGGGGACAGTTAAATACCCTGTAGGAATGGTCTTGTGTATCTCTGGGGGAGAGGTCATCATTTGGCAGGCTTCCTGAGGTGTAGCAGTGTTTGAAGAGATACAAGGAGCTTGGGGTAGAGCTTCCACCAGAACTTTCCAGATTCTTTGGGCATATGGATGCCAGTGTCTAGGGTAAAGCTTGCACCAGAACAGGTGATTCTTTCATGTTTTTAAATTTTTAATTTATATTTTATGTATGACTCCTCTTCATGTATTCTTGCTTGTCAGAAGAGGGCATAAGATCCTATGACAGTCATTCTTGAGAACACAGTTTATAGTTCCTAGGTCCTAAGAGAGAAGTTGGCTCATAGGGAAGCACTAGTGTGTGTGTGTGTGTGTGTGTGTGTGTGTGTGTGTGTGTGTGTGTGTGTGTGTATGTGTTGGAAGGTCAAAGCCCCTTTGTTGTGCTTTGTGTAGATAAGAACTGGGTTAGGCTAGGTGAGCAGGTTAAAGATTGGCTAATATGAGAGATTTCAGTGGGTGAGTCCAGACTTGCCTGTAACTAGCCCTGGGGAGATTAGTGTTGGGGAAATGCCAGTGATAGGGGTAGGATGGAGGGTGAATTGGCTTCTGGTTATTTTGCATGTGAAAGGCACTAGCCCAGCACTTCTTTACTGTGTCTAGGCCTTGGCCAAGCGCATTGTCTCTGGGATCAACAAAAATCTAGGAGGTCAAAATATCTGAGTCTTTACAGATAAAAAGGACTGAATAAAGCAGGCTTCTGTAACATATTTCTTAATTTGTTTTACTAACAGGTAGCTGTCTAATTCAGGGCTTTCTTTTTGATAGCAGATCTATGGTAGTACAGGAACTGAAATTCTAAGAATAGAGTTGGGGTTAGAACCCAGGTTCTCAGACATGCCATGCAGGTTCTAACTGCTGAGCCACACCAGCAGCCCCACAACTGGCTTTTAAATGCCACCATCAGGATGGGGTTTGCTGCCTCCATTCCCTGCACTCCCAGCCCCCAGTGTTCTATCTCAGCTGAGGCTCCCCTGGGGGCTGGTGTGCCCAGCCTTGGGTCAAGGCCCTGATCATTGGTTTTCTTTGTCCCCCCACAGATTTGTTGGCTGTTTGGGTAGAAAGAGAATAATCAGGCAGATAGAAAGGAGACAATGGAGCCCTTGAGGTGCTTTATTCTGGCCAAGCAGGTGTTTTTGCATTTCAGGTCAGCAAGAAATCCCAAAGTAACCACAATGCCTTCCCTGGGAGGGATGCTTGAGAGAGGGGCAAAGGCTCAGGTCACAGTTACACCTCTTAGAGGAAGTGGGAAGTGAAAGGAGCCTAAAACTCCTCCCAGGTGAAATTTCCCCAGAGACCCCCCTGACTCTGCTTCTCAAGTGCTGGGATTAAAGTAGTACCTCAGTCCTGCCTGCTTGAGATTTCATCTTATACCTGTCAAAAGGGCTATGACCAATGACACTGGAGCTCAGGCTCCAGAGGATGTGTTGCAAGAAGAACTTTCCTACTTTGCTGTTGGGAATGCAAACCCATGGAGACACCCCAGAAAACAGAATGTTTGGACTCAAATCCACCTATACCACACTTGTGCTTGTACCAAAAGGATGCTTCATACTGCAGCAAAGACATTTGCCCAACCATGTTCATTCGTACTCTATTCATAGTCACCAGGAACTTAAAACATCCTAGATGTCCTTCAATAGAAAAGTTAAAAGAGAAAATCTGGTACATCGACACAAATGGAGTATTACTCAAGTTTTTAATAAATGAGATGATGAATCCTCAGCCAAACCTTAGGCCAAACATGGGGAATCCTGATGAGGAGAAGGAGGAAGTATTGTAGGAGCTGGGTTTGGGTCAAGACTTCATAAGAAAACCCACAGTAACAACAAGCCTGGCTCAGAGGAACTCTCAGAGCCTGAAGCAACAACCACCCGGCCTTCAGCATGAATGTGACAGTTGTGTAGTTTTGTTTACTTGTGGTTGCTGATGTATGGGAAATTGCAAACATGGTCTTTGCCTGTATTCATTAAAATCATTCACATCAAAAATAGAATGTAATACAATTTGTTATTAATGAATTACTTCTTATGTATATTGTTCTGCCTTCATGCCTGAAGAGGACAACAAATCTCAGAATAGATGACTTATACCCATCCTGTTGATAGAAACTGAACTCGGGAAGAGCAGCTAGTTTTCTTAACCTGTGAGCCATCTCTCCAACCAACACTGTAAGTTTTATAATGCCTTAAATATTTTGTTGGGATATATAAAGTGTAAAAGAAAAGAACAGTGAGAGAGAGGAGTTGATTGAGAGACCCTATAAAAACATCAGAAAAGAAAATACCTCCATAAGATCCAGCTGTAAGCAAGCCTGTACGGTAATTTCTTATTTAGTGATTTATGGGGGAGGGTCCTGCCCATTGTGGGTGGTACCACCAGCTGGGCAGGTGGTCCTGGGTTCTCTATAAGAAAGCAGGCTAAACAAGTTATGAGGACTGATCCAGTAAGCAGCACCATCCATCATGACCTCTCCATCACTTCCTGGCTCCTGGTTTCTTCCCTGTTTGGATTCCTATTCTGGGTTCCTTCAATGATAGGCTACAATGAAGAAGTGTGTGTCACAAAGATCCTTTATTCCCTGAACATGCTTTGTGGTCCTAAAATTTTGTTGCAGCAATAGAAATAAACACTAAGATATTAGTCATTGAATCAATGATGACCAATCTCCAATCTGTAGACCCAGAGAGGTTAGGTATAGAGGAAGGACTGGATGTCCACAGGATGGGGAAATAAATGTCATTGATGGACTGCGGTGTGTGGGGAACTGCATAGGATTAGGAGGGGATGGGGAGGGAAGATAGGGTGGAGGGAGGTCATCTAGGGTTAGATAGCTTGAAATGAGGAGTATTTGAGAGATCAGATGGAAACCTAGTTCAGCGGGAATTTCCTAAAATATATGAAGGCCATCCTAATGATGTCTCCTAATAATGATCGAGACAGAGTCCCAGGTGTCCATCTCTTGTCACAAAAGTAGGATTCCAGTACCAGAACTGGGTTGCATTCTATTGAGTTGTTGGCCAAGGTGGTCCAATGAATCTCCCCAAACAACGGAGGCTGTTGCCAAGGCAATGGCAATGGTTACTCTCTGCAAACTGCAGCAGGGTCAAATTGGTGAGGACAAAACCAACACAACTCATTGAACTTGAGGAAATTGAACTGCTAACTAGATCTCTAGATGATAGGTTGATTGATGATCGATATAGACAAACACTTCCATACCTACCTCCATACATATACATAAAGAGGATACAATACAGACAGCAAGATATACCCAATGATAAATAAACACTAAAACTGTGGTGCTCTGCCGGGCAGTGGTGGCACATGCCTTTAATCCCAGCACTCGGGAGGCAGAGGCATGTAGATCACTGTGGGTTCCAGGCCAGCCTGGTCTACATAGCCAGTTCCAGGACAGGCTCCAAAGCAATACAAAGAAACTCTGTCTAGAAAAACCAAAAAATAAAAGCAAGGGTTGCCATTTATTTCTGTCACCAACACTGAGCATAGTTTACTACCACTATTTAAGATATAAAGATTGAATATTCAAACTACAGTGTCTCTTGCAAACTCATTCACAAAACAATCGCCATTTGAAGCACATAGATTGTATTAGTAACAGGGCTTTCCTTTGATTCTAGCTATTTTTGTGGATTACAACCTGGAACTCTTCCTCACACTTTGTATTTATTTCGCTTACTACTGTGTAGTAATTGATACTTATAATCCACTAGACAGCAATGAGACTGAAGTTGTTTCTGCTGCTGATGACAATTCATCATACACCATCATATCTAAGGCACATACTTTTAAAGTACAAAAAAGTTTTGTAAACAACATAGATATGTAACAGGATTCAACTATCGGAGAACAACAAGAGATATTGCAATCATTGTAGATAGTGACAGAGTTCTTAATAATTCCATAGGAAAATACACAATCAACTAAAAACTCAGCTGTTAAAATATGATGTCGCCCCGCTCCGGACCCCAGGCCAGAACACCCTACCACCCCCGCCTGTGCCTGCCGGCTTGGGCCAGACACGCCCAGGCAGGGATGAGCCCCCTGCCCCACCAATCTGCTAGCACCCCATTCTTACATTCCGCCGCCGCAGACTGACCTGGAACTAGGTGAGTGAGCTCCTGCCCGCTCCCGACCCCAGACCAGAACACCCCACCACCCCCATCCCACCACCCCCGCCTGTGCCTGCCGGCTTGGGCCAGACAAGCCCAGGCAGGGAGGAGCTCCCTGTGCCCCAAATCTGGTAGCACCCCACTCTTCCATTCCGCTGAACGACCGAGAAACTAGGAACTAGTGAGGAGACCACCAGGAGCGTCGAGATCATCTAGAGTTGTGGACATCGAATTCCTAGCCCCCACACACCACTGGGCCACAAGAGGAGATAGAGAGAACCCACCCGCACCCACTAAAAGGATATGGGGAGAAGACAGAATAAGATTTCACTCAACAACACAAAGACCAACATGACACCACCAGAACCTAGGGACTCCACTCCGGCAAGAGCTGAAAAGCCCAACACAGAGCATGAAGATGAGATGGACCTCAAAAATTATCTCAGCAAGTTGATAGAGACCTTTAAAGAGGAAACAAGAAAATCCCTTAAAGAAATAGAAGAGAAAGCAAACAAAAAATTAAATGAATTGGAGGAAAAGACAAACCAAAAAATTCAAGAAATAAATAAATCTCTTAAAGAATCTAAAGAAAGCCAAGAAAAAACATCCAAGCAAGTGAAGGAAGCTCTTGAAATAGTTCAAAACATGAAAGCTGAAATACACACAATAAAGAAAACACAGAATGAGACCATGTTGGAAATGGAAAGGTTGGATAAACGATCAGGAACTAAAGATGTAAGTGTATCCAACAGGATTCAAGAGATGGAAGAGAGAATCTCAGCCACTGAAGACTCGCTAGAGGATATACATTCATCCACCAAAGAGAACCTCAAGTCCAACAAAACCCTAACACAAAATATCCAGGAAATATGGGACACCGTAAAAAGGCCAAACCTAAGAATAATAGGTGTAGAAGAAGGTGAAGAAATACTGCTCAAAGGTACAGA
Organism: Cricetulus griseus; assembly: GCF_003668045.3. NCBI lineage: Eukaryota > Metazoa > Chordata > Mammalia > Rodentia > Cricetidae > Cricetulus > Cricetulus griseus. The sequence goes on along the minus strand of NC_048604.1, from coordinate 32,962,975 downwards.
AAACATATTCAACAAAATCATAGAAGAAAACTTCCCCAACCTACAGAAGGATATGCCTATGAAAGTACAAGAAGCTTACAGGACACCAAACAGACTGGACCACAAAAAGAAGTCGCCCCGACACATAATAATCAAAACACCAAATCTACAGAATAAAGAGAAAATATTAAGAGCAGCAAAGGAAAAAGGCCAAGTAACATATAAAGGCAAACCAATCAGAATCACACCCGACTTCTCAATGGAAACTCTGAAAGCCAGAAGGTCTTGGATAGATACCCTACAAGCACTAAGGGAGCATGGATGTCAACCCAGACTACTGTACCCAGCAAAACTTTCAATCACTATAGATGGAGAAAACAAGATATTCCACGACAAAAACAGATTTAAACAATACATATCAACAAATCCAGCACTACAGAAGGCTCTGGAAGGAAAACTCCAACCCAACGAACATAACTACACTCACAAAAACACTGGCAGTAGTTAATCGAATTTCACCAAACACAAAAAGAAACAGAAGGGCAAAATCCACACGCAATGATACCACCAACAATAAATCCAAAACTAAGAAGAACCAATGAACAATGGACGTTAATATCCCTGAATGTCAATGGTCTTAACTTACCCATAAAAAGATATAGGCTAACAGAATGGATACGAAGACAGAATCCATCCTTCTGCTGTTTACAAGAAACACACCTCAAATTCAAAGACAGGCGATACCTCAGAGTAAAAGGATGGGAAAAGATTTTCCAATCAAATGGGCTCAAGAAACAAGCTGGGGTAGCAATACTAATATCTAACAAATTAGACTTTAAACTGAAAGCAATCAAAAGAGATAAAGAAGGGCATTTCATACTCATCACAGGAAAAGTCCATCAAGATGAAGTCTCAATCCTGAACATCTATGCCCCTAATACAAAAGCATCCACTTTTGTAAAAGAAACATTACTAAAGCTCAAACCACACATAAAACCACACACACTTATAGTAGGAGACTTCAACACCCCCCTTATACCACTGGACAGAACTACTAGACAGAAACTTAACAAAGAAACAAAGGATCTGAAAGAAGTTATGACACAACTGGGTTTAACAGATATCTATAGAACATTCCATCCAAACACAAAAGAATATACCTTCTTCTCAGCGCCACATGGAACCTTCTCAAAAATTGACCACATAGTTGGCAGCAAAGCAAACCTCCACAGGTACAAAAGTATTGAAATAACCCCCTGTATCTTATCAGACCACCATGCATTAAAGCTAGAATTCAACAGCAATACGAATTGCAGAAAACCTACATTTACGTGGAAAATGAATAACTCCCAATTGCACCATTCCTGGGTTGAGGAAGAAATAAAAAAAGAAATCAAAGACTTTCTAGAATTTAATGAGAATGTAGACACAACATACCCGAACTTATGGGACACCCTGAAAGCAGTGCTAAGAGGGAAGTTCATAGCACTAAGTGCTCACATGAAGAAACTGGAGGAAAGTCACATTAGAGAATTGACAGAACAACTGAAAGCTTTAGAGCAAGAGGAAGCAAACACACCAAGGAGGAGTAGACGCCAGGAAATAATCAACCTGAGAGCCGAAATCAACAAAGTAGAAACTAGGAAAACAGTACAAAGAATCAATGAAACAAAGAGTTGGTTCTTTGAGAAGATCAACAAGATAGACAAGCCTCTAGCCAAACTAACCAAAAGGCAGAGAGAGAGCATGCTAATTAACAAAATCAGAAATGAAAAGGGAGACATAACAACGGACACGGAGGAAATCCAGAGAATCTTTAGGTCATACTTTGAAAACCTGTATTCCACAAAATTGGAAAACCTAAAGGAAATGGACAACTTTCTGGATAAATATCACTTACCAAAATTAAATCAAGATCAGATAAACAGTTTAAATCGAACTATAACCCCTAATGAGATAGAAGCAGTAATCAAAAGCCTCCCAACCAAAAAAAGCCCAGGGCCAGATGGCTTCACTGCAGAATTCTACCAGAAATTCAAACAAGAGCTAATTCCAGTACTCCTCAAACTGTTCCACACAATAGAAGCAGATGGGATATTGCCAAACTCTTTCTATGAGGCTACAATCACTTTGATACCCAAGCCTCACAAAGATATGACTAAGAAAGAGAACTACAGACCGATATCCCTCATGAACATCGATGCTAAAATACTCAATAAAATATTGGCCAACCGAATACAAGAACATATCAGAAAAATCATCCACCATGATCAAGTAGGCTTTATCCCAGGGATGCAAGGATGGTTCAACATACGAAAATCCATCAATGTAATCCACTATATAAACAAACTGAAAAAGAAAAACCACATGATCATCTCACTAGATGCTGAAAAAGCCTTTGACAAAATCCAACATCCCTTCATGATAAAGATCTTGGAGAGAACAGGAATAACAGGAACATATCTAAACATGATCAAGGCAATATATACCAAACCAATAGCCAACATCAAAGTAAATGGAGAGAAACTCAAAGCGTTTCCTCTAAAATCAGGAACAAGACAAGGCTGTCCACTCTCTCCATATCTCTTCAATATTGTACTTGAAGTTCTGGCTATAGCAATAAGACAAGAAAAGGGGATCAAAGGGATACAAATTGGAAAGGATGAAGTAAAACTTTCACTATTTGCAGACGACATGATAGTCTACATTAGTGACCCGAAAAACTCTACCAGGGAACTCCTACGGCTGATAAACACCTTCAGCAAGTTAGCAGGATACAAAATTAACTCAAAAAAATCAGTAGCCCTACTATATACAGATGATAAATCCAATGAGAAAGAAATCAGGGAAACATCACCTTTCACAATATCCACAAGCAACATAAAATATCTTGGGGTAACACTAACCAAAAAAGTAAAAGATCTGTACAATAAGAACTTTGAGACTTTAAAAAAAGAAATTAAAGAAGATACCAGAAAATGGAAAGATCTCCCATGCTCATGGATAGGTAGAATTAACATAGTAAAAATGGCAATCCTGCCAAAAGCAATCTACAGATTCAATGCAATCCCCATCAAAATCCCAACACAGTTTTTCACAGACATTGAAAGAACAATACTCAACTTTATATGGAAAAATAAAAAGCCCAGGATAGCCAAAACAACTCTTTACAATAAAGGATCTTCTGGAGGCATCACCATCCCCGACTTCAAGCTCTACTATAGAGCCATAGTTCTGAAAACAGCTTGGTATTGGCACAAAAATAGACTGATAGACCAATGGAATCGAATTGAAAACCCTGATATCGACCCACGCACCTATGGATACCTTATTTTTGACAAAGGTGCTAAATCTATACAATGGAAAAAAGACAGCATCTTCAACAAATGGTGCTGGTACAATTGGATTCGGACATGCAGAAAATTACAGATAGATCCATACCTGTCACCATGCACAAAACTTAAGTGCAAATGGATCAAAGATCTCAGCATAAATCCAGTCACACTGAATCTTCTAGAAGAGAAAGTGGGAACTACCCTTGAACAAATTGGCACAGGAGACCACTTCCTGAACATTACGCCAGAAGCACAGACATTGAGGTCTGCAATTAATAAATGGGACCTCCTGAAACTGAGAAGCTTCTGCAAGGCAAAGGAAACAGTCAGTAGGATAAAACGACCACCCACAGAATGGGAAAAGATCTTCACCGATCCCACATCTGACAGAGGACTGATTTCCAAAATATATAAGGAGCTCAAGAAGCTAGCCACCAAAACACCAAACAACGAAATTAAAAAGTGGGGTGCAGAACTAAATAGGGAATTCTCAACAGAGGAATCTGAAATGGCTGAAAGACACTTAAAAAGTGCTCAAAATCATTGGCCATCAGAGAAATGCAACTCAAAACAACTCTGAGATACCATCTCACGCCTGTCAGAATGGCTAAAATAAAAAACACCAATGACAATCTATGCTGGAGAGGATGTGGAGAAAAAGGAACACTCCTCCATTGCTGGTGGGAGTGCGATCTTGTAAGACCACTCTGGAAATCAGTATGGCGGTTGCTCAGAAAAATGGGAATCAGTGTACCTCAAGATCCAGCCATTCCTCTCTTGGGTATATACCCAAATAGGGCATGTACTTACAACAAGGACATATGTTCAACCATGTTCATAGCAGCATTGTTTGTAATAGCCAGAACCTGGAAACAACCTAGATGCCCCTCTATTGAAGAATGGATTGAGAAAATGTGGTACATTTATACAATGGAGTACTACTCAGCAGAAAAAAGCAATGGAATCTTGAAATTCGCAGGCAAATGGATGGAACTAGAGGAAACCATCCTGAGTGAGGTAACCCAGTCACAAAAAGACAAGCAAGGTATGTACTCACTGATATATGAATTTTAGACATAGAACAAAAGACTACCAGTATATAATGCTCTTCACCAAAGAAACTAGGAAACATGAAGGACTCTAAGGGTTAAATGGTCCCCAGGAATGGAAGTGGCATGAACTCCCGAACTAATTGGGGGCATGAGGGTGGGGGGGGGAAGGAGCTGCTACAATAAGAGCAAGAGAAGAGGAGAAGAGGAGAGGAAATGGAGGGGCAGAAACATTGAGTTGGGGGAAGAATAGAGGAAAGAGAGCAAGATGAGAGATACGATATCAGAGGGAGCCACTGTAGGCCCGAGAAGGGATCAGGAACCAGGGAGATCTCCAGAGACCTACAAGGATGACACGATCTGACAATCCAGGCAATGGTGGAGAGGATAACCTAAAAACCCTCCCCCTAAAATGAGATTGATGACTTCTCTTTATGCCATCCTAGAGCCCTCACCCAGTGGCTGATGGAAACAGAGACAGACATCCACAGATATACAATGAGCCGAAATCGGGAATTTAGTTGAAGAGAGGGAGGAATGAAGAACGAAGGGGTCTGTACTAGGATGGAGAAACCCACAGGAACTGTTGGCCTGAACAAGGGAGAGCACATCGACCCCAGATGCTGTCCAGGAGGCCTGTACAAGACTGATCCAGACCCCAGAACATGGATGTCAATAAGGAGGCCTCTGCACTCCAGGGAGCCTCTGGTAGTGGATTAGTATTTTTCCCTGGTGCAAGAAGGGACTTTGAGAGCCCATCCCATATGAAGGGTTACACTCTGGCCCTGGACACATGGGGAAGGGCCCAGGATCAGCATAGGAAGACTTGGTGGACTTTGCTGAGCTCCCGTTGAGGGCCCTACCCTGCCTGGGGAGTAGTGGGTGGATGGGGTTGGGGGGGTGGGCTGGGGGTGGGGGAGAAAGTTTGGGGGTGAGGGGAGGGAGAGGGAGAAGGGACTTGAAATAAGCTTGTTCCCTAACTAGAACTAATAAAATAAAATAAAATTTTAAAAAAAATATGATGTCATAAATTTTCACACAAATGAATGGAACTAGAAAAAATCATCCTGAATGCGGCAACATAGGCTCAGAGAAAGAACAAAAACCTGGTATGTGCTTCACTTAGAAGTGGATATTATCTATAAAGTAAAAGATAATCATCTTAAGGTACTTTTTTAAAAGACTCATCAGTAAGAAAGCATCTTCCAAATTCCATCAAAGAAAATGATCAGAAGGTAGAAAAATTAACACTGTACAGAAAGACTTTTGTATATAAAATGTATATTCATTTTAGTATTGGTTAAAATGATTCCGTTTGTGAAATTGAATTACATAGAGGAATGTCTTTGAAACAAAACGGTGGAAGATAAGCATACATTCTGATTTCCAAATACAGTAGAAGATGGGAAGAATTTATTCATTTGGTTACTGAGTTACAATGCCAAGTTATGATCACCAAAACAACAAACTGTCAACCTGTCCTCTTCTAAACTTAAATAAAACAACACCAAGAAGAGAACAACAACAACAGCAATAACAACAAAGTGACCATATCATCTGTGGCATCTCCAGTAGGATATGCAGTAATCTGAGCATTGTCCCAAGAGAGTGTCTGGTATCTGTGCTTTGTCAGCCTCACAGGTTGGTGTTCAGCCATCCAGCTCTGGGCACAAAGGTTGGGATTGTTCCATTTCTGAAGTTCTGATGAATGCCCTGAAGAGTGATGACTGGCATTCCAACCTCTCCTGGCTACTCTTGAGCTCTGAGACCTCAAAGCTGGGGGGAGAAATGTTATATTAATGAGGAGGAGAATGCCCAAGCCTTTTTACCCACATGATGTAAACATGATATCTCTTTGAGAAGAGTGGGAATGTCCCACACCTACTAGTTCAGAAGGTCAAACCAGAGGCCATTTGGATGAGGATGTTAGTATAGACACCTTACATAATGGGGCAGGAATTTCTGCAGCTCTCTTGGGCAGAGGTGGAGTTTGAATACTCCTTTAGTCAGATAGAGTATGTGTAAGACACCCATTGTCCGTGGGAGCTGTACTGCAGGCCTCGTATTCAGACCTTGAATGGCACTCAGCATTAGTCAGAGATGTAAAAATAGGGATACATGGTTTAGAGGTGAGAGATCTGAGGCTTTCCAATGGTCCTGGGGAAGAAATGAGAACTCAAGATCCTTGGAGAAAGTACAAAGCCCCCAGAGCTTCTTGGAGATAGAGCAGAAATCTGATATCTCTTCATAGAGACCTCACACACTGGATTCCATTCCAGGTACTCCCTTACCAGTTTCCAGCTCTTGATCCCAGACTGGAAAATCTGTCCCCTGTAGTGAATGTCTGGCAGGTCAGGCACCAGTCTGAGTGTTCACTCAAAAGACTGCATGATGGTCCCAAGTTGGTCCTGCATCTCAAGCATATGTCCAGCTCCTCAGGTCTAGGTATGATTGATGGAGGCCACATTATACTGGTGTCTACCTTAAGGCATTGGGCTTCAGTTCTGAACTCTGCCTTCTATTCTTAGGCTCTTTTACAATAAGACTGGGTGGGCTGGACAAGTAACAAGGTAAAGTAAAAATATTCTAGTATCTCATGTTAGGGTGGGGAATGTCTGAGTGTCCTGAGACAGAGGAGAATAATGTTAAGCCTTCCTGGGGAAGTAGAGCATATCTGAAGACAACTTGAGCAGAATGAGAAGATTGCACCCTGGTAAATGAGAGGCAATAGATTGGAACTTCTTTTTCAAAGCAGAATGATCTGTGGCTCAATGACATAGACCTAGATTGTACACTCCCACAGGGGCATATTCAGGTCTTAGAACCCTTTGGATATTGGTGGACTGTAGCTGTCTATTAGAGCAGAGAGCTCTGAGACCACTTTAGTCAGAAGACAAATCGGTGGGGGAATCCTTGAGGAGAGGGGATAGTCTAAGAGCCACTTCCGTAAAACGGGATCATCTTAGATTTCTTTGGGTAGGTGGGGCAAATCTAATTTCACAGTGGGCAGAAGAGGAATTTCTGCTGTCACATAGGTGGTAGGTGAATGACCCAAGGCCTTTAACTTGGATGATGACATAGGAGTTCCCAGGACTGGATGGAGTGTCTCAGCCTCTCTTAGCCATATATCTGTTGCCCTATTGAGCAGAAATGAAGGTCGAAAGATACCTGAGAATTATAGGATGTTCCAGTCCTTCAATCCTTCATCAGCACAAAACTTGAAATCACAATCTAGAATACAAATCTTCTGAATGTCAGTGTCAGGTATGTCAGCAGTCTTAGAAGTCTGCTTAGGGGCTGCAGGGCAGTAGTCTCTGGATCAGTGTCTTCATCAGGCATACGACCATCCACACTTTCCTCTGCGTGTAGGACAGGGGATCTCTGTCTGAGGTAGCAGAAGGAAGATATTAGTCTGAGTTACCCTCATCTTGCTACGCTTGTGTTCAGGGACACAGACTCTTGTGTCCAGAGTGTTTTGGGATTTCTTTGTTCAGAACGGTACTTGAAAGTGACCAAATAAGAAGATGCATGTATGAAATCCATTGGGCAGATGGTGACTAAGTGGGATTTCATTGATCACAAAAGGCAAGTCTGAGGCACTCTGTATTGATGTGAAAGTCTAAATCTCCCGGTGTAAAATGGGGGAAGGTCCTTCATCCTTTGGACAGAAATAGAAGGACTATTATGCCCTTTATCACAGAAGCTATGTGGAGACTCCATGGGAATAAGGGGAAATGTTGATGCACCCTGGTCGTAAGTCAAATTTCTGAGACATTTTGAGCAAAGGTGAAGGTCTACACCTATTTTTCAAGTAATAAAGTATCAGGTTACATAAATAGGAAATACCATTTCCCATCAGACATAAAGTAAATACCTTGTGTACCAGGGAAATTTATGGTCCTGTATGATCAGCTTCCAAATTTTTTTCAGTATATAGAATATCCACATTTTTGGGCTGTTTAAGTCTGGGCAGCTATCATTGCATATCTCCCTACATGTTGGATGATTGTCCTTATACTAAGAAGCTTTGGGAACACAAGATGAGCTCAAGGCCCTTGTGTTCAGAGAGGTAATATTTGACATTATTCATAGAAGATAGAGAGTTGGAAGCAATGACAAAGAGTTTGGAGTACAGCAAGCATACAGAGTCAGTAAAACAACATCTATGGATCCCTTACAAGAGCTAGTAGGCTGGAGTCACCCTTGGGTAAAAGAGGACATTTTCAGGTCAACTTGGGCATTGGGAGAAAGTTACATTTCCCACTCAACAGGGGGAAGACCATGTCATTGTGAGTAGAAGTGGAGTGACATAGGCAGAGCAAGAGTCTCTGAATCCCCTCTAAGAAAGAAAGGTAGTTTTCATGTCAACCTCAATAAACTAGGAATGTGTGAGGCCTCTTGGGAACAGGGGAGTTCTGCACATCTCCTCTCAGAACAGGAAGATATGAGACCACCTTGAGCAATGGACAAATCATGAACATCCTCACAGTGAGGAGGCCCCCAGCCATGTTGTGTAGAATAGGAATATGCCATTCACCCATGGTCAGAAGGAGAAGGTCCTAGGCTATCTTGGGGAACGGGAAAAGCTTTTGGCTCTGCCTCACTAGCTTCCAACTATGCTTCCCAACCCAAAAATACATACCCTGTGTGAAATCTTGGAGATTCTATGGCAAATCTCATAGTAGTCTTAACACAGGATAAGTGTTTATGAAAGCAATGATGCTTATTGAAGATTGTGTTCACCTGTACATATGGTTGATAAAAGATAGGAATGGTACATTATTGATAACCAAACTTTCAGAAAGTCCTGATTACATTTTTCTATCTTCTGCCCTTAGATCAAAAATCAGAAAGTAGTGAGGTCACAGTGGAAAGAAGGGAAGCTCTGGTGACTTACAGTGCGAAAGAGCAGAGGGTGGAAGTCTGAGACATCCCTTGGGTAAAGGGGTCTCCTTTGATAGTCCTTTCAATATTGGTTCCTCAAATCCACTTTTGTACAGTCTCTGTGTCTGAAATCATCTTACTGAGTGGAGGGAGATCATTGGCCACACAACTACTGGGAATATCGGGAAAGTCTGACACTTGTTTGTGCAGAGTGGTATAACTCCCATGGTCAGATACCACTTTAGTGAGAAAAGAAAAGACTCAGAACTACTTGATAGGAATGGGAATATGTAAGGACCATGGAACACAAACAAATGTTTTAGGCCCCAGTTGGCAAATGGCCTTCAGGGCATCCCTAGTCTTAAGGACGTTCTGCCATCCTGTTCCAAGACCCGAGAAGTAGTAAAGTAATAATAATAATAATAATAATAATAATAATAATAATAGTAATAATAATAATAATAGTAATAATAATAATAATAATAATAGAAAATTGGAAGGTCTTTGCCCATGTGAGAGAGGAAACTTCAGTTTGGAGAGAAGGCTCAACAGTTAGGAGTACTGCCTGCTCTTCTAGAGTTATTGAGTTTATTTCCCATCAAACACATCTTGGCTCACAACCACTTGTAATGAAAGCTGGTGCCATCTGGACTATTGTATATATAAGAAATAAATAAATCGTCAAAACAAAAGAGATGAAACCTCTGAGGCCCCACTGAAAATGAAGAAGAAATCTCTTTTAGGCAGAGGGTGAAAGTGCCATACAACTTTGGTTGAAGGTGAATAAAATATCCTTGGTACCTCATACCGTCAAGAAAGTTCGCAGCACTGATCATGAGCTTCAAACTCCTATTCAGAGTTTATATCTTCATAGATTGTGTTCATTCTGGGAGACCCAAGGCAGCAACAACCTATATGTTCTTCAGAATTCCTGGATGACTGTCCTTCATTACGGCCCATCCTCTAGTTTGTGTTCAGCTGACCAGGTCTAGGCAGACATGGAGAAGTCATTCCATTTGTATTGAGTGGCCTGAAGGAAGATGGCATGGGTTCTATGCTCTGATTCCTAAACTTGTCCTATGTGACCTCAAACTACAGGGGAATGGTGTCCCTTCTTTTTAGAGAGAGGCTGTCATGGGCCTGTGCCTGATCTGTTAGTTGTGAGACCCATGTGACCATATGTGGAAGGTGTCAGGACCCATTTGTGAAAGGGAGAAAGAGATGGAAGAGTAGGAAAGAGATGGAGGGTCCCAGAATCCTGTAGGCAGAAGAGGAAGCTCCCAGTAACCCTGGGGAATTGAAAGAAGGGGCACGCAATACCTTACCAGATCCAAACGTTCTTGCACTCTAGAATACCCATGTGTTCTGGGACTCTGAGGCTTTCTTGCCAGAAATGAGTGCATTGTTTCTTACAGGCTAGTTGGTAATCCCTGGCTGTGTGTCCTCCACAAGACTTTCATCACCAACACAGGCATGGAGAGCAAAGATGGGATCGCTCCATTTCTCAGAGAATCTTAAAAGTAGATGGTGTTTAATCAGGGATCTGATGTTCCTGTCACATTCCTGGATATCAATTCAGAGTGATTAACATCCCTTTGGTCATTTCGGAAGGAGTGGACAACCACATCAAAGGGAAAATACTAAGACCTTGGTAAGTGTGTATCATTCCCCTTGAAATGAAATGGTGTGTCTAATTCCCCATGTTGAAGGAATGTAGAATTTAGCCACTTTCCTTAACAGGGTATTATGTCAGAGGTTCTTTATTGCACAGATATTGGACCTACCATTTTCCTTGGATGAAAGAAAAATCTGGGACTCATTTATTAAGAACAATGAATGAGGCCCAGTTCATAATAGCAGGAAGTGTGTGGCCCCTTTACACAAAATGAATGTGTAAGATTACTTCAGGCACACTGGGAAAATGTGGGAGTCCCTTTGTTTCAGGAGGGAGATCAGATGACTTCTTAATAAAAGGGAGAAAGAGGGAGTACCCTTTGGAAGAGAAGAGTTTCTGAGTCCCATGTGACAGGGGAGACATGATAAGAGTTTGCAAATCCCATGCAACTCTAAGGAAAAAATTCCATTGACTTCCATACCTCCTAAGGTCCTAGCACTGCCTAACAGTTTCAGATGTCCACGTCTTTAGATGAATCTGCAAGAGAACAAGCATCAATACCAGGATTCATTAGGAGCTTGAGCAGGATACCCAGTGTGGTTAACGCCTAAGAATTTTGTTAATCTAACCAGAACTGGGTCGGGCTCCTGATTCCACACCATTTCAGGTAATTTTGCTCAAGAAAGTGGCATGAGTTCCAAGATTTGCTTGTTCCTCTTCCCTTCTGCGGAGTCTATCCAGAGTGACCAATGCCCCTTTGTCAGAGGTGAAATATCCTAAGTGGCATTGCTCAGAGGGGGAAATTCTGAATTCCTTTAGTTTCAAAGCAGGAATTTGGGTTGTGGTTTTTGGTTTTTTGGAGACAGAGTTTATCTGTATTGCTGGAGCCTGTCCTGGAGCTTGCTCTGGAGAGCAGGGTGGGCTTAAACACTCAGAGTTCCTTCTGCCTCTGCCTCCCGAGTACTTGGAATTAATGCATGTGCCACCAATGCACAGTTCAAAGAGGGAATTTTAAGGTTCAAGTTATTATCATAGGGAAAAAACTAATAAATTTTGGGACATAAAACCGAGGGGAATGCCACTGCTTACCTTCTGTAGAGGAGGAAGGTCCAGGAACTCCTTATTCAGTCTCCAATCTTCAGAGAACTGTACAAAATCCTAATCTCCGAGGACTGCTTTTGAGGCATGATAGAAATCAGAGGGTTTTCTGACTAGTGGTGTCACAGTCCTGGTTCTGTTCCATACTTAAACTTATGACAAGCTGCTCAGGTGTGAACATGCAGGACAGTCAACTTTTTGGTAAGAAGCATAAGAATGGATGACTTTGGAAACAAGCTGAGGTTTCTATTCTGCCATGCCTCTTCTTCAATCTAAACTTCATGGGAGAATATTTTCTAGCCACTCAGATCTGATGGAGAAGCTCTGATCTATCTTAGGTGTTTGATAGACCTGATTTGGCCATGAACACAAACAAAAAATCCATTATTTTCATGCAAATAGGGTATTCAGTCTTAAGTAGCAGGATATCAATATTTGGGACACATGCTAGAGTCAAAGTGCCGTTTCTGTATGCTGCTGCACCAAAGGGGCATGTCTCAGAGCTTTCAAGTACAGACAGAGGAAGACAAAAGTTTTCTTGTTCAAAGAGGTTATGTTTCAACAGCCACCCTTTGGCATACCTTGATTTTCAGGGGCTACTGTGGTTGGAGGAGATATGTCTAAGACCTGTTCAGAAGATGTTCCAGTGAGGTGTAAGCTCCATGAGTTGGTGAGATAGTTTACTTTTCAGGGGACATATCTAAAATCTGCTGGAGTTATTAATTGGACAAATGAATTGTCCTGGATCTGGAAGGTAAATTTGAAGACCCACTGTGACTTTGTAGACATTCTATGGCTCAATGATTATAAAGGGGTTGTAATTGTGGTCTTCTTGGGACATTGGAGAGGTCTGAGTGCATGCTTCTCAAGTTCCATGTCTCAGGCCCCCTTATGTCATTGGGAGTGTGTGTGATACCCGTGTTGTGAAGTGTCAAGATGTCATTTGGCAATTAGTAGATGTCTGAGGTCTCCTGGTTATCAAAGGAAAGTTGTGTCAATGTCCTCTGCATTCTGCTTCCAGCTTCTGAAGAGATGTGCCTAAGCACGCCCTGAGCCCTTGAGAAGAATCTGAACTCCACTTCAGTCACTGGAGAAAGTTAGAGTCATTCTGGTTCTGAAAGAATAAGTCTGAGGCCCCTTTGTCAGAAACACAATGTGGGGAAACCTTGGACAGAGAGAGAATGTATGAGGAATCCACAGCTAAACAGGGAAGTGTGAGGACACAAGTCTTTGGTGGCAGAAAGTCTTGTGCTATGTTCGGGAAAGCAGAAAGGTCAAAGAGTCACCTGAAAAGCTCAAATTGGGAATCAGAGAAGGCTCATGTTTCCTTATACAATCTTCATGGGAATCTAGAACACACATGTCATGCAGGACAGGCAGCAGTGTGATGAATCTCCAACATGCTAGAAGGTAGTACCCAGCTAGAGTTCTTGACCAATCCAGCACCTTCTGCTGAACATGAAGGACATGGCTTCTTTATTTCTGTTGACCATGTTAAACGTGTTGCTTGATACTCAAGCTCTAGGACTTCAGGCATCAGCATCATTAATTTGTGGACAGTGGTCATGAAGTCAGAGGATTAGAATAAGTGACACTCAGCCTGCTGAGGCAGAGGGACTTATGTGTCATCCATGAGGTCAGATGAAGTCAGAAGGGGCACATACTATTCTCAATGGGTAAAACATTTATGGCATGCTCCAGGTAGAAACTGTGACCTCTTCTTCATCACAAGGGAAACACCTGCCTTGCTTATAGTCTGACAGTCAAACTTTCATAGATGTTTGATGAGAAGGAAATGTTCTAAATTGGTGCTGTTCATGTGCAGTTGAGAGTGGGAAAATTTCAGGTCAGCTCATAGACAAGAAGATCTGAAGATGCCATGGTAAGAGAGAGTATGGCCAAGACTCCCATTTTAGATATGGATCATTACAACTTCATTTTGACAGGGTTGCAATGTCTGAAGCTTACATGGGCATGAGGCTCTCTCTTTCAGAGTGAAACTTTCTAAGACTGCCTTGATCAGGGTGGCCATAGGAAATTCTAATGCCCCTTTGGACACATTGAGAAGCTCTGATGCATCCTTGCGGAGGACAGGTTAGAACTCAAGTTCCATTTTTGCAGTGGGGTCCTCTGGAGACTGCATGGAAGTAAACTTGAATATATGTAGTCTCCTAGGTCAGAAGGTTTCCGTATGGGGGCCCCATATTCACATTGAAAGGGTGTGCCATTCCGTTGGTAAGAGAAGGAAGATCTCAGGCCCCTAGTTCAGGTAGGGAATGTCTGAACTTTCCATAGACAACAGGGAATGAAGTGGAAATCCCTTTTGGAACTGGTGAATATATGGTCTGTGTTGCACAGCAAGCAAAGCCCAAAGTTCCTGTCTGGCACCAGTGGAAAGTATATGTCGCTCTTGGACCGAAAAGTCAAGTCTGAAGCCTTCCTAGGTAGAAACAGGGTATCTGACATCATGTCTTTGGGCTGAGTAGATACGTTTGACACTCCCACTGGAACTGTCTCCATCCGGAGTTAAATGGAAGCTTTCTTGAGATGCAGGGGGAGTTTGGGTGGCTCGTTGAGTAAAAGGGGCCTGTCTGAGTCTTGTTCTGGTAGAAGGAGAAGCAGTATGGTAGAGTGTCTGAGCTTCTCTTCATGAAAGGGAGTAGTTCCCATGTCCCCTTCTGCACAGATTGGGGTTTCTTGTCCTTTTCCATGGGATCTCTTGGTTTCTCATCCCTTTTGCCAAATGAATGTCTGTGCCCTTCTTTTGATGAAGAGGAATATTTGCAGCCCTTGTGTTCTGAATGGGAATCAAGAAGATCTTCTTTGTTACAGGTGACCTGTTCCAATTTTGTTTTGGTAGATTTGGAACATCGAGGGATGCCTTCCGGAGATGCAGAACTTCTGCACACCTCTTATTGAGATATCTCAGAATCTGTAGCTTCCCTTAGAGATGGACAGTTCCATGCTCTCTTCGGGGGTATCCTTTGATTTCTGGTCCCTTTTGGCAGATGAATGTCTGTGTACATTTTTGGATGAAGAAAATTGTTTGAGGCGCTTGTGTTCTGCATGGGAAGTGTGAACATCTGTTTCTTGAGAGGGGTCCTGCTCGAATTTGTTTTTGGAAGATTTGGAATATTAAGTGACACCTGGTGGAGATGGGGACCTTCGGAAGCCCTCCTCCTGAGATCCTGACGACCCGAAGTCTCCTTGGCAGAATGAGAAGTGATGAAGCTCACTTTGGTCTCAGGTGTAAGCCTTACACTGTCATCGTCAAAAATGGAAACTTTGGCATCCGTTTTGGAAAAATGGTGAAGTTTCAAGCCCTCATCTTCAGATGGGACAAATTTGAGGCCTTCTTCTTTAGAGGCATGTCTCTGTTATGTTTTCCTTGATTTAGAATATATGGACCTTCTTTGTGGAGAAGGAGAATATTTGAAATCCCCTGTAAGAGGGGATCTGAATCTGCAGCTCCAGTATGATGATGTTGGGGGTGGCACACTCACTTGAGGAGTAGGGATAGGACTTGAGACCTTCTTTGTATGCCAGGAAGACACGAGCCTACATTTGGTGGAAGGGAAACTTCTCAAACCATCAAGTTCTGAATGGGAATATCTGATATTCCCTTCAGGAAATGGGGCACATCTACATATACTTTGAGTAGAACTGGAAAGCCTGGGCATTATTTTCATGTAAGGGAAACGTCTTGGGTAGGAAGAGGCATAAAGTTGCCTGGAAACTATGCAGAAAATGAAGGTCCCACATTTTCTTGGTTGGATGGCTCAGGTTCTAGAGGCCCTTGGGCTGTTTTGATGTGTTCTAAAGTATCGTGGAGAGGTGTTGATGGTCCAACATTGCCTTGCTCAAATTCCAAAGGGCCTAGATCACTTTGGACAGAATCCAAAATTCCCAGAGACCCTGGCATAGATAAAAATGTTTCTTGAGTCTGTGAAACAGACTCTGAGGGTTTACAAACCTCTTTGTCTATTGGCAAAGGTTGTGGGGTCTCTGATGTAATTGAACAACATTTCAGAGGCTGCAATGAAGGATATTGATATCCTAGATTATCTTGGGGAGATGGTGAAGTTTTTATAATTCCAATGATAGAATGTGCGTTTTCTAGAGTATTTGGGCAACATGGCAATGTTCTTAGAGTCCCCTGGACAGATTCACAAACTCCAAGATCTCCTGCATCATATGTTGACTGTCTGAAAGGGTCTGAAGCCTCTTGGAATGACAATGATGCATCTGGAGTCTCTTTAGCAGATGTGAATATCCAAGAGGTTCTTGTGCTTGGAAGGAGAGCCCCAGAACTTCTTGTGAAGGCATTGAATTTCCTATACAGCCTTGCTGTGATTGTGAGTCTCCTTGTAACCTTGAAATATTTTCTGACAACCTTGTTCTGATGGGGAGTGTACCACAGTCCAAGGTGTAGATGGCATGAGTCTCAGAGACCCTTGGTCACATTGTGAAGTTTCAAGACTTTCCTCTGGAGATATTGGTAGTCCTAAAATTTCTTTGTCAGATACAGAAAGTTCCAAAGAACTTTGGCTAGATATTGAAAGACCCTGGTGTGGATGGCAAAGTTTCCAAAGTTAGCAGGGAATTTTCTGATACATTGAAGGCATCTTTGGTAGATGGCAAAGTTTTTTGATTGCTTTGTCTTAAGGAAGGAAGGTTTGAGATGCTACCCTGAAGAAGGCAGATGTCCTAGAGAAACTTGGAGAGATGGTGAAGTTTCTATAATCCCCCGAGTAAAGGTGGTATATCTAGAGTACTTTGGTTAGAGGGTGATCTACCTAGTGTCGCCTCAGTAGATTCATGATATCCTAGATTGCCTGAATAATATGATGACTGTCCTAAATGCCCTTGGTGCAAACTAGGGTCTGGAGAATTTGGGGGTGGCAAGGAAATAACGGGAGACCCTTGAGCAGATGTTGAATGTCTGGGAGGTTCTGGTGATGATATAGACAGCCCGATAGCTCCTTGGGTAGATAATGCTTTTCCTACATATGTTTGCTGAGGTGATGAATCATGTAGGGTCATTTTTTACCTGGAGACACTTACTGTAAATCTTGATCTGTTAGTGAATGCCTTACAGGCCCTGTTTGAGATGGGACAGATTTCAAAGACTCTTGTTCTGATGGAGACTGTTGCAGACTTTCCTTGGAATGTGATGGTGATGGTTGTGTCATTTGGTCAGTTATAGAAGAACCCACAGGATATTTGTCAGATGGTGAAAGTTTCATTGCCTCTAGAATAGAACAGAAAATTTCTAGACACTTATTAACAGAGTTTAGAATGTGGTAAACCTCTTGGAAAATTGACAAAGTTTCTACTGTCTCTAGTGTCAATTGGGAAGGACTCTGAGGCCCCTCTGAAGCAGCCTGAATTCCTAGAATATGTTGAGTAGATGGTGCAGATTCTACAGACTCTTGATCAGATGATGGTGTTACTCTAGACCCTTGGGTAGATTGTGAAGTTTTGATAGAAGCTTCTGAAGATTGAGAAAGTGCACAATCTCCTGGAGCAGAGCATGACTGTGCTAAAGACTTTTGGTTTAAAAAAGGGTCAAGATCCTCTTGGGAAGATGTGCAAGTTTCTGGAGACCCTTGATCAGGTTTTGAATTTCCTACACACTCTTGTGATGATAGGGAATTTACCAGAGATACTTGGGTAGATAGTGAATGTCCTAAATTCCCCTGCTGAGGTTTTGAAGGTCCTTGAGACCCTTGGGAAGACATAGGCAATTCTGGCCCCAATTGGTCTGATAATAAAGATTTGAAGTTGCCTGGTACAGAATGAGTAGGTCCCAGTGATGTTTTAGAAGATGAATAAAATGGAAGAGTTTCCTGGAAAGACGTTGATGATACTTGAAAATTTGTATCAAAATGAGTAGGGCAGACAGAACCTTGGCAACATATAGAATGTCCTACAGTTCCTGGGAGAGTTTGCAAAGCTCCTAGAGACCACGATGAAGATTCTGAAATTTTCAAAGCCTCTTGGGAAGATGGCAACTTTTCTGAAGCCTTTGAATTGCATTGGGAAGTTCCCAGATATCCTAGGGAATGAGGCTGAAGTGGCAGAGCACCTTGCACATCTAATGAAGGTTTTATACTTCTCTGAACAGAAGATGATGATTCTAGACTAACTTGAGAAGACGGTAAAGTGCTCAGCATCCCCTGGGCAGAGGGAGAAAGTCCATCACCTGGGACAGATGGGAACTGTGCTAGAGCCTCTTGATAATAGGAAGGGCCTACCACTTTGTGGGAAGCTGTGGGAGTTTCTAGAGACCTTTGCGCAAATGACAAATATCCTAGAGACTCTTGTCTTGATGTAGACAAGCCCCCGGCTCCTCGGGTAGAGGGCGAATTTCCCTGAGATCCTCTCTGAGGAGGTGAATGTCCCAGAGTCACTTTTGTGGGTGCGGAAACATTCTGTCCTTGTGAAGTTGGAGAAATTTTTGGAGAACATTGTGCATATTTCAATGTTTGTAACATGTTTTGGGCATTGTGAGTATATCTGTGAGACACTGGAGTAGATAGAGAATGTGCTACTGTGCTGTGCTCACAAATGGATTGTGAGCCTGTACCTTGTATATGTAATGGAGTGCTTGAAAGCTCTTGGGCAGTTGGAGGATGTCCAAGAAAAGTTCGTGTAGATGTGGGCTGTCTTATAGACACTTGTGTAGATGGACAGGAACCGACAGCTCCTTCAACACAAGGAGATGTTGCTTGACTCCCTTGTTTTAAAGAGGACAACCCCTGGGGTTCTGGAGCAAAAAGTACATACAATGAAGACCCTACAAGAGGTGGAGAATTCTCAAGATTCCTTTGGGCAGGTTCAGATGATTCCAGATTGCCAGAGAAAGAATCCAAAGGATCAAGATCTCCTGGTGGATATGAAATAGGACACAGTGTCCCTTGTGTAAACAAGGCAAGTTTCAGGGGCTCTTCAACATATGACAATGGTTTACTATACCCTGAGTTTGCAGAACCTGGGAACATTTTCTGAGAACCTGGGGCACAGGATGCCTGTGTTCCTGTACCTGGGGGATCTGACAAAGATCCTTGAGTGTTCTGTCCAGATTTGGAAGGATTCAGAAATCCTGGGTCAGAAGTTGGGTGTAGTAGAGAATTTAGGGCAAATTGAGAAATTCTTTGAGGGATTTGAGAAGAAGTATGGTGTTTCATAGATCCTTGATGTGAGAGCAAAGTTGCTAGAGTCACTTGTGGAGACACAGATTGTCTTAGAGGTGCTGTGGGATGCAAAGAAGCATGCACAGGCCTTTCAGAAGCATGGTCATTTCTTAGAGTCCCTTCTGCAGACAAAGAGATTCCCAGAGGCCTTTGATCAGGTTGCAAACATCCAAAAAGCACCTGGTTAATTTGAGGAGACCCCAGAGTTCCCTCAGATGGTGACATAGTTCCTACAGTTTCCTGTGCATATGTGGACTCTCCCTGTGTGCCTTCAGCATATAAGAAATGGCCTCCTGTATGCTGGGGAGATGGGGGAAACTCTACAGACCCTTGTGCAGATTTGGGCTTTGTCTGAGTCCTTTGTGATGACTGGCATAGTGTGGCAACCTCTTCATCAAAATGGGAAGATGATGGAGTTGTTTGTGGTGATGCAGAGAGACCCATATGCCCTGAAGCAGATGGGGAAGTTCCTGCAATCACTTGGGTAGATGGAGAATTTTTATATTGTCCTGGAACTGCTGCAGAAGATGCTGAAGATGGTGGAGCCCCTTCAGCAGCTAATGATGTATGCAGCCCTTCCTGGGGTGATATGGAAAGTTTCAGAGCTTTTTGTTCTGAGGAAATAATTCCTGTATCTTCTTGGGTAAAAGTATAATTTCCTCCAGGCACTAGGCGCGATGTCAATGGTCCCATAGTCCCTGGATCAGAATGAGAAGATTCCACACCCTCTCCCACATGAGGCAAAGGCCCTAAAGTACTCTCGAAGTATTGGTATTGACCCCAACTCCGTGAGGAATTTACTGAAAGTTCTGGGGTTCTTTGAATGGATGACAAAGTACTGTGAACATGACAAGACCCCTCTGTGGCTGTGGAGAGTGTCCTCGGCTCTTTAGAAGACAGCAATGGTCCTAGAGTCCCTGGAACAGATAGAGGGTGTTCCGTAGCACATACAGCACATGGTGAATACTCTACATACTCTGATGAAGCCAGCAAAGGTCCTTGAATTTTCCTTTTACACAGGGCACAAACTGTAGCCTCTGGGAAAGTTAATGACCCTTGCACAGTAGGTTGTGTAGATGGAAAGGATGTTGGAGCCTCTTGGGAAGAAGTTGGATATTTTAAAGCTCTTTGAGCAGATGACACAATTCCTACCATTTCTTGTGTGGGTGAGGCTAGTTTTAGAGAGGCAGGGGAAGATGGAAATTTCCCCAGAGTCTCCTGGGCAGATGAAGTAGTTCCTAGAGATCCTTGTGAAGATAAGAACGTTATTAGAGGCAAATGGGCAGGTGGACAAATTCCTAGTTCCTTCGGGTTACTTTTTTGATAAGATCCTAGAGTCCCTGTAATAGAAGCAGAATGTCCTTCAATACCCTGTGCCGAAGTGTACTTCCACAAAGTGGGTTTTGCATCACGAATAGATTGCCCAGGTACCTGAGAAGATTCTGTAGGTTCTAGAGGGTCATTTTTTGTTGTATTCTGTTCGAGAGTCCCTTGTGTATACAGGCATGATCCATCATCTTCCTGTAAACATGGAGAAGGAGGTGGACTTGCTCTTATTACTCGGAAAAGACCAGGAGTCACTTGGTTATGTGGCAATGTGCTTATAGTCACTGGGGCATAAGGAGACTTTCTGAAACCATGTGAGACTGAATAGAAATTCTTATGTGTGCACTGGGCAGACATGGATGGTCTTCGATTCTCTGGGGAAAGTGCTGAATGTTGTAGAGATTGCTGTGTATGTGGTGATGTGCCCCTAGATCCTTGAGCAGATATGCAAAGTTGCTTAGATAGCAAATGTGCTAGATCCCTTGAGACTGATAAAGAAGATTTCTGAGTTCTTTGCTCATGATGTAAATGCCCTGTAGTACATGAGGGAAATGGCAAATGCCCAGTAGTCCTTTGGACAGATGATGATGGGTCCTGAGATTCAACCTTGAAACACAAGTGCCCATCTTTACTTTGAAAATATGCTGATGGCCACAGCACCAGCAAGGAAGGTGCTGTGTGATCTAGAGTCCCTGAACTGGAAGAGAAAGAAGCCAGTGTACCCTGGAGAGACATAGAATGTTCCTGGGGCCCTTGATTAGGCAGCAGAGTTGGTGGAGCTCCTAGGGTAGTTTGGATAGTTTTCTGAGTATCTGGTGCAGATGATGAAGCTTTCACAGCCCCTGGGGAAGATAACAAAGGCTTTTCACTTTCCTGGTTACAGGAAGGTCTCAGAGCCTCCAGGGCAGATGGTGAATGTCCCAGGGGACTTTGGATGAATAGAGAATATCTAGAAGCTTGCTGAAAGGACTCAGAATGTATCCTAGGTCTTTGATTAGATGGCAAATTTCTTACAGTCCCATTTTCAAAAATGGCCAGACCAAGATCTCCTTGAGGAGACATTGAGTATTTTGTGTACTCTTGGGTAGAGGGCAACATCCCTACCTTCCTCTGTGCATATGTAGTAGATGCTAGACCCCCTGTGGTGCTTGGTGATGATCCTAAAATCACCTTTCCTGATATAGACTGAACCACACTATCTTTTTCTAATTGAGAATTTATCACATCACCTTCAGTACATGTTAAGGTTTGTAGGGACCTGTGCGCTGATGGGGACTTTGCTAGAGACTTTTCTGAATGCAGGATAGAGCCCGATAGACTTTGGCCATTGAGAGAATTTGCTGAAGTCACTGGTAATATTGAACAATGTTGTAGAAGCTGTGGAGCAGATGGTGAACTTACTGTAGTCCCTGAAACTGATTCGGAAGCATCTACAGGCTCTATCACTGGAATAAAATATTCATGAATCCTCTGGGAGGATTGCTGAGTTCTCAAAACACATTTGGAACTTTCAGAAGATTCAGGAGACTCTTGGGCAGATGCTGAAGGTGCCAGCATCCCTTGAGTCAATATTGAAGATTCCTGAGCACCTTGGAAAGATGGCAAATGTGCGGGATCCCATGGTTCAGATTGAGAAGGTTCCCAAGGACATGGAAATGATGATGAAAGCCCTCCATATTCGTGGGTTGAGAACAGTGATCTTTTATTTTGTGAGGCTGTTTCAGAATAATCTATAGCCTGATCTACAGCTGGGAAATATCCTAGCTCCTTCGTGGTAGATTGGGATGTTCTCACAGAAAACTCTGCATCTTCTAGGGTGGATGGTAATGGACACAGAGTTTCACAGGCTGATATGGAAAATTTGGGGTGCTCTTTTGGAGTCAAGAAAGTGTCTTGAGACCCTGGGATAGATAGAACAGTTTTCTGCGCTTGAGCACCCCGTGTAGATGATGGATATTCTACATGTCCTACAGGGCATAACAAAGTTTCTTCAGCTCCACGTTCAGACAGAGCTGGTCCCAAAGTCTCTGTGACACGTGGTGAATGTGGTAGATGAACTTGGTCAGATTTATTAGCCTCCTGGGAAGTAGAAGTTGGATGTTTCATAGGCCCCTGACCAGATAGTAAATTTTCTACAGCCCCTTCTGCAGACTTGGTCATTCCCAGAGTCCTTTGATCAGACAGAGAAGGCACGAGGTCTCCATGGACACATGGGAAAAGTCCGCCCTCCATCTGGTTGTCATGCTTAGATGCTGATGAACCAAGGGTAGATGTCAAATGTGCTTCAGTCCCTGGTGCATACACAGACAGATATAGAGTGTCGTCTCCAAGTAAATATGGTTCCCCATCTTCTGGTGTAGTTGCCAATGGTCTTATAGAATCTTGAACATATGGAGATGGCCCCAAAGACCCTTGTTCAGAAACAGAAGATCCCACTGGCTCTGATGGACAAGGGGAAAGAGCTAGAGTGAATTTTTCTAATGAGGAAAGTTGTGAAGGCCTTGGAGCAGACATGTCTCTACTTCCTAGAACAGTGAGAGAAGACTCCACAGACTCTCCTCTTGTTGACAGAGGGCCAAGAACATTTTGAAAATGTTTTGCTCCTCTTGGATCCTCTATGAAAGAGCTGAAATGTTCTACATGCCCTAGAGTAGATGGCAAAGAACACGGAGTCTGTTCATCAGGTGTGTAAAATTGCAGAGGCCCTTGGATAGTTACCAAAGGTTCTCGGGCCTGTAAAGTTGATGGAGAAATTTTCTGTACATCTGGTGCACATAGTGATTCTTGGACACTTTCTCTGGCAGATAACAAGGGTGTCTGAGATCTCTGACCAGATATGAAAGATTGCAAAGCTTCTGTGGCAGATAGTGAATTTTGGTGAAGGTCTTGGATCAATGGAGATGGCCTTGAAGCCTCCTTTAATGAAGTAGGAGTTTTCACTGGCCTTTCAGGAGATGATATATTTCCTGCTATCTCTTTTGTGGATGTGGACAGTTCCACAGCCCCTTGGATGTAAGGGGAAAGTTCTACTTCCTCTTGGGAAGATGGCATTCTGTCTATAATCCCTTGTCCACATAAGGAATTTCCCGAAGAGTTTTCGGGAAATGCCATAGGGCCTAGGGACTCTTTGGCAGAGGAAGAGGATTCCACACTTTCTTTGACATATTGTGTATGCTCTGGTGACTCCTTTTCTAATGAGTAGAGTGTCATATGCCCCAGAGCAGATGACAAAGCTGCTACAACCTCTGAAAAATTTGAATCATACTCCAGAACATTTGGTGAAGGCATCAAATTTCTTAGTCCCTGCTCAACAGATTGGCAAGGTTTCAGAATCCCTACTGAAGGTGCTAAATGTTCTTGAGTCTCTTGGGTAGATAGTGAATTACCCAGAGACACATGTTCAGACATTATGTGTTTTTCAGGCCCTTTTTTAGATAGCATCTGTCCACTATACCTTGGAGCAGCTGGAGAGGAATCCAGACCACCAGTGCCTGAGGGAGAATGTGCCACAGCATCAGAGTTAGAAGGCAAAATATCAGGAGTCTCTTGGGCAGATGTCAAACATCCATGAGTCTGCTGATGAGTTGAAGAAAGTTTAAGAGCTCCTGTACTAGGTGGCAAATGTTCTACAGAATCTTGAGTACAATGGGAATTTCCTCTAGGCCCTTGAGCACATGACATGCTTATCAGAGTCACTAGAGGTTGTTCCAAAGGTGGTAGAGACCCGTGTTCCCATGTGGGACATTCTGGAGCTCTTTGGGCAGACATCGAATGTCCCATATCCCCTTGAGGAGATGACAAAGGTCTGAGAGTTCCTTGGGCAAGTAAGGAGCTTGCAACAGTATCATGGTCAAATACCCTAGGGCCTGAAAACCCTGAGACATTTTTCAAATGTCCTGGAGACCCTAGAGCATGGGAATATGTCTCCACTTTCACAGAGGATAACTCTCCCAGGGGAGCTTGCGAAGATAGGAAAGGTGCCATATCACCTTGACCAGACAGAGAATGTCCTGGAGTCCCTTGTGTGGACTTGGAAATTTCTATAGACCCTAGTTCAGATAGAGAATGCCCAACAGACCATTGGGCAGTGTGTACCGATGCTGCACTCTCTTCTGAGGATGAAGGATTTCCCTGATGCCATGGTTTAGTTGGCATCAAATCTAAAGCCTGTGAGCCATATTGAGAGAACTCCAGATGTTGAGGAACATGCGGCAAATGTGAAGGAGTCTCCTGAGACAAAGACAAAAGGCCCAGAGGCTGTGAAGTCATGGGTAATGGTCCCAGAGCCACCGAAGCTGAAGGAGAAATTTCCATAGCTGCTTGTGCAGAAGGACAAACTGATAGCAAATCTTGTGTAGAATGGGAAGTCCCTGCTGTGCTTGGGAAAGATAACAAAGGTCCTAGAGCTACTTGGGTAGATGGACCAGCAGCACCCTGAGTAGGTGTGGGAAGATTCAAAGACCTTTGAAAAGGCCTCTGTAAAGACACCCCAGGTGAGCATGAAGAAGTTTCCAGAGGCCACTGAGCAGGGGGTACAAGTCCTAAAATCCCTTGTTCTAATGAGAAATGTCTCACATCTCCTGGGATGTGGGGCATAGGTCCTGATTCACTAAGTGAAGATGGAAGTCTTTCCCAAGTCTCTTGGGCAGATGACAAAAGTTCTAACGGTCTCTGTGCAGACTGGAAACAACTCAGAGATCCTGGGGCAGATGGCGAACATCCTAGAGACACTTGGGCAGATGGTGAAGTACCAAGATAGCCCTGATAAGATGTTAATGGTACTGGAGTTCCTAAGGGGATTGGTAATCGTTCTGCAGCAAGAAGGCAGGAATCAGAAGGATTTTTAGATGGTTTGGAAGACATGGGAGATGTCAGATCCCCTTGTGCTAATGGCACACATCCAAGAGTTCTTTGCATGCATGTGGATTTTTCTGCACACCCCTGGTCAGATACTGATGGTCTCACAGGTCCTAGGTCAGATTTGGAAAGTGAGGAAGCTCCTTGGGCATGGGGAAAATTTTCTGGAATCTGTGACAGAGACAGAGAATATCTTTGAAGCCCTGGGTCAGAAGGTGAACATTGCAGAACGTTGTAGAACACTGGGACAGATAGAGAATACCCTCGCTTGTTTTGGGGAATTTGAGAATGTTCACCAGGCCCTTGGATAGATTGACAAGGTCCCACAGGCATTTGGTAGGATGTGGAACACTTCATGTTCTTTTGAACAGATAGAGAATGTGTGGGACTCACCTGTGAAGTACTTGTGGTTTTTGATGTTTCCTTTGGAGCAAGAGAAGATGCAGGTCCCCTTTTTGCAGAAGGGAGAATGTTGAAACTGTGTTCCTCAGAAGAGGAAGGTTTGAAGTCCCCCTGTTCACAAGGATCACTTCTCAACCTCTTTTTGGTAGAAATGGGATGCCCAGGTTCCACTCGAGCAGAGGGAAACTGTCTAATATTGCCCTCCTGAGAAGGGATCCTCATGACACCCTCTCGTGTAGATGGGGAGGATGGTAAAGCATTTTGTTGAGATATGGTAGATCCTGGGGTCTCTTTCTCTGATGGGGGAGGTGCTAATGTGTCTAGTGCCCGTGTGTGTTTCTGGACTATGGCTTTAGAAGGACATGAAGGTACTAGAGCTTCCTGTGTAGGTGTGGTCTCTCCTAGAGCATTTTCAGAGGCTGTGGGAGGACTAAGAGCCTCAGGGGCGGGTAAGGAATTTAGTAGAGCCCCTTGTGTATATGTGGAAGTTCCAGGAACACTTGGTTCATGGAAAGGAGGTGATGCAGCCTTTTGTATAGAGTTGTAACCTTCCAGTGCCATTTGGACAGACAAAACAGGTTCTGAGGTCCCTTGGGGAGATAATGCAGAATTCAGAGCTTTTGGGGTATTTGTTGGATTTTCTGGAGACACTTGTTGGCATGTGGAAGGACTTTGTGCAGATTGGAAAGGCTCTGTAGCCTCTTGTGGAGATTTGGCAGATTGCCGAACCTCTTGAGGAGCTGGGGAAGTTCCCTCAGCCTCCTGGGACATGCAGGGAGGTCCTTGTGTGCAGGTGGAATCCAAGGAATCCCCTTTCCTAGATGTGAACCTGGCTACAGACTCTTGTGTACATGTGTCATATCCCATAGCCCCTCGGTCACCTAGGGTTGGATCCAGAACTCTGAGAATGGACAGACTATGTCCTGGGACATCTTCTGTAGATGTGTCCCTCCCCAGAGCCATTTCCATGGATGGGGATGCTGCTGAGATCACTTTTGTGGATGTACCCTGTCCCCCAGTTACTATATCATTTAGGGTAGAAGCCAGAGTGTGCTGGATGGGTGGGGAATGTCCTGGTGTCCCCAATGTGTATGTAGAAACTTCAAGAGCCTCTCCTACAGATGTGGAAAAGTCTAAAGACCCCTGAAGATGTAGGGAAAGATGTGTTGTCTCAGCATCCTCGACAGACATAGAACATGCATGACTCACGTGTCGGTTCTTGGAATAGGTGCGCCTATTTCGATCCCAATTATGAGTCAGGAGGGCCTTTTTGGGCAGCAGGAGATATTTCAAGCCTTCTTGGTCTGAGAGGGGCACTGTGAAGTCCCCTTGTTCAGAGGGATGTTCTCTCCATCTCCCTTTTCTACATTGGGAATATCCAGGGTACCTTTGCCTAGCAAGTTTAGGTTTGAATCTCCCTATGTGAGAGAGAATAGGTCTTTGCCCCTCTCCTCTAGATGTGGACAATCCTGGAGTCCCCTCGACAGAAATGGAAGGACTCAGAACCCCTGGGGAAGGGGTAAAAGGTGCTAGAGCCCTTTGTGTAGGTTGAGAAGGCCCAAGAGTCCCTTGGTCTGACTCGTGAGTTCTTAGAACCTCTTTTGAACAGGTGAAACTCTCTAGGGCGCCTTCCAGAGATGGCAAAGTTCCTTGAGACCCTGGTATAGGTGTGGAGAGTTTAGTTTCTGCCTGGGCAGGTATGAGCTGTGTGATGATCACTTGGGGTAGAGTGTTCGAGCTTAGCCATCTTTGGGATCTAAGGGAAGATCTGAGAACATTTGTTAATGGTGGAGCACATTTAAATCCCTCTTGGTTTAATGGGGAAGGTATGAAATTCCCTTGGTCTGAGGAGGCAGGACTCAAGCTCACTTCAGCAGAAGTGTATTGCTTAGGGCACTCTGGGGGAAAGAGGGCACATCCTTGGCTGTCTTCATGAGAGGGAGTAGCACTCCAGCCATGTTTGGCAGCTGTCAAAGTTGGTAAACTCCCCTGGGGAAAGGTGGTGACACTCAAACTATTTTGAGAAAATGAGGAATCACTGAGCCCCCCTTCTGGAGATGATATGGAACCATCTTTCTCTGCTGGGGCCTGTGGGGTCCCCCCTTGGTCAGAAGGGGCTTGTCTAAAACAGTTTGGGTGATCAGTGATCCCTTTGGTAGAGGATGGATTTCTGAAACGCTTTCTGGAAGAGGAGCCATGTTTGATTTTCCTTTCAGGAAAACTGGGAGGCCTCTGGGATGCTGTGGCAGATGTGGAATGTCCCATAGCTCTTGGGTCACATTGGTCTCCCCCCTGAACCTCTAGGGTAGATAGGGATAGTCCCTGAGCATCTTGGGAAGAAGTGGAAGGCCCCAGAGCTCCTTGGGTAGGTGGGGCAGTTTGCAGGGACCCTTGAATTTGTGGGGAAATAACCTGTCCAGGTTGCTCAGTGGAAGAATCAGCAGAAGATGGCCCAAGCACTATGTCTTCCGCGTTGAACTTTTCACTGGCTTCTCCAGCAAAGTATCTTGAAGATGTGGCAGGTACTATGTTGCCTGACTGGTTAAAGTCCATAGGGTATTGAAACACAGACGACATATTCAGGCTTCTTTTCACCTTCCCAGGTATGGGCACACAAGTTAAAGCCAATCTTTTTCTGGTGTCAGGCCTTAAGGCAGATTCTCTTTTGTGTTGCCTCCTCAGTCGCTTACTCCTGCACTCAGAAACCTCTAGAGGAAGTACAAGATTTCCTTCCCCGATCCCTTTCAGATATTCTAAAAGTTTCAAAGTCTTCTTACTGGATGAAATCTTTTTCAAAGTTCTACGACTCAGCAGTCTATGTCCAGTAACAATGTCGGGGACTTCGAATGTTTTGTCTTTACAGTGCTTTAGGCTCTTGAACTTGTGCCGAGTCAGTGGAATCACCCCAGCAAGTGGAAAGTCCTTTGGGTCTTCGGTGCTGGTCAAGTGCTTGCCCCATTGGGGTGGCCTGTCATCGTCCCATTGGGAGATAATGAATGGGGTCCGATGCCGGCGACGCGATTTCTTCTTCCTTTGGGGTAGGGGGACCATGAAGAGGGTCCCAGCGGGGAGAGGCTGGGGAAACTGAGGTCTATGTTCAGATGGTAACTTCTGGACTGAAGTTCGCCAGTCCCACGCCTCATGGTTGGCCATTTAGCCAGTGAGGCAGATGGCAAGAAAAAAAGGAAATGGCCTGTCACCCCTGTCAAGGGGCAGCAAATGTACTTGCCTATGGTGACTCGTAGCAAACAGTAGTTAAGCAGTATCCTCTGAGACAGGCTTTCCTTCCCGAGTACTGTGGACACGTCCAGAAGGCGAAGCACACCAAACTCGAATGACAGTTGGTCTCGGGAAGATGCAAAGCTCGAGAAGGGCACTCAGAATGGCTGTCCTCGGGCCTGCACGGGACAGTCCCGAGCTGCCTCTCTGGGGGTTCTGCCTGTGGTAGCGGAACAAACAGCCAAGCTTTCTGAATGAGGACTCGCTACTCTCCTTTAGTGTCAAGAGTGTTAGCTAGTCTGGTCCCACTGTTATCTGCCAGGACAAGGACTGTTGAAGGGGGAACGTGATTGGGAAAGCCAAGTGGAGCTCAGTAGACTGTGCTCTTGGGTACCTCTTGCAACAGGGAGGGGTCAGCTGTCAGGAGTCATCAGTGAGGCAGTGAGTCTGTTAGAGCCTCATAACTGAATGACAAAGGGTGATCGAGACGTTCGCTCATCAGAGAGTGTGGGGGCCCAGCAATCACTGCTCATTGTGCTAGGGAAAGATCAAGTAATAGTGTTTGAAAAGAGCAGAGAATGCCTGGAATTGATATCATAAACCTTATTCTGCATTTTAGATGGCCTATCCTGGGATTTCCTGAAATTGGTATCAGAAACGTTATTCTGCATTTAGATGGCCTTCTCTGGGATTGTTAGTAAATTTTTGACATCTGTGAATGGCTTCCTGTGTGTGGAAACACATGTCTAAATTGCTTAATAATACTTACTGCAATGTTATTATTATGTAAGTCACTATTATATAATTTGTTGAGACAATAAGAACAACAAAAAAATCTCCTTATACTACAGATGCAAGTTGTTTTTCAAATATTTTTATCTGCTTTTGGTTAAGTTCAAAGTTTCAAGACAATGGTCTTACACAATTTCTTTTTCTGTCAGGCTTTACATGTTGGGTCCTATGACATTTGCGTATTTGAATTGCTTTCGGAAGGTCACATAATTCTTCTAAAGACATGGAATGGCTAATGGTTCATATCTGTAGGGGAAGCTGTAGCCACGCCTTCTTAGTGGTTGGCTACAGGTGTGCCTGACCAGGCTTGTGAGGGCGTGGTCAGAGTGAAAGCTTTCCTTACCATTATAATACTATTAATCGTTCTATTTTTAGATGCTGTGAGAGAAGTAAGGAAGTATTCCTCCACTCAAGTCCCTGAGAAGAGCCCAGCTGGCGTGGTAGATGTCTGTACAGCAAGAAGCAAAGAGAAACCGAGACTGAAAACGCAGTCCCACTACGTCACTCTGACCATGCCCTCACAAGCCTGGTCAGGCACAACTGTAGCCAGCCCCTAAGAAGGCGTGGCTACAGCTTCCCCTACACATATCAGTGGCTCTTCCTGGGCCATTTGCTTTGTATCAAATGAGGCATTTGTGGCATAGTTGTACAGAATGAGTTTTGAAACTCTTAGTGAAGGTGGTTGTTTGAAAGTTCGTGTTTTTACAGCAGTTGGTATACTGAGAGAGTGTAAATTTGGGGATTTGGATGAAGACATTATCTTACTGATAGAAAACTTGGTTTGCTTGTTGCACATTTTGTTAGTTTCTTCTGAGCATTATTCATTCTTGCTGGATGTAAGGATTATTTTCTTTATTTTGGTGTTATATGTGACTCTCATGAAGGATTTCTGTTTCCTTTGGCTACACAACCAACAAGGCTTGTATCATTCAGGAACATCAGACCACTTTTCTATTATATAAATATCTTCCTGTGCCATTTCCTTAGTGATTTGCTAAGTGCTTTCTCCTTGGAATTTTTGAAGACTTCCTCACTCCCTTTTTTTTTGTTTAGCTCCAATGTATCTCACCAATTCCATTCTTAAAGTTATATATCCCCAGGAAATACATTCATTGTCTATAATCTGGGATAAACTGACATCCTGTCAAATTTCAGGGCTCACTGTGTTTATCTGCATACTAGCTCATATCATAACTTTCATGAATCTATGGATCACTTACCTGAATTTACTGTTGGTCTTTTGAGGTCCTTGAAAACACCGGGTTTGCATACCAGCATGAGCAAGTTGGTTGGGGTAAAATGGACAGGAAATATAAATATCATATCAGATAATATATACCTTTTGAGAATTAGCTTGGCATTTCCAATGTCAGCAGAAAATAGCTTTCTCAAATTAAGTCACAGTGACTGTTTAGTTCAGATTATCTAGAAAGGTAAATACAGTAGTTTATACATACATGAATGACTGTTCTAAGGTTGGTAATATTGAAAAGAAATTTCAAGTTTTCACTTTGATAGTTGTTCAGCTACAGTAACGTTTATGCATAGTAATTTTAATAATGAACACAACTGATTGAATAATGTGTTTTGTTGTACTTAACTCAGTAATTAATATTCTCTTCTAAAACTTTTATAGATTGTTTATTATGTCAACACACAAAGAAGACTTTCACTACAGGGCCAGGTCCCAGCTTCTATCAGTCCCATGCTGAAGAGGCTACGTATTCCAGACTGATGTTTTGTGGCTGAGGTCAGAGCAAGCTGAATGGCCTCGGGTCCCTCCATGAGTCGGGCGTGATGTACTGGGAATCTCCTAGCTACCCAATGCCAATAAAGATGAGACACAGACATCTTGTCATTTCAGGAGGGCTCTCAGTCCATGCTGTTAACTGGAGTCTCCTGTTTATTCAAGCATCCTCTTAAATAGCTTTCCACCACTGGTGGTGACCACAGAGACATCTAATCTCATGTATAAAGCTGATACCAAAAAATTCTTTTAACCCTAGTGGCACACATAAGCAGTCCCGAGGCAGTAAACAAGAACCTCAGAACAGGTGTAGGTCCACCCAGGGTTTAGGTCTGTTGTTATGTAAACTAGGAGACATTCTCCAATGGGGCAAAGCCATCTGGTCATAATGTAGCTGGACATTTGAAAGACAATGGGAGATCCAGGTTCCTGGAAATACAGAGGAGGTTTGGAACCCAAACTTTGTAATCTATGTTTTTCGGGGCCCAACACTACAGCACTTTCATATATATGCTTCTATTTATCCATTTTGTGTATGCATGTAATGGGAATGACCATTGATGTCTGGGTGACTGCAAAGTTCATTTCCTAGCATGAACAAACAATTGGATGACTAAGACAGAAGAACAAGCCTTAGAGAAAGCAAATTAATAACTTTATACATTGAGAAAGGAAGCTTGAGAAAGGAAGTCAGTTAAACGGATGCTAACATGGATGTTCCCTGGGTCTTTTCCTTTCCTGTCTTGGTCTAGAAATCCTGTTTAGATTCCCAGTCATGTGCATGGAGGATGGGATGCTTCCTCCTTTCTCATGGTGACCTTTAAGGCTAGTGGTGAGAGTTTTGTCTCATTTCTTAATGCTTCTGCCAGGAAACCGTATTCCATCATGGTCTATGTTCTCTTTGGTTGCAAAGATATAAACCTGAATACTTAGGGTAGAGGAACAGTCTTCAGTCCTCTGACTTAGAAGGGTAGATTGTAGGTCCCGTAGGACAGAGAAATGCTATGATGACTACTTGGACAAAGGATCTAGGTCTGTAGACCTCTTGTAAAGAGAATGAAATTTATAGATTCCCCCCTTTGCCTGTAGCTCCCTTCACCTGAAAATCTTGGGTCAAGCCGGTTAAGAGACAAGGAAACTGAGAACTGAGCTTGGCCAAAGCGGGAGAATGTAGGTACCCACTTTGGCAGAAAATAAAGTTTTGAGGTATATTTTCAGATAAGGACCACCTGCAGACACTGAAAGGGCGATGTAGGATATCCTGTGTGTTGTAAATAGGCGATGCTTTTGTTGGTTGACGACTAAAGCTCTTTCAGCCAATGGTCAGGAAAAATATAGCTAGGTGAGGAATGCAAACCAAGATGTAAAGAAGGAAGGCAGAGTCAGAGAGATGCCATGAAGCCGCTGAAGGAGTAACATGTAGCAGCATTACCAATAAGCCACAGCCTTGTGGCAACACAGAGATTTATAGAAAGGGGTTAGTTTATAAGACAGAGTCAGTAAAAGGCCTGAGCCACTGATTAAACAATTATATTCAACATTAAGCTACAGAGTGTTATTTCATAAGGAGCTACAGGGACCCAAATTTGGTGAAAATTGTTCTAGAAAAAACATTCAACTGCAAATAGGGTTGAGTCATTTTTGGTAAAACAAAGGTCTAAAACCTACTTGTAAAAGCAGGATGTTGGGGGAGGGATTCATACAAACTGAATGTCTAAGCCTATGTTTGGCATATGAAGAAGGCCATGATAGGTTCAGGGAGAATGTGCTCAAGCCCCCATTATCAAAATGTGAAGTGATACGGCCTTTTGAGAAGAAGGGAATATGAGAAGGCCAGGTAGAGGTGACTCCAGGGTCATCTTTCGCAAACATCAAGCTAGACTCTTTATTTGGGATGAGGAGAATCTCCTACCACTTTAGGCAGGAGGTGAATTGTCTCTTACTTATTCTTTAGTGGAGTACTGTCTGAACACTGTCCAGTGAGTTTGCAGTTCTTCTCTACACATTAGGATGCCCATATCATTAGAAGGCTCATCAAGACACTAGGCAGCAATTATAATAATTGTGCACAGCTTGAGTAGCTGTACCAAGCTACAAAGGCTCCAAAGTTATGTGATGGGCTACCCAGATCTGTGCAAAATGAAGTCACACTATTTAGGGTAAATAATTTGAAGGCTTTACCCCAATTTCCTGGCTCAGCTTGTACTCTTGGACTTTGAGAACTGTAACCCGAGCAGACACCCTTGGTTCTTCTCCCAGTTCCACTAGCACTCAGGGGGGAATGGCTGGCCCATTTCCCTTGGGTTAAAGGGGTACAAATGAACCCATTTTGAACAGAAGTGGAAAATTTGCTGTCCCAGGCATCAGAGGGGTAGTGTGAAGCAGTGTAGGGCAAAGCAGAAGTAACAATCTTGGACAAGAATGTAAATCATTCAGGTTAATTTATCTCGTGCAGAATATTGGGACATCGCCAACACCAATCAGGTTCCATTCTAGTTCAGACTATATAACACCCACTTTTGTGAAGACTCCATTGACTATCTTGAAGCAATATTTGAGGTACATCCAGTAGTCTGGTGGGCATTCTTTCTATAATTTTCTCAAATTTATTATTAGCTACATAGGAGTTGGCATGAGGGGTGGAATTTTCTCTATTTTTAGGTAACATTAGGTCTTGGCTCTGGAACCCTGCATCAGTGGTTTCTTATGTCCTTACGAAACCTTTGTAGCCAACAGGTCAAAGATGGGCAGTTGATATCTCTCATATTTATTGTAGCATATGTCTGAGTTGTTCCAATTTGAAGGGGAATGAATTGAGGATGCATGAAATAATACTGCCAAATATTCACATCATGTGAATGTCACCTTGGGAACAGAGGAAATGTGTGAGTTTCATTTGGTAAGAGAAAGTGGTTCATATTCACCCTTGTGCAGGCGTGTAGCATTGAAGGCCACATTATGGAAGTTTTGATTGCCTGATTCAAAGAATGATCTGGATAGTATATCGTGATTCACACAGTTACTGGGATGAGCTATGTTTGTCTATTGTAATCAGACTTTTCTTTCCCGTCAACCAGGTCCAAATACAGAAACTTGTTATTAGTTATAAAATGCTTGGCTGATAGTTTAGGCTGGTTGTAGCTACCTCTTCTTTTGTTTTTGTGTTTATTTTTTCTGAGACAGGCTTTTTCTGTAACTTTGGACTCTGTCCTAGAACCAGCAATGTAGACCATGCTGAACTTGAACTCAAAGAGAAGATCTATCTGCCTGCCTCTGCCACCTGATTGCTGGGATTGAAGGCGTGCATCACCATTGCCCTGCTTTAGCCAGTTCTAATAATTCAAATTAACCCATTTCTACTAATCTATGTGCTGCTCCATGGCTCATGACTTGTTCCCTCATTTTATACACGTCCCTCTCCTCTGTCTGACCTGCCATTATCAGACTCTGCCCTTTTTCTCCCAATGTTTCTCTGCTGCCAAAATCCTACCTAGTAAATAGTCAATCAGCCGTTTATTAACAATGGGAGCGATAGATATTTACAGTTAAGAAAGATTGGTCCACAGCAGTCTGTAGCTGGCTAGAAGTTGTAATTGAGTACAGTGTCTTAGCTAGATTCTCTTCTGTCAATGCAGAAACAGCTTTTGCTGGAGAGATATCCCATTTGACAGAGTGCTCACCAAATATCCAGGGAGTCATGGGTCCAATTCCCTGCACTGCAAATATCAATCATGGTGATGCTCAACTAGATCCCCAGCACTGGGTTGGGCTAGATATAGGAAGATCAGAAATTCCTGAACATCCTCGACTACATAGAGAGTTTGAGGCTAGCTTGGACTACTGATGAACCAGCCTTCCTCCATCTTAGGCTTAAAATTCATCTTATCATAAAGACAAACTATGTTCATTCCTATTTACGATTAAATCTTTGTTTCTCCAGCATTGGGCTAGGTCTCACCTGTAACCTTAACTACACATGGTTCTGTACTTCTTTTTCCAGGAAAGGACAACCATGACTTTGTTTCACAAGGGTGTTACGACTACCTATTGTTATAACTACCTTATTATGCCCATATCACAACTATGCCTTTCTTTCAGGGGATTGCTATGATTAACTTGTTATGCTTAGATCTGCTCCTGTAACTCCACCTACTTGTCGACCAAATCCCTCTTTACAAAGCACCTACCCCTAACTACAAAACCTTGTCTTTCTCATGTAGAACGTTAACATCTTGAACTCAGACTTATAGGAAGGCATCTTGTGTACAAGAATAAGACAGGTAGTTTTAATTAATTGCTTGCTTTATTAACTTGGCAATGATGACTTGGATTGGTGGTCTTTTTCCTCCCATCTGTGGGATTAACACTACATAGCTCTCACATTCTCTGCCTCTTATCTCTTTCTGATTTTGTTCATTTAAAACAAATGTTTTGTATCTTTCTTTTTGGAATTTACTTTTATTTATCCATTAGGCTTATAATGTTATGACTGCAAGTATGCCTGCACACCATAAAATGGACGTAGCCTAGATGCCCCTCAACTGAAGAATGGATGGAGAAAATGTGGTACATTTACACAATGGAGCACTACTCAGCAGAAAAAAACAATGGAATCTTGAAATTTGCAGGAAAATGGATGGAACTGGAAGAAACCATTCTGAGCGAGGTAACCCAATCACAAAAAGACAAACGTGATATGTACTCACTCATATGTGGATCTGCTTTATGATACATAGTAGTGACCTGCTTTATCAGAGCTACTTTTATTGATGTTGCTTAGAATGGTTTCCTCCCAGATGATGACTGAGATGCTAATTTCAAAAAAAATAGTGCTGTGTACCACAAGAGTAACAGAACTGCGCTGTTTTCTGGGATTTTGTTTCTTACTTTGTTGTTGTTGTTTTTTGTTTTTTTGTTCTTTGTTTTTTAAATGGAGTGTGCTGGATGTCTCTACAATTTTGTCCAAATGACTGCAGAACGTGGAAAAGCTATTGCTGCTGTTGATGCATAACATATTACCATTATTGTTCTTTTTATATAAATATATATATGCTAATTGAAACTCAAATATGTGATGAATCCAAGGTGTTTCAGAGAGTGCTCACCTGTGCACGCAAATTTGATTTCATCTTTAGTAAGTAGTAAAGTTATATGCTTGCCAAAGAAAAATAAGTGACACACTGGAAGACAAATGTCACACAATTTCAATTTTATATGTAATCTAGAAATGATGAACTTATGGGAACAGAGAGCAGAATTGTGGCTATTAGGCTTCAATGTGGGTCTTTTAACAATGGGGAAACGATTGGTTTAAGGATATAAAACTGCAGTTGGACAAGAGGCATGGACTCTCTGAAGTCTTGAGGTCTACTGAGAGCATGATAAATATGGTTGATAACAATATGCTATATTTTAAAAGTTGTGAGATAGTATACTTTAAGTGTTCTCAAAACAAAAATGATGAATATGTGTGATATAACATGTTAATTGGTTTAATTTAGCCATGCCATTGTGAACATACTGTATTCTGTATCATAATTGTGCATGACTTTATTTATGAGCTAAATAAATGAATGACAATACATAAATAAATGCAAACCAGCACACACAGATGTGAGCCCCCTTTGCCCCATCTCATCCTCCCTGTCTCTCTATCTGTCCAGCTCACCCTAACACTTCCTCTCTTTTGCCTTGTTCTATCCAGGGTTCCTAATGACAGTCCCATTAATGGCATCTGGGGCACCTAGGACTCTCTGGATCCAATGTTATACCCTTTGCCATTGGTTAATGCTTTTCACTACCCATCAGAGAGCCATCCTCCTATGACCAACAAGAGCCTAAAGGGCCCCATCTCCACACTGCTGACATCTTTCAAGATGGCTCCTAGAAGAAGCCCACTCCCCCTGCCTCCTGGTGACAAACCTGTCTAGTCTCTTGCATCTCTCCCTCTCTACAAAGCCTCCTGGAGGCATCTGCTCTGAGGCTACAAAGGAGCTCCCTGGGGGTGTTGGGTGGACATGTGTGGGGAGCTCTAAATTCATAGATGTGCCAGGCAGGACACTCCAATGGATGCTCCTGCCACCTTACCTACGGTTCATCACAATGCATTCATCCCCCAGGAGAGGAGTTCACACATGCAAAACACACACACACACACACACACACACACACACACACACACACACACACAGGACCACATTAGACACTGTGCCCATCTGAGCTGGAGCTGAAGGATGGAGCCCTTTGCCTCCATGAAAGTCTGCCTCTCCATGGCAACCTGTCCATCTGTTTCAAACGTGAGCTGACCACCATAACAGTTACATACCCTGCAGTCTCTGGAAATGAATATGGGCTCTCCCAGAACTAGATTCCTGTCCAGGGAACGCACAGAGAATAAACCCAGACACAAACACAAGTTCTAGGAGATCAGACAGACCCCTGTTAATTTCATGGCTTTGTCTAAGTATTCTAACAGACGACATGATACAGGGCAGAGCAGAGTAGAACAAGGGGCTTTTTTTGACCCTGGGGGGTTCTTTCCCGGTTTAAGGCAGGGTGAGCAAGGCAGGAGTATGTTGGTTGCATGCGTGCCCTGCACCACAGAAGAGAAGAGGCCTGTCGGGGGAGCAGGGGCAGTGAAACCTGGTCTGGGTGGTACCCGTGGGACTTTGTGGCCTGTCTTGGACATCCTTCAATGCACACTCTACTCTGGCTGCTTCTCCTCTGATTCCCGCTGAGCCATCACACTGGCTGGAGCTCCGTGCCTGCTTAGGAACACACCACCAGGTTGCTTATGGTGGATTGGGGGCAGAAACTTATTCTGGCAGATCCTAATCTCTGAATTGTGACTGCAGCAGGACTCAAGAAGAAAGCCATATCTAAAAAAAAAAAAAAACAAAAAACAAAAAACAAACAAACAAACAAACAAAAAAACAAAACATAAAAGAGCCACAGACCAGGCTGGGCAGCCGAGGAGGAGAGAGGATGGCACCAAGGAGGGAATGAAATGGAGGGCAGACATTTGGCCACAATGGCACCCTGGCCCGGAGAGCCTGAGCACAGGCCAGAGATGCCGGGCAGTGTGTGCGGTTTCGAGACGTGAGCTGTGGGTGCTGCTGGGGAGGCTCAGGCAAAAGCTAGGCGGTCTCTGGGTGGCCTTGTGCAGACGCTGTGGCCTTGCAATCGGGAGAGGTGCACACAGGAAGCCAGATGCAGCCCTGGACGCAGAATCCCGGGCAGCAAGGTCCCCAGATCCTGCCAGACATGGCGGCCTGGGGACCCGTGAGGCTGCGCTGCCTCTAACCCAGCAAGCCGAGGGAGCCCCTGTCGCCTACTTCAGGTCACCCGGGCCCTCGTTCCTGCCAGCCCTCTCCTGGGTCAAGGAGGCTGCAGGAGACCCGCGTGGGTCCTGTGGGGCCAGCAGGGAGAGCCTGTCGCTAGGCAGCCAGCCGCCATGTCCAGAGAAGCAAACTGACCTGATGGAGGGATCCACAAAGGCATTCCTCTTGATGACAGTAGCACACCGCGAATGCCAACTGCCACAGGAAACGTGTGCACTCCCTTGGCTATTTGGAGAAAAAAACAAAACAAAACAAACAAAAAACAACACCAACACCCAGCAAAAGCCAAGTGCTAACACCAAGCTGCAAGATGGCTGCCATACAACCATCTAGGCCAACACTAGCCAAGATGTGTCCCCACCTAGCCTGCTGCAAGGGATGGATCCCAGTGGGTGTGCAGACTGCCGGGTTGGCTGGGGAAATGGTGGTCAGGGACCTCAGGGGCTCCTCTACTGGACTGCCACCAGGCACTGTGCTTGAGCACCAGCCAACCCCATGAAGTCCCCGCGTGAGGGCACACTGGTGCCAGGGGGGTCGCGCTGCCGGTGAGGGTACCATGAAGGAAGCCTAGAGAAAGGACATGATCTGGACCACGGGCCAGGAGCCTCAGAACTAAACTCATGACCCTGGGAAGGCATCATTCTGAAAGACGGAAATTTCCAATTAATCTATGTGTATGTATTCTGTATTTGTGTATTTTTCTTATTTTTTTTTTTTTTTTGAGACAGGGTTCCTCTGTTTAGGACTAGAATTCGTAGAGATCCTCATGCCTCTGCCTCTCAAGTGCTGGAATTATAGGCATGTGCCACCACACCCGGCTTCCTTTATGTGTTTTTAAGAAAGCTTGTCAATATTAGATCTGCCTATGGCTTTTTCAAACATCCAGAGTATTGTTTCTCCCTTCATCTCCTGCTGGCTCTCCCAACCTATAGTTTACCCCGCATTACCCTCCATAGTGAAATCACCCCCATTTCCCCTTCCCATCTTCACAGCCTCTGTGTTCTCCCCAAAAGCCAAGAAACCCAAAACAGATACTCCTTTTCTAAATCCAAAACAGATACTCCTTTTCTAAATCCAAAACAGATATTCCTTTTCTAAATCCAAAACAGATATTCCTTTTCTAAATCCAAAACAGATATTCTTTTCACGTGTATTCTGTCCTTGGCAATTTTTTTGTTTGTTTGTTTTTGCCTTTGTTTTAAGAGTCAGGGTTTCTCTGTGGAGGCCTGGCTGTTCTGGAACTTGCTCTGTAAGTCAGACTGGTTCAAACTCAGAGGTCTCCCTGTCTCTGCCCTAGTGCTGAAGTAAAGGCCTGTGCTACTGCCACCCAGTGTTAACTCTTTGAATTCGCAGACAAAATACTGTTTTCATTATTAATGAAATAACACTTTCATAGATGTGCTTTATTTTATTTGCCATGCTACCTTCTCCTACTCTACCCCAATACCCTGATTTCCTCTGTCTTTTTGTCCTCTACCTCCCCTCAAATAGGCCCACTCCCATCTGGTTGAAAGCAGCCCAGTCTACTAACAACTCCTTCCATGAATGTACTTGATGCCATTTTCATATGACCCCAAGTGTGGGACAACCCACATGTCCATTGACTGATGAATGTTTCAGTTAATGCTTAGTCCACACCATGTTTCCACTTTGTTGTTTCTGAAACAAGAACTCACATTTTAGCCTGAGCTTGCTGAGTTTAAAAACCTCCTCCCTCAAGCTGGCCTTGCAAACACAATAGGCATGACCAAGGAGAGAATGTTGCAAGACACAGATCAATCTCCACAACCAAGGAAGGGCAGTGTACAATAAGTCTGATGCAATTAGAATAAAAGCTTCAACTGCTAAGAATTCTCACTGAAACATTGAAACCTGATTCCCACCTAGTGTACACTGAGTACAAAAAAGTCAGTTTGTAATGGTATGTGTTGAGTAGAAAGAAAGGGTAAAACGCTGATTTTGCACAACTTCACAATACAGAAGCAAAACAATCACACCACCACTAACAACAACAACAAAACCCACAACTCATTCTTCAAAGGAATGGAAAAAACAAAAATTGAATGGGATCCACAGACTGAAAATGGAATCAGAGCTGGACAGTGGTGGTACATGTCTTTAATCCCAGCACTTTGAAAGTAGAGGCAGGTGGATCTCTGTGATTTCCAGGCCAGCCTCGTGTACAGAGCAAGTTCTAGGACAGGCTCCAAAGCAATACAGAGAAACCCTGTCTCAAAAAAATGTGGTGCTATTTACTTCTGTCACTCAAACTGAGCATAGTTTACTACCCCAATTAAGACATAAAGATTGAATATTCAAACTATAGTGTCTTTTGCAAACTTATTCACAATACAGTCACTCTCCATTTGAAGCACATAGATTTGATTAGTAACTGGGCTTTCCTTCGAATCTAGCTACTTTTAGGGATTACATCTTCCCCAGACTTTGTATTTATTTCAGTTACTACTGTGTAGTAATTGATACTTATAATCCACTAGACAGCAATGCTACTGCTGATGTTTCTGCTGCTGCTGCCATTTCTTCATACATCATCATGCCTAAGGTACATCTTTTTAAAGTACCACAAAGTTGTATAACCAAATGGATATTTAGCAGGATGCAACTATGGACGAACCACAAGCGATCCTGCAGTCATTGCAGATAGTGACAGAGTTCTTAGTAATTCCAAAGGAAAATACACAGTGGACTAAAAACTCAGCTGTTAAAAAATGACATCATAAAATTACAGGCAAATGGATGGAATGAGAAAAAATCATCCTGAGTGAGGCAAACCAGACCCAGAAAAAAAAACATGGTGTGTCCTCACTTATAGTGGATATTAGCTATAAATTACAGGATAAATTTTAAGAGATAAATTTTAAAGACTTGTCAGAAAGAATGCATCTTTCGAATCCCATAGAAGAAAACTATCAGCAGGTGGAAACATTAACCATATACACAAAAGACTTTTGCACATAAAACATATATTCATGCCATTATTGCTTATAAGGATTCCATTGGTAAAACTGTTACATAGAAAATGCCTTTGAAATGAAAGTGTGGAAGATGAGCATACATTGTCATTTCCAAACAGTAGAAGTGAAGAATTTAGTCATTTGATTGCTGAGTTATAATGCCAGGAGATGATTATCATAAAAAGAAACTATCATCTTGTCCTCTTCTAAACTTAAATAAAACAACACCAAGAAGAGAACAAGAACAACAGCAATAACAACATATGAACTTCTCATCTGTGGCATCTCCAGGAGGATATGTAGTAATCTGAACATTGTTCCAAGAGCGTAGCTGGTGTCTTTGCTTTGCAACCTCACAGGTTGGCATTCACACATCCAGGTCTGGGGACTCAGGTTGGGATTGCTCCATTTCTGAAGTTCTGATGAATGCCCTGAAGAGTGATGACTGGCATTCCAGCCTCTCCTGGGTACACTTGCCCTCTGAGGTCTCAATCCTGGGGGAGAAATGTTAGATTGATGAGCAGGAGAAAGCCCAAGCCTTTTTGTCCACATGATGTAAACGCCATGTCCCTTCGAGGAGAGAGGGAAGGTCCCACACCTACAAGGTCAGGAGGACAAAGCAGAGGCCATTTGGATGAGGATGTTAGTACAGACACCTTACATAATGGCACAGGAATGTCTGCAGCTCTCTTGGCCAGAGTAGAGTGTGCATTGAAGGATGTCCAAGACAGGCCACAAAGTCCCACGGGTACCACCCAGACCAGGTTTCACTGCCCCTGCTCCCCCGACAGGCCTCTTCTCTTCTGTGGTGCAGGGCACGCATGCAACCAACATACTCCTGCCTTGCTCACCCTGCCTTAAACCGGGAAAGAACCCCCCAGGGTCAAAAAAAGCCCCTTGTTCTACTCTGCTCTGCCCTGTATC
This sequence comes from Cricetulus griseus, assembly GCF_003668045.3. Classification (NCBI taxonomy): domain Eukaryota; kingdom Metazoa; phylum Chordata; class Mammalia; order Rodentia; family Cricetidae; genus Cricetulus; species Cricetulus griseus. The sequence continues at coordinate 32,920,237 of NC_048604.1, read as the reverse complement.
ATGTCGTCTGTTAGAATACTTAGACAAAGCCATGAAATTAACAGGGGTCTGTCTGATCTCCTAGAACTTGTGTTTGTGTCTGGGTTTATTCTCTGTGCGTTCCCTGGACAGGAATCTAGTTCTGGGAGAGCCCATATTCATTTCCAGAGACTGCAGGGTATGTAACTGTTATGGTGGTCAGCTCACGTTTGAAACAGATGGACAGGTTGCCATGGAGAGGCAGACTTTCATGGAGGCAAAGGGCTCCATCCTTCAGCTCCAGCTCAGATGGGCACAGTGTCTAATGTGGTCCTGTGTGTGTGTGTGTGTGTGTGTGTGTGTGTGTGTGTGTGTGTGTGTGTTTTGCATGTGTGAACTCCTCTCCTGGGGGATGAATGCATTGTGATGAACCGTAGGTAAGGTGGCAGGAGCATCCATTGGAGTGTCCTGCCTGGCACATCTATGAATTTAGAGCTCCCCACACATGTCCACCCAACACCCCCAGGGAGCTCCTTTGTAGCCTCAGAGCAGATGCCTCCAGGAGGCTTTGTAGAGAGGGAGAGATGCAAGAGACTAGACAGGTTTGTCACCAGGAGGCAGGGGGAGTGGGCTTCTTCTAGGAGCCATCTTGAAAGATGTCAGCAGTGTGGAGATGGGGCCCTTTAGGCTCTTGTTGGTCATAGGAGGATGGCTCTCTGATGGGTAGTGAAAAGCATTAACCAATGGCATAGGGTATAACATTGGATCCAGAGAGTCCTAGGTGCCCCAGATGCCATTAATGGGACTGTCATTAGGAGCCCTGGATAGAACAAGGCAAAAGAGAGAAAGTGTTAGGGTGAGCTGGACAGATAGATAGATAGACAGGGAGAATGAGTGATACTTGAATTCTCAATGGGAGCTGTACTGCAGGTCTCGTATTAAGACTCTGAATGGCACTCAGCACTCGTCAGAGATGTACAAATAGGGATACATGGTTCAGAGGTGAGAGATCTGAGCCCTTCCAAGGGGCTTGGGGAAGAAATGAGAACTCATGGGCCCTGGAAATTACAAGTCCCCCAGGGCCAAGGCAGAAATGTTTGAGCGTTTCTTGGAGAGAGAGCAGAAATCCAAAGTCTCTTTACAGATATAAACTAGCATGTTGTGTTATATAGAGTTGGAAATACACATTCCCACACCTTGACATGAGTTCAAGGTGCCAGACCACCACATGTAGTGGAGCATATTCCTGATACTGCCTTATGAGCTTCTAGCCTTTTACCAAGACTCAAATATCTGTCCACTGGGTTGAATGTGTCAGGCAGCAGTCCCCAAGTCTGAGTGTTCACTCACAAGGCTGCGTGATGGCATATGTTCATCTCCTCAGTTCTAGGTATGAATGATGAGGCCACATTCTATTGGTTTCTGCCTTAAGGTAGTATGCTTTGGTACTAGACTCTAATTGCTACTCTGGGTCTCTGTTACTTTAAGCCTGGGTGGACTGGAGGAGTAATAAGGTAAAGGAACAATATGCTAGGGCCTCAGGTTTGGGAATGACTGAGTGTCCCCAGTGAAAGGAGGACACCGTGAAGCCTTCCTGGGGCAGTAGTGCATATTTGAAGACAACTTGGGCAGAATGGTACTATGGCACCCTGGTAAATGAGAAGCAATCGATTGCAACTTCTTTGGTCAAAGCAGAATGATCTGTGGCTCAATGACATAGACCTAGTTAGTCTACTCCCACAGGTGCATATTCAGGTCTGAGAACCCTTTAGATATTGGTGGACTGTAGCTCCCCATTAGAGCAGACAGCTCTGAGAACACTTTAGTCAGAAGACAAATAGTTGGGGGATCCTTGAGGAGAGGGCATAGTCTAAGAGCAACTTCTGGGATTCTCTCAGACTTTGGTCAGGTGGGGCATATCCAATTTTCCAGTGGGCAGAAAAGAAATTTCTGCTGTGACATAGGTGGCAGGTGAAAGACCCAAGACACTTTTACTTAGAAGGATGACATAGGAGTTCCCAGGACAGGATGGAATAGTCTCAGCTCTGTTGGCCATACAACCATTGTCCTATTGGGCAGAACAGAAGGAGGAAAGGTAAGAATTTTAGGATGTTCCAGGCATTCACTCCTTCATCAGCACCAAACTTGAAATAAAAATCTGGAATACACATCTTCTGAATATCCATGTGTGGTATGTCAATAGTCATAGAAATCTTCAAAAAGGCTCCATGACAGTAGTCTCTGGCTCAGTGTCTTCATCTGACATATGTCATTCGACACATCCCTCTGCATGTAGGACAGGGGTTCTCTGTCTAAGGCACCAGATAAACTCATTAGTCTGAGTTATCCTCATCTTGCTACTCTTGTGTTCAGGGACACAGACTCTTGTGTCCAGAGTGCTTTTAGGTCTTTGTTCAGAACGGTACTTTGAAAGTGACCAAATAAGAAGATGCATGTATGAAAACCATTGGGCAGGTGGTGACTAAGTGGAATTTCATTGATCACAAAACAAGTCTGAGGCACTCTTTATTGATTTGACTGTCTAAATCTCCCTGTGTAAACTGGGGAAGTTCCTTGGTACCTTTGGACAGAAATAGAAGGACTATTATACCCTTCGTCAGAGAAGTAATATGGAGACTCCATGGGAATAAGGGGAAACATTGATGCACCCTGGTCGTAAGTGGAATTTCTGAGACATTTTGAGCAAAGGTGAAGGTCTACACCTATTTTCAGATAGTAAATTATTTGGCTATGTAAATAGGAAAAAACATTTCCCATCAGACATAAAGTAAACACCTAAAGGAGCAGAGGAAATTCTGATACTTCATGATCGGCTCCCAACTCATTTTTAGTATTTAGAATATCCACATTTTTGTGGGCTGTGTAGAATTCTGGGAAGTTATCATTGCATATCTCCCAACAGGTTGGATGATTATCCTTAGTCAAAGAAGCTTTGTTCACACGAGATGAGCCCAAGGCCCCTGTGTTCAAAGTGGTAATATTTAAGATTATTCATATCAGAAAGATAGTTGGAAGCAATCCTATAGAGTTGGGAGGAAAGCAGGCATACAGAGTCAATAGAACAAGATCTATGGACCACTTACAAGAGCTGGTAGGTCTGAGTTCCCCTTGGGCAAAAGAGGACATTTTCATGCTAAATTGGGCATTGGGAAAAAATTACATTTCCCACTAAACAGGGGGAAGACAATGTCCCTGTTAGTAGAAGTGGAGTGTCACAGGCACAGCAAGAGGCTCTGAATCCCCTCTATGAAAGAAGGACATCCGGTGGGTGGGGGAAGTGAGGGAAGCAGGAGGAGGGGAGAGAGTGGAAAGTGGGAATGGTGTGTTAATTGGAAATGATTGCAATAAAAATAAATTTAAAAAAGGAAAGGCATTTTCAGACCTCTTTGCAGATGTGGGAATTTGAAGGCTCTGGGGCAAGAGGAGTATTTCTGATGTCCCTTTCACATGAGGTGCTGGAGGTGAGACCTATTTAAGAATTGGGAAGTTTGAGCCCTCCTACATCACATAGGAATTATTGACTCCTTGGTCAGAAGGGGCAAGTTTTCTGGGCCCTTTGACTAGAAGTGGAAATGTTTGGGGCCTTGGGCATGTAGAGATGCCCTCTCAGAAATGCTGGTTCCATTTTAGGCCTTCTTGGTTATAGAGTGTGAATTGATTTTTAATGGACAGAAATGGATGGTGTTTACATGTGGAAGGTGAAGCTGACTTAGAGTAGCAAAGACAAAATGACTTAGGCAGAAGCGAATGGCCCAGCCTACCTTGTGCAGTAGAGGAAGGACTTCATCACATTTTAGAAGATTCCCATCTTCAGGCACACAGTGGCAGGACAGGCAGCAACTGAGCATTGCTCATCAGTTGTGATCGGCACTCTCAGGCTCTCAGTCCTCTTGACGCTTGTCATCAGCTACATTGGTGTGTGCATGAAGGATGGGACCTCTTCATTTTGTTGACTATAATGAAGGACAGAGGCCCTAATGTTCAGGTTGTCAACTCAAAGAAGAGCAAGTTGAAGTCTTTCTAAGGCCATACATTAGAGGGATGAGCTTGAGGCCTACATGTACATGGGGGACACGCTGAGGACCCTTTGATCCTGGTCCCCCTGGGAAAAATGGAAATTCTTCATTCTGTATGGTAAAAGCCAGTCATTCTTATGATTCGCTTTGGGCAGAGAGAGAAGGGCAGGTGTATTACTTGCAATTGCAGAGAGGCATGAGGACCACTCTAGCCAAAAGGAAGGTCTGATCTCCATTCATCAAATGGGTATGGTGTGAGATGCCTTGAGAATAGACACTTTGGGAGCCCATATTCAGAAGGCAAACTTCTAAGATCATTCTGAAATGCCTTGCTTAGACAGAAAGTGCCTGTACAGTTTTAATCAACTAGCAAGATCCAATTACCCCAATTGTGATTGTGTGCAAGGGACAGTCCTAGCTTGCCTTGGGTGGTAGGAGAATGGGTTGGTCCAACATCATTTGCTTCCAACCCTTCTTCCCAGTTCCCATGATCCATATATTATAATCACCTTGGGAAGAGTCCAAGATACAATTACACACTCATTCAACTGTACTTTGATGCTTCCTCAAGGTTGTATTGATCTCTGCTTATCTGTGAATGAAAGTTGGGAACATTCTATTTCTGACAAACATCTTCTGGACAGATGGCATGACTATTAGTATTTGCTTTCACAACCACTTGTAACGACAGCTGCGGCCATCCTGAACAATGTACATATAAGAAATTAATAAATCTTTAAAAACACAATTGAGGAAACCACTGGGGCCCCACTGAAAATGAAGAAGGAATATCTTTTGTCCACAGGGTAAAAATGCCATACAACTTTGCTTGAAAGTGGATAAAATATCCTTGGTACGTTACACAGTAGAGAAAGTTCACGGCACTGATCATGAGCTTCAAACTCTTATTCAGAGTTTGTATCTTCATAGTTTGAGTTCATTCTGGGAGATACAGGCAGCAACAATGTATGTCTTCTTCTGAAGTCCTGGATGACTGTCCCTTGCTAGTTTGTGTTCAACTGACCAGGTCTAGACAGACATGGAGAAGTCATTCCATTTGTATTGACTGGCATGAAGGCAGATGGCATGGGTTCTATGCTCTGATTGCTAAACTTGTGTTATGAGACCTGATACCACAGGGGAATGGTGTCCCTTCTTTATAGAGATAGTATCTCATGGGCCTGTGCCTGATCAGTTTGATGTGAGACCCATGTGACCATATGTGGAAGGTGTCAGGACCCATTTGTGAAAGGGAGAAAGTAATGGAAGGGTAGGAAAGAACAGGATCGTCACAGAATACTGTAGGCAGGAGATGAAGCTCCTAGTGTGCCTGGCGAATTGAAAGAAAGTACACACAATCTGTTATCAATTCCAAAGGTCCTTACACTCCAGAATATCCATGTGTTCTGGGACTGGGAGCCTTGCTTGCCAGCAATGAGAGCATCACTTCTTACAGGCTGGTTGGTAATCCCTGGCTATGTGCTCCACAATACTTTCATCAACAGCACAGCCATGAGTAATGAAGATGCTACCGATCCATTTCTGGGAGAATCATATATAGAAGGTGTTTAGTCAGGGATCGGTTCTTACTGTCAGGTCCCAGGGTATTGGTTCAGAGTGATTAGCATCCCTTTGGTCATGAGTGGACACCCAGGTCAAAGGGAAAATACAAAGAGTTTCATAGTTAGAGGACTAGAGCTGAGGTTTATACAGATAGAAGAGGTCTCTCTGAGGAGGCCGTTGTCAGGGGGAGTTGATTGGAAGTGTATGTGAGAAAATGATGATCATTTGAGTGAGTTTTCAGGGCCCTGGCCTGGTCTGCATCTGCTCAATCCAATGAGTGTGTATCAGTCCCCTTGAAATGAAATGGTGTGTCTAATTCCTCATGGTCAAAGAAAGTAGAGTATAGTCAGCTTCCTTGACAGGGTAATATGTAAGAGGCTATTTATTGCACAGGTATTGGACGTACAGCTTTCCTTTCATGGAAGGTCAAATATGGGGCACATTTGTTAAGAACAATGACTGAGGCCCACTCCATAATATCAGGAAGTGTGTGGCCCCATTCACACAACATGAAAGTGTAAGATTACTTCAGTCACACTGGAAAGATGTGAGGCTCCCTTTGTTTCAGGAGGGAGATCAGATGTCTCTTTAATCAAAGGAAGAATGAAGGAGTACCCTTGGGAAGAGGAGAGTTTCTGAGGCCCATGTGACAGGGGAGACATGATCAGAGTGTGCAAATCCCATGCAAATCTGAGCAAAAATTCCATTGACTACTATACCTCACAAGGTCCTAGCACTGCCTAGAGTTTCAGATGTCCATGTCTTTAGCCGAATCTGCAAGAGAACAAGCATCAACACCAGGATGCATTAGAAGCATGGGCAGGAGCCCCTGTGCCTTTGACGCCTAAGAATTGTGTTCAGCCAAGCAGAACTGGGTGGAGCAGATGAATTCACATCACGACAGGTGATTTTGCTCAAGGAAGTGGCATGGGTTCCAGGATTTACTTGCTCTTCTTGACTTCTGCTGACTGTATCAGAGTGACCAATGCCCCTTTGTCACCGTTGAAATATCTCAACTGCCCTTGCTCAGAGAGGAAAGTTCTGAGGTCCTTTTGGTTCAAAGGGAGAATTTGGGGTTTTGTTTATTTGTTTTGTTTTGTTTTGTTATTTTGAGACAGGGTTTCTCTGTATTTCTTTGTAGCCTGTCCTGGAACTCGCTCTGGAGAGCACGGTGACCTCGAACTCACAGATATCCGCCTGCCTCTGCTTCTTTAGCACTGGGAGTAAAGGCGTGTGCCCCCAACTCCCCGCTCTCTTGGGAAATTTTACCCTCAAGTTATAAAAAAACAGAAAATTTTGGACAAAAGACAGTTCACAGGCCTGATGGTTAGAGGTGAATGCCCCTGCTTACCTTTTTTAGAGGAGGAAGTTCCAGACACTCCCTAGTCAGTCTTCAAGTCTTCACAGAACTCTAAAAAATCCTGATTTCTGAGGAGAGCTTTTGAGGAATGACAGAAATCAGAGGGTTCTTCTGACAAGTGGGGTCACGTCCTGGGTCTGTTTCCTACTTAAAATTATGATAAGCTGCATAGTTGTGGACATTGAGGAGAGGCACCTTTTTGGTGAGCAGCTTAAAAATGGATGACCTTGGATACAGACAGATGTTTCTATTTGCCATGTCTCTTCAATCTAGAATTCTGTGAGAGCATATTTCGTAGCCACACAGTTAAGTGGGAAATTACCAATAAAGAGCCAGGTAGAAATACAAGGGTATTTAATAGGAAAAAGCCTTACAGAGTGACCTACCCAGGAGGCATAGCAGCACTCTGTACAGCAAACCAAAAGGTGAAACCGAAAGTGAAACCCAGCCACCTGAACCTCTCAATCTATGTCACCCTGATCACACCCTGGCAGGAGTGGTCAGGGACACCTTTAGCCAGGTCCTAAGCAGGCATGGCTACAGGTTCCACTACAATTCCCCTTTCAGTCTAAAAGAGGATTGATACTTAACAGGGCAAAGTATCCAAAATTAACAATCATAAAGGTGAAATATAAGAAGATACAACAATCTGCTTATGTCACATCCTAACTATTTTAACTAAACCCTAAAGTCATCTGAAAGAGGTGTCCAAGCCTGAACACCTCCTTCTAATCCCAACCATAAACAATAGGAAGCTATCCCTAACTAGGTATATACACTATCCTAAGTGACAACATTGGGAGAAAGGGGGGCTTAGCATCCTCCAAGTTACTTCCTGCTGAAATGGGACCATGACATCCTTGTAGGGTCCTATAGGAAGAAAATGTTAGTATAGTAAAAGCCTTGAATAAATTGTATCCAGTCCATGTTAGATGGGATTTGCTTGATTGAAGATCTCGCTTGAAATCCTCAACTTGATTGAAGTCAGTACCCGAATCTCCGGCAGGAATGTCAGTTGAAATGGAGCAAGTTGGATCCAGTGCAGTCGAGGAGGTGTGGCCCATTTTCTTTCCAGGGTGTCCAGGGATTGCTGTCAGGCAGGTCTTCATTGGTTGTGTGGGACTCAAACATAAACAGCAGAGAAATGTTTGCTTGTGAGGTACCCACACTGGAAAACAATAGTGAGCATAACTATTATGAGAGTGTGTACACCTTGAAAGAAAGAGCCAAGAAAAGACAAAGACAATTCCCAAATTCTTATCTTATTCTGTATTACATGAATTGGCTTCTTGATACAATACAGAAACTCTAAAGTTCAGTTAAATAACATGCTTGGATTTTAGAGGGGAAAGCCAAATCCACCTCTAAATCCAGCATTGGTTTAATTGATAGAGTTCTCTGAGAGACAGCTGTAAAGTTTACCGTATGGCATGTTCCTTTTGTTTGATGGTTATAAACTACCTTCTCTTCTTAAGTATCAACCCATGCAGTGTTCTTTGCCTTCTGAAGATGAGTTTTCCTGTGAAGATAAAAGCAAAACACTTCCCTTTCCTTTGGGAGGTTTCAATTTAGTTTATAAGATACACCTAAGTAGAATACCTGTCATTTGTCCTCATCGAGAGGTTTCCTTTTCCACTCGAATCTCGATCAATTTTGATGGTATCCAAAGTTTTTCTTCTCCTGTGGAAACCAATGCAAAACCCCTACCCCATCGTAACACATGTCCTGGTTTCCATATAGAGGTTAGTACATCTTTGAAGTATACCGGTTGATTGAGTTCAGCAGTTTTTTTCTGTAGTCCAGTGTCTTTCTGCAACTGTTTGTCTTTTTCATTGGCGTTAAGAAAGTTTAGTGTTAATAAAGCATTATGCAACCTATGTTTGGGGGGTTTATTCTTCCAAGATTGTTTGTTGAGCATCTCCTTAAGTGTTCTATTAGATCTCTCAGCCACTGCTTGTCCTCTAGAATTGTGTGGTATACCGGTTACATACTTTATGTTATAATATTTGAAAAACTGTTCCAATTTTGTGGAGAAATATGCTGGAGCATTGTCTGTCTGATCTCCTAGAACTTGTGTTTGTGTCTGGGTTTATTCTCTGTGCCTTCTCTGGACAGGAAGCTAGTTCTGGGAGAGCCCATATTCATTTCCAGAGACAGCGGGGTATGTAACTGTTATGGAGGTCAGCTCAGGGTTGAAGCAGATGGACAGGTTGCCATGGAGAGGCAGATTTTCATGGAGGCGAAGGGCTCCACCCTTCAGCTCCAGCTCAGATGGGCACAGTGTCTAATGTGGTCCTGTGTGTGTGTGTGTGTGTGTGTGTGTGTGTGTGTTGCATGTGTGAACTCCTCTCTTGAGGGATGAGTACATTGTGTGGGAACCATAGGTAAGATAGCAGGAGTATCCATTGGAGTGTCCTGCCTGGCACATCTATGAATTTAGAGCTCCCCACACATGTCCACCCAACACCCCCAGGGAGCTCCTTTGTAGCCTCAGAGCAGATACCTCCAGGAGGCTATGAAGAGAGGAAGAGATGCAAGAGACTAGACAGGTTTGTCTCCAGGAGGCAGGGGGAGTGGGCTTCTTCTAGGAGCCACTTGAAAGATGTCAGCAGTGTGGAGATGGGGCCCTTTAGGCCCTTGGTGTTTATAGGAGGACAGTTCTCTGTTGTGTAGTGAAAAGCATTTTCTAATGGCATAGCGTATAACATTGGATCCAGAGAGCCCTAGGTGCCACTAATGGGACTGTCATTAGGAGCCCTGGATAGAACAAGGCACAAGAGAGGAGGAGGTAGAGGGTGAGATGGAAAGATAGAGAGACAGAGAGAATGAGATGGGGTATAGGGGCTCACAATCTCTGTGTGCTGGTTTGCATTTTATTTATTTATTTATTTATTTATTTATTTATTTATTTATTTTTGTGGGATGCTGTATTTGCATGCAGGCTGGTGGGCCGAACAATTCTGTCTATGGACTCTTTCTTGTTTCTGTTCCCTGGGTCTGGGCCCCTGATGGGAAAGGATCAGGGCACCTGGAGGTTTCACTGTTGGGACATCTGGAGTTTGGTAGGAGGATTTGGTAGGAATTTGGTCCCTAAGGAAGGCAAGAGTGGGTGTGTGCTGCACTCATCATGGTGTGACAAGTGAGAATTGCTTATTCTCTCAGGGGGTCTAGGTTCCCTGTCCTGGGCCCACTGGAATCTCTTCAGAGAGCTGTTAGTACCGTAAGTGTCTAGACCCGGGCAAGGGTAGGTGTCTGTCCACAGAGGATCCAGAAATTTCCATGTCTGAGGGACACTTGGGGACTTCGGAGAAAGTCAAGAATAGTTTCCCAGGGGTTCCTGGTGGTGGGTGGGGGTGAAGGGCTGTGGAGAGGAAATGGAATGTGACAGAGCCAGAGGTAGCTCAGAAGGGTTGCTAGGAGATGGCTAGGGTGGGGACCCGCTCCCAGGACCTGGTTGGCAACCGGGCGGTTGGCAGGGATTGTTCCTTCTTTTGATGTGTCCTTGTCCCCAGGGCATGGTCCGGTGTGGCCCGTCTCCTCTCCTGGGACGAGATCTGGATGTCCCGGGCCCCTCGGGGTCCCCTGGTGGGGACCATGAAGGACAGCATCTACCGGAACCCAGAGGCCGGCACTCTGTGGGCAAGAATACCAAGTGTTCCTGTGGCCCTTCTCCTGTCTCTTGGGAACAGCAGACACACGGGAACATTGTCCGATGAAACTGGAACCCACACGACTGCACAAATCGGCCTGACCTTTGTCTTGTGTCCAACCCGGAGCAGCCTTCTTCCACATAGGAAGCCAGTGCTGGGCCTAGAGCCCCTTTGAGGTGGGTGGCTGCCACCCCTATGTCATCTGCCCACTTTTCCCGTGTGCCCTGACCTCTGGGACACCACCATCCCAATGCCCTACCAGCCCTGTGTTGGCTAGCATCCGTGACCTGGAAGCTAATTTTGGTGAAAGGTGCTAGTTGCCAGCAGAACCAAGTCCAGGATGCTGTAATGGTCACCTGGGTGGCCAGGGTCAAGTAGTTACCTGCTGGAACTCAGAGGGCTCTGGTGGTGTCAGGGAGGGTTGTGGTACGTGTAGGGGTGGCCTACAGAATTCCCTAGCTGGACAGCTAGGAGGCGACAAACAGCCACCACCCCCCAATCCATTTCCACAATGACCTGAATTTGTTTCTGAGGCTCCTCCCCTGTGACCCAGATCTGTAGGCTCTTTCTGTTGGCTCCCATTATGGTCTCCTGATCGTCAGCGCGCCCCACCCCACCCCTGTGCACTCACCCGCGGCCTTCACGGGGTTGGCAGGTACCCACAATACAGTGTCACTTGGTAGTCCAGTGGAGGAGCCCCTGAGGTCCCTGACCACCATTTCCCCACCCCACTGGACAGTCTGTATACCCACTGGTATCCATCCCTTGCAGCAGGCTAGGTGGGAACCCATCTGTGGCCAGTGTTGGCCTAGATGGTTGGGAGCCATCTTGCAGCTTGGTGCTAGCCGCTTGTCTTTTGTTGGGTTTTGGTGTTTTTTGCTTCCAAAGCACAGAGGGAGGACACCCGTATCCCTTGGCAGTTGGCATTTGCGGTGCTCTACTCTCATCAAGCAGAATGCTTTTGTGGATCCTGCCAGCAGATCCCTGTGCTTCCCTGGACATGGCTGCAGGCTGCATAGGGTGAGGCTCTCCCTGTTGGCCCCACAGGACCCACACGGGTCTCCTGCAACCTCCTTGACCCAGGAGAGGGCTGGCAGAAAGCAGAGCCCAGGTGACCTGCACTAGGCGACAGGGGCTCAATAGGCTTGATAGCTTAGAGGAAGCTCAGCTTCAAGTGTCCTGAGACTGCCATGTCTGGGAGAATCAGGGGACCTCGTTGCCAGGGATTCTACATCGTAGGCTGCATCTGTCTTGATTCAGGGACCAACTGTCGAGATGGTAGGCCCATAGCCTGTGCACAAGGCCACCTAGAGACCAGTCTATCATAGGGTTTTATCATTCCTTGTGTTTTCTAAATTATATTTTATTTGCCAGGCTGTGGTGGCACATACCTATAATCCCAGCCAGACAGATCTCTGAGACTGAGATATAGATATATAGGCTAGTATAGACTACAGAGTGGGTTACAAGACAGCCAAGTCTACATGGTGATTGATACCCTGTCTTGCAAAACCAAAATAGCTGGAGAGATGACTCACTGGTTAAGAGTATCACCTACTCTTCCAGAGGTCCTGAGTTGAATTCCCAACAACCATAGGGTGGCTCACAATCATCTGTAGTGAAATCTGCTGCCCTCTTCTGGTGTGCAGGCATACATTCAGTCATAACATTATAGGCATAATGAATAAATAAAAGTAAATTTTAAAAAGAAAGATACATTTCTTTTAAATAAAGAAAATAAAAAAGAGCTAAGAGGCAGAGAATGTGAGAGCTATGTAGTGTTAATCCCAAAGATGGGAGGAAAAAGACCACCAACCCAAGTCATCATTGCCGAATTAATTCAAGCAATCAATTAATTAAAACGACCTTTTTTATTCTTGTACAAAAGCTGCCTTCCCTTAAGCCTAAGTTCAAGATGTCAACGTTCTACATGAGAAAGACAACGCTTTGTAGCATTGGGGTAGGTGCTTTGTAAAGGGGTATTTGGTGGACAAGTAGGTGGAGTTACAGGAGCAGATCTAAGCATAACAAGTTAATCATAGCAATCCCCTGAAAGAAAGGCATAGTTGTGATATGGGCATAATAAGGTAGTTATAACAATAGGTAGTCATAACACCCTTTAAAACAACGTCATGGTTGTTCTTTCCAGGAACAAGAAGCACAAAACCATGTGCAGTTAAGGTTACATGTGAGACATAGCCCAATCTTGGAGAAACAAAGTTTTAATAATAAATAGGAATGAGCATGGTTTGTCTTTATGATAAGATGGATTTTAAGCCTAAGATGGAGGAAGGCTGGTTCATCAGTAGTCCAAGCTAGCCTCAAACTCACTATGTAGTCGAGGATGTTCAGGAATTTCTGATCTTCCTATCTCTACCCCACCACAGTGCTGGGGATCTAGTCGAGCATCACCATGATTGATTTTTGCAGTGCTGGGAATTGGACCAGGACTTCCTGGATATTTGGTGGGCACTGTCAAATGAGCTATCTCTCCAGCAAAAGCTGTTTCTGCATTGACAGAAGAGAATCTAGCTAGGACACTGTAGTTAATCACAACTTCTAACCAGCTACAGACTGCTGTGGACCAATCTTTGCTAACTGTAAATATGTATCGCTCCCATTGTTAATAAACGGCTGATTGACCATTTGCTAGATAGGACTTTGGCAGCAGAGAAACCCTGGGAGAAAGAAGGGCAGAGTCCGTTATTTGTCAGCCAAACAGAGAAGGAGAGGGACATGTATAAAATGAGGGAACAAGTCACCAGCCATGTAGCAGCACATAGATTAGTAGAAATGGGTTAATTTGAATTATTAGAGCTGGCTAAAGCATGACAATGGTGATGCATGCCTTCAATCCCAGCAATCAGGTGGCAGAGGCAGGCAGATCATCTCTGTGAATTCAAGTTCAGCATGGTCTACATTGCTGGTTCTGGGACAGAGTCCAAAGTTACAGAAAAAGCCTATCTCAGAAAAAAAACTAACAAACAAACAAACAAACAAAAAAACAAAAACGAAAACGAAAAGGTAGCTATAAACCAGCCTAAGCTATCAGCCAAGCATTTATAACTAATAACAAGTTTCTGTGTTTGGACCTTGTTGGCGGGAAAGAAAAGTCTGATTAAAATAAACATACACAGTTCCTCCCAGTAATTTTCTGAAACACAATATACTATCCAGATTACTCTTTGAATCAGGCAATCATATTTTTGGATCATAAAGAGTATTCATCCTGCCCAAATCAAAGGTCTGTAAATGACACAGTGAAATAATAAGGCAATGTATAGATGTAGGGGCTGAAGAAAAGATGTACAGAGTAGACTATAGCTTAAGCAGCAGATTCAGTTCTCAGCACAGTCACCAAGAATAGGATTAGGTAATGATATACAAATGTTACCAATAACTATGAAAAGTGAACAGAATAACTTACAGACAAACATGTATACGATGCTTGAATTGAACTATTCCTCACTATCTTGGATTGCTGGTGCAGACGTCTAACTCCAGCTACCAGAGAAAAAGGCAGGAGGGTGCAAAGTTCAAAAGTGGCTTGAGTAATTGAGCCAGAGCCTGTCTCAAAACAACATTTTAACTAAATAGAGCTAGAGATGTAGTTCAGAAGTACAGCACTAATTCAATATTCTTTAAGATAAGAAACAAAAGCACACAGAGATAGGTAGATGATAAATAGATTTCTAATCAAGGGCAATGTAAGCCTTTAGTACCAGCACTTGGAAGGGAAGCTGAGGCAGGAGGATCTCTTGAGATCTAGGCCAGCCTGGTCTACAGAGCCAGTTCTGGGCCAGTCAAGAAAATCCCTGTCTCGAAAAACAAACAAAACATTTCTAAATAATTTTTCTGATGAATATGAAATGTCAAATATTTAAGTTGAAATCCTGAGGCACTGTGGAGGTGGCTGAGTGAATAAGAGCACTTGTTGACAAGCTTGACTACCTGAGTTCAATCCCAGAAGGCATCTAAAAAGTCAGGTGTGTGGAGTGGAGGCCGTTGCATTCCAGTGGCAAGCTCTAGGTTTAATAAGTGGTTTTCTGTGATAGTCATAAAACAGAGAGTGATGAAGTAGAAAACCTGATCCCTCTTGTGGTAGTTTGAATGCATTTGGCCCCCATAAACTCATAGGGAGTGGCACTCTGATGAGGCATGGCCTTGTTAGAGGGAGTGTGGTCTTGTTGGAGGAGGCTGGATGACACACAGGCCTTTAATCCAGAGGTTGAGTTTGGAGGGCACACCACTTCTTTTCTTTTTCAATTTTTAAATTTAAATTAGAAACAATCTTGTTTTAAATATCAATCCCAGTTTCCTCTCCCTCTCATCCTCCCATGCCCCTCACCAGCTCCCATCCCATCCCTCTTCTGCTCCCTAGGGTGAGGCACACCCTTAATCTCTGGGCCACACTTCTGTTGGAAATGTGCCCCTATGGGGGCAGGTTCTGCCTCTGCCTCTCAAGTGCTGGGATTATAAATTCTTGTTTTCTTAAAGTTCTTGTCATATAGGTCTTTCAATTGTTTGTTTAGAATTACTCCAAGATTTTTTATCTTGTGTGTGGTATTGTGAAGGGTGATGTTTCTCTGATTTCTTTATCTGTCCATTCATCTTCTGTGTATAGCTGGTGGGTACTACATCAATGGATACAGCAATAACATTCTAGCTGGGCAGTGGTGACACACACCTTCAATGCCAGCACTCGGGACACAGAGGCAGGTGGATCTCTGTGAGTGTGATGACAGCCTGGTCTACAAGACTTAGTTCCAGGACATCCTCCAAAGCTACACAGAGAAACCCTGTCTTGAAACACCTGCCTCTCCCACCCCCCCCCAAAAAAAAAGAAAAAAGAAAGAAATGCCTTTCTATTCACAAATAACTCATTGATTCCATGTTGAAAAAACAGGATGAATTTTTCTACAGCACCATTACTAGAATATCTATACTTAATATTATAGGGTTGAGCTCAGAGGGAGGATGTAAGTCTTGTACCTATGAGGCCCTGTGGTCCATGCCTAACATTTAAAAAAAGTATCTAGAAATTGTTTCTGTTTATCATGCTGGAGTAAGTCCCTTAACTGAGAAGGTATTAGAATGGAGGGTTCACATGCTCATTCCAAAAAGATTCATTTGGCCAAATCTCTTGACACAAATGCCTTTAATCCCAGCACTTGTGAGGCAGAAGCAGGCAGAACTCTTTGAATTTGTGGACTGCCTTGTTTTTTTAATTTGCTTGTAATCTAACAAATAAAGCTTGCCTCAAGATCAGAGTGCAGAGCTAAGCCACACGTTAGCCACACTCCTAGGTAAGAGCTAAGCCATGGGGCTGGAGAATATGGTCAGCAGTTAAGACCTCAGGCTTCTATCGAGAGGTGTGGAGTTCAATTCCTAGCAACCACAAGGTGGCTTACAACCATCCGTAATGAGATCTAGTGCCCTCTTCTGGCCTGTAGGTGTACATGCAGGAGGAAGGGTGTACATATAATTAAAAAAATCTTTTTAAAAAAAGAACTAAGACACTAGTTAGCTACCCACACCTATAAGCCAATAGTTAGGCACAGAGGACAGGCATTGGTGGCTACCTCATTAATCCCAGCACTTGTTAGACAGAGGCAGATGGATCTCTGTGAGTTCAAGGCCACCTTGGGCTACAATAGAGTCAATCAATCTAAAAGAGAAACAAGGCTCACCCCTTTGATCCCAGCACTTGGGATGGCATTCTTTTAATCCGCCACTAGAAAGGAAAACAAGCCAGGAGCTCAGGGAATTCTGAGGATTGGCAGAGAACATTGCAGTCGGCAGTCACTCTGAGCACAGGATTAACCCCTTTGATCTGAGCCTTGGTAAAGGTGAGAACTCTCTAGTGGCCTGGCTGCTTTGATTTTCTGATCTTTCAACTTTCCTGCCTAATATCTGACTCTGGGTTGCTATTATTCCTGCTATGCAGCCTAGTCTACATAGTGAGTTCCAAGATAACCAGGGTTGCATAAAAAGATCCTGTCTCAAAAAATTAAAATCAAAAACAAAAAACAAAAACAAAACCCTCTGAGAAACAGATCCATATTATAACAGCACACAGACTGACTATGCATGATTATACCCTCAGGTTGTTCAAAGTGTCAAAATTGTCCCCCAAACCCAGTGTGTGTGTGTGTTTGTCCGACTTTGCACATGTGTGTATTTAAGACAAGGTTTTATTATATTACATATGTTGGCCTAAAACTCATTCCTGCCTTATTCCTCAACCTCCAAATCAATATGGTACAATTATAGGCATGGACCATAACACTCAGCATTGCATGTTCATTTAAAATATATTACTAATGTACACCAAGCACTAGCTTATGTGTGCAAATGTGTGTGTGAGTCTGTGTGTGTGTGTGTCTGTGTATGTACACACGGGTGAGAACCCAGACGTGCTACACTACATGTGTAGAGGTCAGAGGGAATGACAATTGGGGGAGTTGTCTCTCTTTCAATAGAGGGTTCTGTTGAATCAAACTCAGGCCATCAGATTTGCACAGTGTCTTAGTTAGGGTTTCTATTGCTGTCGACAGATACCATGACTATGACACCACATTTGTGTGTGTGTGTGTGTGTGTGTGTGTGTGTGTGTGTGTGTGTGTGTTTTGAGACAGGGTCTGTTTGTGTACCCGTGGCTGTCCTAGAACTAGCTCTGATGGCCAGGCTGGCATGGAATTCACAGAGATTCTCCTGACACTGCCTTCAGAGACCTGGGATTAAAGACATGCACCACCACTGCCCAGCTCTGATTCCATTTTCAATCGGGATCCCATTCTATTTTTGTTTTTACCATTCCTTTGAAGAATGAGTTGGGGGTTTTGTAGTTGTTGTTGTTAGTGGTGGTGGTGGTGATGTGATTGTTTTGCTTTTATGTTGTGAAGTTACTCAAAATCAATTATTTCACCCTTTCTTTCTACTCAACACATACCGTTACAAACTGACTTTCTTGTACTCAGTGTACACTAGGTGGGAATCAGGCTTCAATGTTTCAATAAGAATTCTTTACAGTTGATGCTTTTATTCTAATTGCATCAGACTTATTATACACTGCCCCTCCTTTGTTGTGGAGATTGATCTGTGGTTTGCAACATTCTCTCCTTGGTCATGTCCATTGTTGTTTGCAAGGCCAGGCTTGAGGGAGGAGGTTTTTAAATTCACAAGCTCAGGCTACAGTGTGAGTCCTTGTTTCAGAAACAGCAAAGTGGAAACATGGTGTGGAATAAGCATTAATTGAAACATTCATCAGTCAATGGACATGTGGGTTGTCCCACACTTGGGGTCATATGAAAATGGCATCAAGTACATTCATGGAAGGAGTTGTTAGTAAACTGGGCTGCTTTCAACCAAATGGGAGTGGGCCTATTTGAGGGGAGGTAGAGGACAAACAAGACAGAGGAAATCAGGGTATGGGCTATAGTAGGGGAAGGTAGCATGGCAAATAAACTAAAGCACATCTATGAAAGTGTTACTTCATTAAGAATGAAAACAATATTTTGTCTGCTAATTCAAAAAGTTAACACTAGGTGGCAGTAGCACAAGCCTTTACTTCAGCAGTAAGACACAGGCAGGGAGACCTCTGAGTTTGAGACAGTCTGACATACAGAGCAAGTTCCAGAACAGCCAGGGATTCATAGAGAAATGCTGTCTCTTGAAATGAAACCAAAAACAAAGAAACAAAAAATTAACAAGGACAGAACACACGAGAAAAGGAATATCTGTTTTGGATTTAGAAAAGGAGTATCTATTTTGGATTTAGAAAAGGAATATCTGTTTTGGATTTCTTGACTTTTGGGGAGAACACAGAGGCTGTGACGATGGGAAGGGGAAATGGGGGTGATTTCACTGTGGAGGGTAATAATGGGGGTAAACTATAGGTTGGGAGAGCCAGCAGGAGATGAAGGGAGAAACAATACTATGGATGTTTGAAACAGCCATAGGCAGATCTAATATTGACAAGCTTTCTTAAAAACAAAGAAAGAAGCCAGATGGTGGTGGCACATGCCTATAATTCCAGCACGTAAGAGGCAGAGGCACAAGGATCTCTATGAATTCTAGGCCTAAACAGAGGAACCCTGTCTCAAAAAACAAATAAGAAAAATACACAAATGCAAAATACATACACATAGTTTTAATGGAAATTTCCCATTTTTCAGATTAATGCACTACCTTGGAAGCACAGACTTTAGAAAAAAAATCTGGTGCCAGGTGTGTGAAACTTCCATTTCAGTTTTGTGATTTGGGGGTCCAGGAGATTCCCCCTGACAATAAAAGCTATTGCCATTGGTCTGGTTGCCTGACAGAAATTGAGGACTTGAGGCTATTGCTAGACTGGAGAAATGACTCAGCAGTTAAGAGCAAACTCTGCTCTTTCAGAGCACCCAGGCACGATTCCCATCACCTATACTGCAGCTTACTTCCATCTGTATCTACAAATCCAGTTCCAAGGACTCCAGCAATGTGCTCTCTGGCGCTCTTCTGGTCTCTGTGGGCACTAGAAATGCATGTGGTACCCAGACACACATGCAGGCAAAACACCCATTGGGTCTGGTGGTACACAACGTGAATACTTATTAAAATTTATTTAAGCTTGTTTTTCCATAAATGATTTCGAGAATCTCAGATAGCTGATTTCCAGTTATATGGTTCCTTCGGTCACCGTTTGCCTCACTTAAGGAAGCTAAATAGTTTCTCAGCAACTAGCAAAGGAACCTACCTGTCTTTCCGAGGGACACAGCTCCCTGCCCATTTGAGACTCTCTGCTTCAATTTCAAGTCCCTTATACTCAGTAATATTTGTTAGTGCACTGTATTGTATATTCCTGAATTTAACCTGCTCACTACGGGTTACTTGCATGTATGATTTCACGGATGCTCATTAGCTATGAAAAACAGTTGTTGTGCTCTTTCCTGGAGAATAAATCCTTTCCAACTTCCAGCTTTCCATGGTGGCCTGCCTACAGTTATAGTGTGAGGCTGAGACCTCATGGGCTTTCCCCTCCATTTTGGTATGTGAATAAAGTCACGTCCATTAGTGTCATGCTTGGTCAACTCACTTTACACCTTCAGACCAGAGGTATTCTAACAGGAGAGGGATCATGGGAATAGATCATTTCATTCTTTTTCAGAGATGGTAAGTTATTAATGGAGGTTCAATTAAGGTCTTGGGCACAGACAAGCAGCTTCTTCCGAAAAAGGTGCTGGTTATTAATATAGATTAAATTTGTTTAATGATCATTGGGAGTTTAAAAGTCAAACCTGGTTTGGCTTTTTATTATGCTTTGATAGCATTATATCAAAACATTTTGTAACTAGGTCAATAAATATAATAAATCACATGCACTTCCAAAGAGAAAAATCACATGATGACCTCAACAGAAACACAAAAAACCCTTATCAAAATTCCTATGTTTAACCCTATATAGTTTATTTCTTTGATAATGTTGTGTATTGGGATGTCTCCATGATCTATCTCTCCCTGTTTGTTTTTGGTGTATGAAAATTCTATTGGTTTGTGCAAGGTGATTCCACAACATGAAACACTGCTGAAAAAATTTCTGGTAGAAATTTGAAACTTCTAAGTATGTATCATGTCATCAGTATATAAAGATAGTATGTTTCCTTATTTGTTTTATTTGCCTTTAATTTCTTTCTACCATCTCACTGGTCAAATTAGTGCTCTGAGCCCAGGATTGATAATAGTGACAAAAGTGGCTGTCCTTGTCTCATTCCTGACTTCAGTGTGGGTTTTTCAAGTTTGAACTTAGGATGTCCACTATGACTTTGTCATATATAGCTTTTATTATGTTAGAGTATGTTCCCTCTAGTCCTATATTTCCAAACACTTTTATCATGAAGACATGCTGAGTAACTCAAAAAATAATAATAGTACCTAGTAATTAGGGAAAAAGGAATCACAACAACTTTGAGATTTCATGTATATTACCCCAGTTAAAAAGGCAAACATAAACAAAACAATGAAATTAAGTAATTTTATTTTAATCTCAAAAAAACGATTCAAAGGAAACAACATTGGCATGAGAAGCACCCTTTTGAATTATTGTTTAAGTTTAAGGTTGTCTAAGAGACTCCCAAACATTATTAGCTACTGCTAATGCCCTAGTTTGGTCCTAGATTTCAAGGTAAGTTCCTATTGGTGGAGACACAATGTCATCCATAAAAAGAGCTCTGAGGCCCCTGAGCTGCATCTGAAATTAAAGAAATCCTTCTCCCTAAGGACTAGATTTCATGCTCCCTTCCAAAGGAGAGACAAATAATATTCCTATCCAGGCAGGTCATCTATGTACTACAACAACCACCACCTTGGTACAATAACTCCAAAGCATTGCATAGTGACAACAGAACTTTTCTGGTGACCAGCAGCTCTTCATGGTTGTTTAGTGCTTGTCAAGTAGAGAAAACATGCACGGTATTGTAAAGGTAGCCAACTACCCAGAGCTTGTGATTTGGTGACGCCTGTAGGAAAACGTACAACCAGCACATTCCTAAAGCAGCACAGTCCCTAATTCTAAATCCTCGTCATTACCCACAGATGAGTGTAGTTCCCAGTCCTCTTAAAGGAAGCTTTTCTTTGTAACAGATGAGGACCATGACAGAAAACCACAACAGTTAACATGTACAGTCGTAGAGTCCCAACTGATACACCACCACAGCTCCTCAACTTAAGATGCAGGGTCCATTGTGGAAGTGGGCACAAAAGGATTGTCAGAGCTGAAGAAGGAAGCTTGCTGTCCACCAACATGGCTGCCTTAACATGACCCAAAGAAGGAGAAAACCAATAGACATAGCTACATGGAAGAGGGAAAGCTCACAAGATCTCAACCCCACACAAAGGTAAACAGGCAACTATGATATCCTGAGAATGGGACAAAAGGCTTCCTCAGGGATGAGTACACAAATCTGATTCTCAGCAACAAACCGACAAGTCACAAAATGTGCATATGCAGTAAGTATATGGACTGAGTGAGCTTTATTTAATATTTATGTAATAGTGCACACATACATACACACTCTCTCAAAAAAGAGACCTTTTTCACTTTAGCTTAGAGACAATGCTGTGATTGCTCTGATCTCTATCTACTAAGGGAAATCCCAGAGAACCCCTTTGATGGTGGCAGCTGAGCTCCCAAGGAACTGTCCTGTGAGTTCTCACTATTGCCTGTCCAGGCACAATCCTGAACCGACTTGACACAGTCCACAGAATGTCCAGCATATGGTGTGGGCCACTTTGCCATGAGCATTGTCAACATCCTCCTGATGGTACCAGGTGTGGCATTTCTGAGATTCCTGTTTTCACTGGGCTTCCTCTTTAGGGTTTCATCCTTATAGGGCTCCCATCACCTATAATCATGGGGCATTCAGCTGTGCCTCCCTCTTTGCAAAAGCTGATCCAAGCTCCCTGAATACAAAATATCTCCATACCAACTGGAATTATGCACCTTGCCTGGGAGACGGGATAGAATATACATGCATATAATATATTTTGCTGGGGAAAATTTGTGCAGAGGCTCTATCTATGTGACGGAGAAGCCCTTATCCCTGCTGTAAGGTTTTCTGTGCAGCTAGCATGTACAAAACCAGATATGCCATAACCTATGGTATGTAAAGAAGCCCAATGAATTCACTGAGTCACCAGAGTGAGTTTGGGGATACCATGTCTGCTTATCATTGAGACCTTAAGAGGTGTGGCATGCATTGCCTACATCACTCTTTGGGAATGGATTTAACAACACTCAGATATATCAGAAAAGCAAAGTCTGTCAAAAGACTCATTTCCCGTAGACAAACATGCTATATCCGCACTTATAAGTGGATATTAGCTGCTTAGTCAAGGATGATCACTCTATAATCCATAAAGCCAAAGAAGTTATATAAAGAGGAGCAGTCTAGTGGGGACACATGGATATCTCTCTCAGAACAGGAAAAGTTTTGTGGGTTGAATATGGCTGGATGGAGATGGGAGCAGGAGGGCTCAGCTGGGGGTAGGAATGGAGGGAGTACTTTTTTTTGTTTTTTCAAGACAGGGTTTCTCTGTGGCCTTGGAGGTTGTCCTGGAACTAGCTGTTGTAGACCAGACTTGTCTAGATCTTACAGATATCCGGCTGCCTCTGCCTCCCAAGTGCTGGGATTAAAGGAGTACATCACCACCATTGGGAGAGAGAACTGGAATAGTGGTCATTTAGGGGACGATGTGGAAACTAGTGCAGTGGAAACTTCCTGGAAGCTATCAGGGTGACCCTATCAAAGTCTCCTGGTAATGGAGGATATGGTTCCTGAACCAACCATCTTCATTAAGTAGGCTAGGCTCCCAGTGGTGGGACTGAGATAGCAGCTGAGCCACAAAAGCTGACCCAAACTCTGTCGTTCCTACAAGATGTGCTGGGTCAATGGTGGCTCAGAACTTGTGGGAGTGGCTAACTGACCTATCTTTAGGCACAAGACACAAGAGGGAGCCCATGAAAGACATTGCCTAGATGGCCCGGATCACTAAGCTGTCTGTTTCAGAGACCAAAGTAGAGCCAAACACTACTAAAAGTCAATGGAATAGTTGCTAATGATATTCTGCTCTTCTCAGAGGACAATGCCCAGTCATCATTAGAGAGGCTTTTTGCAGGAGCTGATATGAACAGATGAAGAGATGCACAGTCAACAATTAGGGGGAGTTCAGGGAACCATGCAGAAGAGGGGAGGAAGGATTGTAGGAGTCAGTAGGGTCGAGATCACCAGGGGGCATGGCCCACAGGATCGACTAAGGAGGGCTCATAGGGGTTTACAGAGATGGAAGCTGCAGCTCAGAGCCTGCATGGGCCTGCTCTTCATCCTCTGCATACATGCTGTGATTCTTTACATGGGTATTTTATTGGAATCCTAAGAGTGGGAGTGGGATTGTCTCTGACTCCTTTGCCTGCTCATGGGACCCTTTTCGTCTTACTGCATTTCCTCCGCCAGTCTTGATTGAGGGTTTATGTCCAGTCTTATTGCATGTTGTTTTGCTGTGTTTAGTTAATATCTTTGGCAGGCTGCTCTTTACTGAAAGGAAAGAGAGGAGCAGAGGAGCTGGGGCAAAGGAGTGGATGGTAGGTGGAGAGGGAGGGCAGTGTGTAGTTGGGATGTATTATATGAGAGAATAAACCAAAACCTCCACAATGTGGCCTTCTATGCTACACACCTGCACAAGGGTGAATACGAACCACTGTCTCGGGCCAAATAAAACTCACAGATTTCTTTTATTCCCAAGGTGATATTAGACATGATGTTTTGAATAATATTGGTAGTATTATTTCATGCATCCTCAAATCATTCCCATTCAAATTGGAGCAACTCAGGCATATACTACAAGAAATAAGCGAGATATGAACTGTCCATCTTTGACCTGAATGGCACAAAGGCTTCCTTATGACACAAGAAACCATTGATGAATGGTTCCAGAGCCAAGACCTCCTTTAAACTAGAATTAGAGAAAATACCACCCCTCATGCCAACTCCTATGTAGCTGTTAACAAATTTGAGATGATTATAGAAAGAATGCCCACCAGACTACTAGATGTACCTCAAATATTGCTTCCAGATCGTCAATGGAGTCTTCACAAACGTGGGTGTTATATAGTCTGAACTAGAATGGAACCTGATTGGTGTTGGGGATGTCCCAATATTCTGCACCAGATAAATTAACCTGAACGATGTACATTCTTGTCCAAGATAGTTTGCTATTTACTGCTTTTCCCTACAATGCTTCACACTACCCCTCTGATGCCTGGGACAGCATACTTTCCACTTCTTCCCAAATTGGTTTCACTTGTACCCCTCTAACCCAAGAGAAGGGGTCAGCCATTCCCCCCGCTGAGTGAATGTGGACCTGGGAGATGAATCAAGTGTGTCTGCTCTGGTTAGAATTCTCAAAGTCCAAGAGTACAACCTGAGCCAGGAAATTGGGGTGCAGCCTTCAAACCATTTCCCCTAAATGGTGTGACTTCATTTTGCACAGGTCTGGGTAGCTGATCACAAAACTTAGGAGCCTGTATAGCCTGGTAGAGCTACTCAAGCTGTGCACAATTATTATAATTGCTGCCTAGTGTCTTGATGAGCCTTCTAATGATATGGACATCCTAAGCTGTAGAGAAGAACTGCAAACTGACATTACAGTGTTCAGACAATACTCCACTAAAGAATAAGTAAGAGACAATTCACCTCCTGCCTAAAATGGTAGGGGATTCTCTTCATCCCCAAATAAAGTGTCCAGTTTCATGTTTGCAAAAGTTGAACCTGGAGTCACATTTACCTGGCCATCTCATGTTTCCATCTTCTCAAAATGCTGTATCACTTCACATTTTGATGATGGGGGCATGAGTACATTCTCCCTCAACCTAGCATGGCCTTCTTCATATGCCAAGCAGAAGCTTAGACATTCAGTTTGTATGAATCCCTCCCCCAACATTGTGGTTTACAAGTAGGTTTTAGCCATTTGTTTTATTAAAAATGACTTTATGTAGTTGAATGTTTTTCTCTGGACCAGTTTTTCACCAAATTTGGTCCCTGTAACTGCTTATGAAATAACAGTCTGAAGCTTAATATTAAATATAATTGTTTAGTCAATGGCTCAGGCCTCTTACTGACTAGCTCTCTCTTTTAAACTAACCCATTTCTATAAATCTGTGTGTTGCCACGAGGCTGTGACTTATTGGTAATGCTGCTGCATGTTACTCCTTCAGCGGCTTCATGGCATCTCTCTGACTCTGCCTTCCTTCTCTGCATCTTGGTTTGCATTCCTCACCTAGCTATATTTTTCCTGACCATTGACTGTGAGAGCTTTAGTCGTCAACCAACAAATGCAATGCCTATTTACAACACACAAGATATCCTACATCACCCTTTCAGTCTCTGCAGGTGGGCCTTATCCAAAAGTATGCCTCAAAACTTTATTTTACGTCCCGAAAAATATCGATTAAAAAGTTTGGCTTCCAAACCTCTGCCATATTTCCAGGAGCCTGAATCTCCCATTATCTTTCAGATGTCCAACTCCATTACGTCTCCTAGTTTACATAACAACAGACCTAAACCCTGGGTGTACCTGCACCTGTTCTGAGTTTCTTGTTTACCTGCCTCGGGACTGCTTAAGTATGCCACTAAGGTTAAAAGAATTTTTTATATCAGTTTTATACATGAGATTAGATGTCTTCTGCGGTCATTCCCACTGTTGGAAAGCTATTTAAGAGGATGCTTGAATAAACAGGAGACTCCAGTTAACAGCATGGACTGAGAGCCCTCTTGAAATGACAAGATGTCTGTGTCTAATCTTTATTGCCATTGGGAACCTAGGAGTTTCCTGGTCCATTCCCCCCCCCCGCCCCGCCCCGCCGACTCAGGGAGGGACCTAGGGTCCATTCGGCTGGCACAGATCTCAGCCAGAAAAACATCAGTCTGGATTAGATAGCCTCTAGTGTGGGACTGATAGAAGCTGGGCACTGGCAGTGTACTTTTCTCTGTATGTTGACAAAATTAATAATCTATAAAAGCTTTTAAAAGAATATTAATTACAGAGCTAAATGATACAAAACACATTATTCAGTCAGTTGTTTTCATTGTTATATTTACTATGCATAAAAGTCACTCTAGATGAACAACTATCAAAGTGAAAACTTGAAATTTCTTTTCAATATTACCAACCTTAGAACAGTCATTCATGTATGTATAAACTACTGTATTTACCTTGCTATATAATCTGAATTAAACAGTCACTGTGACTTACTTTGAGAAAGCTATTTTGTGCTGACATTGGAATGGACAAGCTAATTCTCAAAACGTGAATATTATCTGAAATGATATTCATATTTCCTGTCCATTTCACCCCAACTGACTTGTTCATGCTGGTATGCAAACCCTGTGTTTTCAAGGACCTCAAAAGACCAACAGCAAATTCAGATAAGTGATCCAAAGATTTGTGAAGTTATGATATGTGCTGGTATTCAGATAAACACAGTGAGCCCTGAAATTAGACAAGATGTCAGGTTATCCCAGATTGTAGGCAAACAATGGATTTCCTGGGGACAGACAACTTTAAAAATGGAATTGGTGAGATAAATTGTGGCAAAACAAAGAAAGGGAATGAGGAAGTTTTCAAAAATTCCAAGGAGAAAGCACTTTCCAAATCACTAAGGCAATACCACAGGGAGAAATTTACATAAAAGAAAAGTGGTCCAATGCTCCTGAATGATACAAGCCTTATTGGCTGCACAGCCAAAGGAAACAGAAATCCTTCATGAGAGTCAAATATAGCACCAAAATAAATAAACAAATCCTTTCATTCAGCAAGAAGGAAAAATGCTCAGAAGAAACTGGCACAATGTGTGACAAGCGAACCAAGTTTCTCTATCAGTAAGATAATGTCTTCACCTGAATCCTCAAATTTACACTCTCTCAGTATACCAGCTGCTGTAAAAACATGACCTTTCAAACACCCAACTTCACTAAGGGTTTCAAAACTCATTCTGTACAACAATGCCACAAATGCCTCATTTGAATCAAATCAAATGACCCAGGAAGAGCCACTGATATGAACCATTAGCCACAGTACATACTGTGTTATTAGAAAAATTATGTGAACTTCCAAAAACAATTCAAATATGTAAATGTCATAGGACCCAAAATGTAAACCATGACAGACAAAGAAAATGTGTAAGACTATAGAGGTTTCATTGTCTTGAAACTTTGAACTTAACCAAAAGCAGATAAAAGTATTTGAAAAATAACTTGTATCTGTAGTGCAAGTAGATTGTTTCTTGTGATTATTGTCTCAACAAATTATATATTATTGACTCACATAATAATAACGTCGCAGTGAGTATTATTCAGCAATCTAGACATGTGTTTCAACACACAGGAAGCCATTCACAAATTTAATAGAAAATTCCAGAGTAGCCCATCTAAAATGCAGAATAAGGTTTATGATATCAATTCCAGGCATCCTCTGCTCTATTCAAACACTATTACTTGTTATTTCCCTAGCACAATGAGCATTGGTTGCTGGGCCCCCACATTCTCTGAGCGGCCCGGGTCTGGATCACCCTTTGAGGTTCAGTTATGAGGCTCTAACAAAGTCACTGCCTCACGGATGACTTGCTGACAGCTGACCCCGCCCTGGTTCAAGAGGGACCCAAGAGCACAGTCTCCTGAGCTCCACTTGGCTTTCCCAATCACGTTCCCCCTTCAACAGTCCTTGTCCTGGCAGATGACAGTGGGCACCAGACTAGCTAGCACTCTTGACCCTAAGGGAGAGTAGCGAGTCCTCATTCAGAAAGTTTGGCTGTTGTCCCACTACTGCAGGCAGAACCCCCAGAGAGGCAGCTCGGGACTGTCCCATGCAGGCCCGAGGACAGCCAATCCGAGTGCCCCTCTTGAGCTTTGCTTGCTTCCTGAGACCAACTGTCGCTCGAGTTCTGTGTGCTTCGCCTTCTGGACGTGTCCACAGTACTCGGGAAGGAGAGCCTGTCTCAGAGGATACTGCTTAACTACTGTTTGCTGCGAGTCACCATAGGCAAGTACATTCGCTGCCCCTTGCCAGGGGTGACAGGCCATTTCCCTTTTTTCTTGTCATCTCCCTCACTGGCTAAATGGCCAACCGTGAGAAAAGGGACCAGCGAGCCTCAGCCCAGACATTACCCTCTGAAGATAGACCTCAGTTTTCCCAGCCTCCCCGGCTTGGGACCCCCTTCAGTATCCCCCTACCCCAACAGCACAATCAATGGCTTCCCCGGCCTGGGAACCTCTTCAGTGTCCCCGAATGGGACGATGACACCCCACCCCAATAGGGCAAGCACTTGACCAGCAACGAAGACCCGTGGGATTTTCTACCTGAGAGAGTGATTCAACTCACTCAGCACAAGTTCATGTGCCTAAAGTCCTATGAGGACAAAACATTCAAAGTCCCCGACACTGTTGCTACAGATAGACTGCAGAGTCTTAGAACTTTGACAATGATTTCACCCAGTAAGAAGACCTTGAACCTTTTAGAATATCTGAAAGAGATCAGGGAAGGAAAACTTGTACTTCCTCTAGAGGTTTCTGAGTGCAGGAGTAACCCACTGAGCAGGCAAACCAAACCAGAATCTGCCTTAAGGCCAGACACCAGAAAAAGATTGGCCTCAACTTCTGTGCCCATACCTGGAAAGGTGCAAAGAAGTCTGAATATGTCGACTGTATTTGAACAACCTATGGACTTTAACCAGTCGGGCACCACAGTACCTGACACTGCTTCAAGACAGTGCTAGAGACGCCAGCAAAAAGTTCAATGCAGATGACTCAGTGCCTGGGCCATCATCTGATGATTCTTTCACTGAGCAACCTGGACAGGTTATTTCCCCACAAATTCAAGGGTCCCTGCAAACTTCCCCACCTACCCAAGGAGTTCTGGGATCTGCCACTTCTTCTCAAGATGCTCAAGCACTATCCCTATCTACACAGGAGGTTCTGGGAGGAGCCGATTGTTACCCAGGAGCTATGGGGCATTCCACATCTGCCCCAGCATCCCAGAGGCCTCCCAGTTTTCCTGAAATGAAAATCAAACATGGCACCTCTTCCAGAAAGGCTTTCAGAAATCCCTCCTCTTTCCAAGGGATCACGGGTTACCCAAACTGTTTTAGACAAGCCCCTAATGACCAAGGGGGTCTCCCACAGGCCCCAGCAGAGAAACAGGGTTCCAAACCTTCTTCTCCAGAAGTGGGGCTCAGTGATTCCTCATTTTCTCAAAATAGTTTGTCACCACCTCTTCCCAGGGGAGTTTAACACCTTTGACAGCTGCCAAATGTGGCTGGAGTGCTACTCCCTCTCATGAAGACAGCCAAGGATGTTCCCCATCTCCCCCAAAGTGCCCTAAGCAATCCACTTCTGCTGAAGTGAGCTTGAGTCCTGCCTCCTCACACCAAGGGAATTTCATACCTTCCCCATTAAACCAAGAGGGCTTTAAATGTCCTCCACCATTAACAAATGGGCTCAGATTTTCCCTTAGATCCCAAAGAGGGCTAAACTCGAACACTATACCCCAAGTGATCCTCACACTGGTCATACCTGCACAGGCAGAAACAAAACTATCCACATCTATACCAGGGGCTCAAGGACCTTTGCCATCTCTGGAAGGGGCCCTAGATAGTTTCACCTGTTCACAAGAAGTGCTAGGAACTCACGAGTCTGTCTAAGGGACTCTTGGACCTTCTCAACATACACAAAGGTCTCTAATGCCTTTGCCACAATCCCCAGGGGTTATGAGTCCTTCCATTTCTGTTGAGGGGACTCCAGGATTGTCCACATCTAGAGCAGAGGATCAAAGACCCATTCTCTCTCACAAAGGGAGATTCAAATCTAATCCTGCTAGGCAAACGCACCCAGGTTCTTCCCGATGTAGCAAAAGGAGATGGAGAGAACCCCCCTCTGAACAAGGGGACTTCACAGTGACCCTCTCAGATGAAGAGGGCTTCAAATATCCCCTGCCGGCCAAAAAGGCCCTCGTGACTCATCATTGGGAACCAAATAGGCGCACCTATTCCAAGAACCTACATGTGATTCATGCAAGTTCCACATCTGTCCAGGATGCTGGTGGTCTGGAGTCCTCTCCACCTACTCCAAGGAATAGTGGACAGATGCTATCTGAACAAGGGCCTGAAAAATATTTTATGTCTAAACATGGGTCTCTGGGTAATTCACTGTCTACCTGAGAGACTCAGGAATACTTAGCACCTTTAGTAGGGAGTATGAAACCTTGCCAATATATTGAGCAGGGACTAAGAAATTTGATGCCTTCACCAAGTATTTTGGATTGTGCTCCAAATATTTCAGGGGCTGTAGCAGCTTTGTCATCTGCTCTGGGGCATATGGCACTGTACTCATTAGAAAATGGGTCACCAGAACATACACAATATGTCAAAGAAAGTGTGGAATATTCTTCCACTGCTGCAGGGTCCCTGGGACCTATGACATTTTCCAAAAACTATTTAGGAAATTCCTTATGTGGACAAGGGATTCTAGAAAGAATGCTATCTTCTCCAAGAGGAATTGGAAACTTCCCTTCCATCCAAGGGGCTGTGGAACTGTCCACATCCACAAAAGAGAGAGTAGAAAATATATCATCTCCTGAAAGTCCAGTGAAACCTCCTACTTCATTAAAGGAGGCTTCAAGGCCATCTCCATTGATCCAAGACCCTCACCAAAATTCACTATCTGCCACAGGATATTTGCAATCTTTCTCATCTGGTCAGAGATCTCAGACACCTTTGTTATCTGCCAGAGAAAGTGTCCAAGAATCACTATGTGCACCAGATGTACAGAAAATTTCTCCATCAACTTCACAGGCCCTAGAACCTTTGGTAACTACCCAAAGGCCTCTGCAATTTTACACACCTGACAAACAGGCTCCATGTCCTTTGCCATCTACACTAGGGCATGTAGAACATTTCAGTTCTTTCAGAGGGGTTCCAAGAGGAGCAAAATGGTTTCAAAATATTCTTGGCCTTCTGTGAACTAGAGGAGAGTCTGTGGAGTCTTCTCTATCTGTTCTAGGAAGCAGAGATATTTCTCCATTTGCTCCAGGGCCTTCACAATTTTCCTCATTAGAAAAAGTCACTCTAGCCCTTTCCCCTTGTTCTTCAGATGTAGTGGGATCTTCTCTTTCTGAATGAGCATCTTAGGGGACATCTCCAGATGTTCATGAATCTCTAAGACCAATGGCAACTACACCAGAGTCTGAGGAACCATCCCTGTCTGTAGATGATACTCTACATCTGTTTGTGTCTGCAACAGGGACTGAAGCACATTTGCACCCTACCTTTGCTTCATCAGCATCTAAGCATGACAACCAGATGGAGGCAGAACTTTTGCCATGTGTCCATGGAGAACTTGGACTTTCTCTGTCTGATCAGAGGATTCTGGGAATGACCAAGTCTGCAGAAGAGGCTGTAGAAAATTTACTATCTGGTCAAGGGGCTATGAAACATCCAACTTCTATTTCCCAGGACGCTAATAAATCTGACCAAGGTCATCTACCACGTTCACCATGTGTCAGAGAGGCTTTCGGGTCTTCTCTGGCTTATTGTGGAGCTGAAGAATCTTTGTTATGCCCCTCAGGAGATATAGAACATCCACCATCTACACCGGGTGCTCATGTGCCGAAAACTGCTCTATGTATCACCAAGCCCTCAAGACACTTTGTTAACTCCAAGAGAGCATCCCCAATTTTCCATATCAGTGATTGACATTCTGTGTCCATTTCTATCCACCCGAGATGCTGTAGAGTTTTCTACATCATCTCCAGAGTATCTGAGACTATCCCAATCTGCCAAGTGGTAGCTAGGATACTTCTCAGATATAGGAGAGGCTGTAGAACATTCTCCAAAAGCTTCACAAACTACAGGAACACTTTCCTCAACCTAAGAGAGTGGAGGGCATTCATCATATTCCCCACGTTCTCAAGAACCTTCTCAATCTGAACCAGAGGATCCAGCACATTTTGTAAATTCCCAAGGTCCTCAGAAACCTTCCATATTGACTCAAGGGATGCTGGCTCCTTCAGCATCTGCCAAAGAGTCTCCAGTTCCTTCTGAAACTCACCAATGTGTTGAGAGAACTCAACATTCCTCCCAGAGGAATAATGAATAGTTTTTGGTTGTGATAGAGCCTATAGATGCTTCCGCAGTTTCAGGGACTACAGTAAAGTTCACCATCTGCTCCACAGATTCTACAACATTCTTCATTACTACCAGTGACATCAGTAACTTCTCTCAATGGCCAAAGGCAGGCGGGATCTAGCCTGCATTCAGAAAGGACTCTAGAAATGTCACCATCAGCCCGCAGGACTCTACAAACGTTAACATGTCCCCAAGGTGAAGGGAGATATTCTCAATTAGAAAAAGATAGTGTGGGACAGTCTGTATCAGCAAAGGTGATTTTAGGATCATCACCAAGCACCACAGGGGCTTTAGGATCTACTATATATGCCCACAGGAAGACAGGTATATTGACATCTACCCAAGAGAATACAAAACACTCCATGTCTCCTCAAGGAGATCTTGGACTGCCCATATCTGAAAATGGGACTCAAGGAAATTTGCCATCATATCATAGACCGAGGATACATTCCAAGTCTTTTCATCAGGCTTCTAGACATTCTCTATTCATCCAAAGTCCTCTGGGACATTCCCAGGGGCTGTGAAAGCTTCATCTTTTGTACCAGATACTCAGAAAACTCTCCAAACTATCCTAGAGGGTCTACCAAATCTGCTATCTAATCAAGGGCCTAGGAAACATCCTATGTCTGTCCAGGGTACATTGGGTTTTTTCTCTTCCAGCTCAGGGACTCCAGACACACAGCATCTTTTCCATTAATGGTGGTGCCATCAGCATATTTCCAAAGAAAACAAGGGCAGTTGTGTTTCAATGTTGAATCTCAGGATACATCATCATCTGTCCAAAGGACTACTGGACATTTGCCATTTCCCTCATGTACTACAGGGCATTTACATCATGAGCAAAAAACTCAGGAATCTTCTTTATCAGTCTCAAGGGATCTAGCACGACTGCTATCTAATCAACTTTGCATGTCTGCTCAGGGAGCTAGAGGCACTTCACCATGTACCCAACAAACTCTACAACATTCAGCATTTTCCCCAGAGATTTGAGGACCATCCATGTCGGCCCAGTGAACACATACGAATTTCTCTTCTGTCTCACAAGATTTGGGAATGTCTCCATATGTACTAGTGACTATAGGCACATGGCCACATAACCAAATGACTCCTGGTCTTTTCCCAATAATAAGAACAAGTCCACCTCCTTCCCCATGTTTACATGGTGGTTGGTGCTCTCCACAACTTGGTATATCTGCCAAATGTTCACTGAGGCCTTTGGCATTGTCCAATCCTTGGGAGTCCTTATCATCTTATTCAGGCATCCTAGGAACACTCCAATCTACACAGAGGTGTCAGAGGCTGTTCATGTAGGAGAGACTTTTGAGATTTCTCCACCTCTTGCAGCATCTTCAGTATATGTACCTTGTGGCTCCAGATACCCTGGGGCTGTCCTCTTTAGAACAAGGGAGTCAATCAACTTCTCATTTTGCTCAAGGAGCTGTGGGTTCCTGTGTATCTATACAAGGATCTATAGGACAGCCCACATCTACAGGAACATGTCTTGGACCTCCTCCATCTGCCCAAGGGTTTTCCAGCACTTCATTCCACACACAAGGTACAGGCTCACAGTCCACTTCTGTACAGAGCCAAGTAGCACATTCTCCATCCACCCCAGTGTCTCGCAAAAGATGGTACGAACATTGAAATGTGATCAATTGTCCCCAAAAATTTCTCCTACTGCACAATGGCAGAATGTTTCTGCATCCACAACAGTGACTCTGGTACAATCACCCCCTCAGAGAGGATCTCAGGGAAATTCATCCTCTACTCGAGGAGCTGTGGGCTTGTCTACATCAAGTCAAGAGTCTCTAGGATATTTGACATTTGCCCTAAGATCTCTAGAAACTCCCACAACTTCCCACAAAGTGGTAGACCCTTCCTATTATCAAGAGGCTGTAGCACAGTTCCCTTCTGTACCAGGTGATGGAATTTCTCCCTCTGCCCAGGTCATGCTGAGCACTTTACTGTCTTACCAAGTTAGTCTAGAATCATCATCTAGTGTTCAGAGAAGTATAAAACCTTCATTAGATGTGCAAGGTGATCTGCAACTTCAGCCTCATTCCCTAGGATATCTGGGACCTTCCCAATGCAATCCAAAGGCTTCAGAAAAGTTGTCATCTTCCCAAATGGCTTTGAAAATTTCAGAATCTTTATCAGTGTCTCTAGAAACTTTGCAAACTCTCCCAGGAACTCTAGGACATTCTATATGTGGCCAAGGTCCTGCCTGCTCTTATCATTATGACAAAAGTTTCAAGGATCATCAAGTCTCTCCAGGAAACTCTTCCATTTTTTCCATCTTCTAAAAGATCACTGGCATCTACTCCATCTGTACCAGGCATCTTGAAATCTTTATTATCAGACCAATTGGGTACAGAATTGTCTATGTCTTCCCAAGGGTCTCAAGGACCATCACAACCTCATCAGGGGAGTTTAGGACATTCACTATCTACCAAAGTGGCTTTGGTAACTTCCCTTTCATCACAAGAGTGTGTAGGAAATTCAAAACCTGATCAGGGGTCTCCAGAAACTTGCACATTTTCCCAAGAGGATCTTGGCCCTTTTATTAACTCTAATTCTTTAGCACAGTTATCCTATGCTTCAGGAGATTTGCACTTTCTCAATCTTCAGAAGTTTCTATAGAAACATCAAAATCTACCCAAGGGTCTAGAGTAACACCATCATCTGACCAAAAGTCTGTAGAATCTGCACCATCTACTCAACAATTCTAGGAATTCAGGCTGCTTTGGAGGGGACTCAGCGTCCTTCCCAATTGACACTAGAGACAGCAGAACCTTTGTCTGCTTACCAAGAGGTTTATCACATTCTGAAATATGTCAATAGGTCTCTAGAAATTTTGTGTTCTATTCTAGAGGCAATGAAACATTCACCATCAGACTAATATGCTGTGGGTTCTTCTATATCTGACCAAATGACACAACCATCACCATCACATTCCAAGGAAAGTCTGCAACATTCTCCATGAGACCAAGAGTCTTTGAAATCTGTCCCATCTCAAACAGGGCCAGTAAGACATTCACTAACAGACACAGGAAGTGTCTTCAGGTTAAAAATGACCATATAAAATTCATCACCTTAGCAAACATTTTTAGGAAAATCATTATCTATCCAAGGAGCTCTCTGGCTGTCTATACCATCACAAGAAGCTCTCAGACATTCAACATCTGCTCAAGTTTCTCCCGATATGTCCTTGCCACCCCCAAAGTCTCCAGGCCCTTGTTTGCACCAAGGGCATTTAGGAGAGTCATCATATGATTCAGGCAATCAAGGATTGCCTGAATCTACTGAAGGGACACTAGGTACATCACCCTCTAACCAAAGTACGCTAGATATACCACCTTTACCCATGGGATTACAGAAACTTCATCATCTGTCCACGTTTCTCTAGGACATCTGACTTCTTCAGGGCAGAGTCTCAAACCTGCCTTCGTTAACACAGAGCAATCAGAAACTTTGCCATCTATGAAGATGCTTGCAATGTATCAGAAAATTCCCTGCTAACTTTGGAAACTTTGCCATCCAAACCTGGGTTTTCCAGTATCTACCCAAAGTTCCTTGGAACTTTCTGTATCTGACAAAGAAATTTTAGGACTTTCAATGTCTCCAGAGGAAAATCAGGAAACTTCTCGATGTGACCAAGGGTCTCTGAGACCCATGCCATCTGCAGCTTGGACTGTGGTACACTCTCCATCAGAACAATATTGTCAGAAAATACTTCAGGTGTACAAGGAGACTAACAATCACAGCAAGGTTGTATAGGAAATTCATTGAATTCACAAGAAGTTCTGGAGCTACCCTTCCCAGCACAAGAAACTCTTGGATATTCACCATCTGCTAAAGGGACTCCAGATGCTTCATTGACATTGCAAGATGGTTCAGACCCTTTCAGACAGTCAACATATGATGCAGGAAATATTGGAGTTTGTGAATCTGTCCAGGAGACTCTAAGAACATTGCCATGTCCCCCCAAAATTCTAGAAAACCCATATTCTATCCTTGGGATTATAAAAACTTCATCATCTCCCCAAGATAATCTAGGATATCAATATCCTTCATTGCAGCCTCCGCAATGTTTAAGTAGGGAACAGACACAGGACTGTGACCCCAATAGGAAGAAAAACCTCTGATTTCTGTCATGCCTCCAAAGCAGTCCTCGGTGAATAGGATTTTCGAGAGAAGTCTGAAGACTTGTAGACTGACTACGGAGTTCCTGGACCTTCCTCCTCTACAGAAGGTAAGCAGTGGCATTCCCTTCTGCCCAACAGGGTTTGTAATCTGTCTCCTGTCCCAAAATTTACTGGTTTTTCCTCTGATAATAACTTGAGCCTTAAAATTCCCTCTTTGAACTGTGCATTGGTGGCACATGCCTTAATTCCAAGTACTCAGGAGGCAGAGGCAGAAGGATCGATGCGAGTTAAAGGCCACCCTGCTCTCCAGAGCAAGCTCCAGGACAGGCTCCAGCAATACAGAGAAACTCTGTCTCAAAAAAAATACCTAAATTCCTGCTTTGAACCAAAAGGAATTTAGAACTTCCCCCTCTGATCAAGGGCACTTGGGATATTTCACCTCTGACAAAGGGGCATTGGTCACTCTGGATAGAGTCCACAGAAGTCTAGAGGAACAAGCAAATCTTGGAACCCATGCCACTTTCTTGAGCAAAATTACCTGGCATTGTGTGGAATCAGGAGCCCGACCCAGTTCTGGTTAGATGAACACAATTCTTGGGCATTAACCACACTGGGTCTCCTGCCCAAGCTCCTCATGAATCCTGGTATTGATGCTTGTTCTCTTGCAGACTCAGCTAAAGACATGGACATCTGAAACTGTGAGGCAGTGCTAGGACCTTAGGAGGTATGGAAGTCAATGGAATTTTTTGCTCAGAGTATTATGGGATTTGCAAACTCTTATCATGTCTCCCCTGTCACATGGGACTCAGAAACTCTTCTCTTCCAAAGGGTACTCCCTCTTTCTCCCTTTTATTAAGGAGACATCTGATCTCCCTCCTGAAACAATGGGAGCCCCACATTTTCCCAGTGTGCATGAAGTAATCTTACACATTCATTTTGTGTGAAGGGGCCACACACTTCCTGCTATTATGGACTGGGCCTCAATCATTCTTGTTAATAAATGAGTCCCAGATTTTTCTTTCATCCAAGGAAAATGGTAGGTCCAATGAATTGCAATGAAGAACCTCTGACACAATACCTTGTCAAGGAAAGTGGCTAAATTCTACAATTCTTCAACATGGGGAATTAGACACACCATTTCATTTCAAGGGGAATAATACATACTCATCTGACTGAGCAGATGCAGACCAGGCCAGGGCCATGAAAACTCACTCAAATGATCATCATTTTCTCACATACTCTTCCAATTAACAACCCTGACAACGGCCTCCTCAAAGAAACCACTTCTATCTGTGAAAACCTCCGCTCTACACCTCTAACTATGAAAGTCTTTGTATTCTCCCATTGATGTGGTTTTCCACTCCTGCCCAACAGACCAAAGGGATGTTAATCACTCTGAACCGATATCCAGGGATGTGCAGTAACATCTACTTTTAAGATTCTCCCAGAAATGGAGTGATCCCATCTTCACTCTCTATGCCTGTGTTGGTGATGAAAGTCTTGTGGAGGACACACAGCCAGTGATTACCAACCAGCATGTAAGAAACAATGCACTCATTGCTGGCAAGCAAGACTCCAAGTCCCAGAACTTATGGGTATTCAAGAGTGTAAAAACCTTTTGAACTGGTAAGGTATTGCCTGAACCTTCTTTCAATTCCCCAGGGTTACTGGGAGCTTCCTCTTCTGCCTATAGCATTCTGGGACCGTCCATCTCTTTCCTACCCTTCCATCTCTTTCTCCCTTTCACAAATGGGGCCTGAC
Organism: Cricetulus griseus; assembly: GCF_003668045.3. Classification (NCBI taxonomy): domain Eukaryota; kingdom Metazoa; phylum Chordata; class Mammalia; order Rodentia; family Cricetidae; genus Cricetulus; species Cricetulus griseus. The sequence goes on along the minus strand of NC_048604.1, from coordinate 32,882,054 downwards.
ACCTTCCACATATGGTCACATGGGTCTCACATCAAACTGATCAGGCACAGGCCCATGAGAGCCTCTCTCTACAAAGAAGGGGCATAATTCCCCTGTATTTTGAGGTCTCATAGCACAAGTTTAGCAATCAGAGCATAGAACCCATGCCATCTGCCTTCAGATGGAATGACTTTTCCATGTCTGCCTAGACCTAGTCAGCTGAACACAAACTAGAGGATGGACCCTATCGAGAGACAGTCATCCAGGACTTTAGAAGAAGACATACGTTGTTGCTGCCTTGGGTCTCCCAGAATGAACACAATCTATGATGATATAAACTCCAAATAAGAATTTGAAGCTCATGATCAGTGCTGCTTACTTTCTTGGCTATATAAGGTAACAAAGATATTTTATGCAACTTCAACCAAAGTTGTATGGCACTTTCACCCTGTACCCAAAAGAGATTCCTTCTTCATTTTCAGTGGGGCCTCAGTGGTTTCATCTCTTTTGTTTTGAATATTTATTTATTTATTTTATATACAATAGTCCAGATGGCACCAGCGTTACAACTGGTTGTGAGCCAACATGTGGTTGTTGGGAATTGAACTCAACACTTCTAGAAAAGCAGGCAGTGCTCTTAACCGTTGAGCCTTCTCTCCAAACTGAAGTTTCCTCCTCACATGAGGCAAGACCTTCCAATTTTCTATTATTTTATTATTATTATTATTATTATTATTATTACTTTACTGCTTCTCAGGTTTTGGAACAGGATGGCAAAATTCCCTAAGACTGGGATTGCCCTAAAGTCCATTTGCCTCTGGGGTCTAAAACATTTGTTTGTGTTCCATGGTCCTTACATAATCCCATTCCTATCAAGTTCTGAGTCTTTCCATTTCTCACTAAAGTGGTGTCAGACCATGGGAGTTATACCACTCTGCACAAACAAGTGTCAGACTTTCCCGATATTCCCAGTATCTGTGTGGGCAAATGATCTCCCTCCACCCAGTAAGGTGATTTCAGACACCAAGCCTATACAAAAGTGGATCTGGGTAATCAGTATTGAAGGGGCTCTCAAAGGTGACCCCTTTATTCAAGGGATGTCTAATCTCCACACTCTGCTCTGTGGCACTTTATGTCACCAGAGCTTCCCTTGTTTCCACGGTGACCTCACTACTTTCTGATTTTAGATCTAAGGGCAGAAGATGGAAAAATGTAATCAGAACTTCCTGAAAATTTGGTTATCAATAATGTACCAGTCCATTTTTTTATCCACACATATGTACAGGTGAACACAACCTTCAATAAACATCATTGTTTACATAAACACTTATCCTGTGATAAGACTGTTATGAGACTTCCCATATAATCTCCAAGATTTCACACAGGATATATATTTTTGTTTTGGTAAGCATAGCTGGAAGCTAATGAGGCAGAGCCAGAAGCTTTTCCCATTACCCAAGATAGCCTAGGACCTTCTCCTTCTGACCATGGGTGAATGGCATATTCCTCTTCTACCCAACATGGCTGGGGACCTCCTCCCTGTGAGGATGTTCATGATTTCTCCTTTGCTCAAGGTGGTATCATATCTTCCTGTTCTGAGAGGAGGTGTACAGAACTCCCATGATCCACAGAGGCCTCACACATTCCTAGTTTATTGAGTTTGCCATGAAACTACCTTTCTTTTATAGAGGGGATTCAGAGCCTCTTGCTCTGCCTATGTCACTCCACTGCTACTCACAATGACATAGTCTTCCCCCTGTTTAGTGGGAAATGTAACTTTCTCCCAATGCCCAAGTTGAACTGAAAATGTCCTCTTTCAGCCAAGGGGGACTCAGGCTTTCCAGCTGTTGTAAGGGGTCCATATATGTTTTATTGACTCAGTATGCTTGCTATACTCCCAATTCTCTATTATTGCTTCTAAATCTCTGCTGTGAATAATCTCAAATATTACCTTTCTGAACACAGTGGCCATGGGCTCATCTTGTGTTACCAAAGCTCCTTAGAATAAGGACAATCATCCAACTTGTAGGGAGATATGCAATGATAGCTGCCCAGACTTAACACAGCCCAAAAATGTGGATATTCTATATACTGAAAAAATGTTGGAAGCTAATCATGCAGGACCATAAATTCCCCTGCTCTACAAGGTGTTTTCTTTATGTCTGATGGAAAATAGTTTTTCCTATTCATGTAACCTGATACTTTACTCCCTGACAAATAGGTGTAGACCTTCACCTTTGCTCAAAATGTCTCAGAAATTCCACTTACAACCAGGGTGCATCAACATTTCCCTTATTCCCATGGAGTCTCCACATTGCTTCTGTGATAAAGGGCATAATAGTCCTTCTATTTCTGTCCAAAGGATGAAGGACCTTCCCCCATTTTACACCGGGAGATTTAGACTTTCACATCAATACAGAGTGCCTCAGACTTGCCTTTTGTGATCACTGAAATCCCACTTAGTCTCCATCTGCCCAATGGATTTCATACATGCTTCTTCTTATTTGGTCACTTTCAAAGTACTGTTCTGAACTAAGAAATCCCAAAACACTCTGGACACAAGAGTCTGTGTCCCTGAACACAAGAGTAGCAAGATGAGGGTAACTCAGACTAAATCTTCCTTCTGCTACCTCAGACAGAGATCCCCTGTCCTACATGCAGAGGAATGTGTGGATGGACATATACCTGATGAAGACACTGATCCAGAGACTACTGCCCTGCAGCCCCTTAGCAGACTTCTAAGACTGCTGACATACCTGACATGGACATTCAGAAGATTTGTATTCTAGATTGTGATTTCAAGTTTGGTGCTGATTAAGGATTGAATGACTGGAACATCCTATAATTCTCAAGGTATCATTTGACCTTCAGTTCTGCCCAATAGGGCAACAGAAGTATGGCTAAGAGAGGCTGAGACATTCTATCCAGTCCTGGGAACTCCTATGTCATTATCTAAGTTAAAAGGTCTTGGGTCTTTTACCTACCACCTATATGACAACAGAAATTCCTCTTGTGCCCACTGTGAAACTGGATTTGCCCCACCTACCCAAAGAAATCTAAGAGGATCCCGTTTTACGGAAGTGGCTCTTAGACTATCCCCTCTCCTCAAGGATTCCCCCACCGATTTGTCTTCTGACTAAAGTGGTCTCAGAGCTCTCTGCTCTAATAGAGAGCTACAGTCCACCAATATCCAAAGGGTTCTAAGACCTGAATATGCCCCTGTGGGAGTGTACAATCTAGGTCTATGTCATTGAGCCACAGATCATTCTGCTTTGAAAAAGAAGTTCCAATCTATTGCCTCTCATTTACCAGGGTGCAATGGTCTCATTCTGCTCAAGTTGTCTTCAGATATGCTCTACTTCCCCAGGAAGGCTTCACATTATTCTCCTCTGACTCAGGACACTCAGACATTCCCCACCCTAACATGAGATACTAGAATATTTTTACTTTACCTTGTTACTTGTCCAGCCCACACAGACTTAAAATAGAAAAGCCTAAGAGTAGAAGGCAGAGTTCAGAACTAAAGCCCAATGCCTTAAGGCAGACACCAGTATAATGTGGCCTCCATCAATCATACCTAGACCCGAGGAGCTGGACATATGCTTGAGATGTAGAACCAACTTGGGACCATCATGCACTCTTGAATGAACACTCAAACTGCTGCCTAACCTGCCAGACCTTCACTACAGGGTAGAGATTTTCCAGTCTGTGATCAAGAGCTGGAAGCTAGTAAGGGAGTATCTGTAATGGAATCCAGTATGTGAGGTCTCTATGAAGAGATACCAGATTTCCGCTCTCTCTCTCCAAGAAGCTCTGGGGGCTTTGTACTTTCTCCAAGGATCTTGAGTTCTCATTTCTTCCCCAGGACCATTGGAAAGCCTCAGACCTCTCACCTCTGAACCATGTATCCCTATTTGTACATCTCTGACTATTGTTGAGTGCCATTCAAGGTCTGAATACGAGGCCTGCAGTACTGCTCCCACTGACAATGGGTGTCTCACACATACTCTATCTGACTAAAGGAGTATTCAAACTCCACCTCTGGCCAAGAGAGTAGCAGAACTTCCTGTCCCATTATGTAAGGTATCTATATTAACATCCTCATCCAAATGGCCTCTGGTTTGCCTTCTGGCCTAATAGGTGTGGGACATTCCCACTCTCCTCAAAGGGACATCACGTTTACATCAGATGGACAAATATGCCTTGAACATTATCCTGCTCATCAATATAACATTTCTCTCCCAGGTTTGAGGTCTCAGAGCTCAAGTGTACCCAGGAGAGGCTGGAATGCCAGTCATCACTCTTCAGGGCATTCATCAGAACTTCAGAAATGGAACAATCCCAACCTTTGTGCCCAGAGCTGGATGTATGAACATCAAGCTGTGAGGCTGACAAAGCACAGATACCAGCCACTCTCTTGGAACAATGTTCAGATTACTGCATATCCTCCTGGAGATGCCACAGATGATATGGTTACTTTATTGTTATTGCTGTTGTTGTTGTTGTTCTCTTCTTGGTGTTGTTTTATTTAAGTTTAGAAGAGGACAGGTTGACAGTTTGTTGTTTTTGTAATCATACCCTGGCATTGTAACTCAGTGACCAAATGATTAAATTCTTCCCATCTTCTATTGTATTTGGAAATCAGAATGTATGCTTATCTTCCACCATTTTGTTTCAAAGACATTGCTCCATGTAATTCAATTTTACACTTGGAATCATTTTAACCAACTCAAATGAATATACTTTTGATTTGCAAAAGTTTTTCTGTAAATTGTTAATTTATCTACCTCCTGATCATTTTCTTTGACGGATTTTGGAAAAATGCTTTCTTATTGATGAGTCTTTTTAAAAAAGTACCTTAACACGATTATATTTTACTTTATAGCTAATATCCACTTATAAGTGATTACATGCCTTGTTTTTTCTCTTTCTCTGGGTCTGGGTTGCCTCACTCAGAATGATTTTTTCTGGTTCCATGCATGTGCATGAAATTTTATGACGTCATTTTTTAACAGCTGAGTTTTTAGTCCATTGTGTATTTTCCTTTGGAATTACTAAGGACTCTGTCACTATCTGCAATGACTGCAGGATCTCTCATTGTTCTTCCAGAGTTGCATCCTGCTAAATATCTATGTTGTTTATAAAACTTTGTTGTACTTTAAAAAGATGTACCTTAGACATGATGCTGCATGATGAATTGTCAGCAGCAGCAGAAACATCTTCAGTCTCATTGTTGTCTAGTGGATTCTAAGTATCAATTACTACACGGTAGTAAGTGAAATAAATACAAAGTGTGAGGAACAGTTCCAGGTTATAATCCCCCCCAAAAAAGCTAGAATCGAATGTAGATAGAGTGTTTTGTGAATGAGTTTGCAAGAGACACTGTAGTTTGAATATTCAATCTTTATGTCTTAAATAGTGGTAGTAAACTATGCTCAGTTTTGGGGACAGAAATAAATAGCAACCCTCCCTTTTAGATTTTGGTTTTTCAAGACAGAGTATCTTTATATTTCTTTGGATCCTGTCCTGGAACTCGCTCTATAGACCAGGCTGGCCTGGAACCCACAGAGATCTACCTGCCTCTGCCTCCCGAGCCCTGGGATTAAAGGCATGTGCCACCACTGCCCGGCAGAGCACCACAATTTTAGTGTTTAGTTTATCATTAGGTATATCTAGCTGTCTGTATGTGTATCATCTTTGTGTATATGTATGTAGGTAGGTATGGAAGTGTTTGTCTATATCTATCATCAATCAACCTATCATCTATAGGTATAGTTAACAGTTCAGTTTATTCATGTTCAATGAGTTGTGTTGGTGTTGTCCTCACCAATTTGACCCTGCTGCAGTTTGCAGAGAGTAACCATTGCCATTGTCTTGGCAACAGCCTCGGTTGTTTGGGGAGTTTCAAAGGGCCACCTTGGTCAACAACTCAATAGAATGCAACCCAGTTCTGATACTGGAATCCTACTTTGGTGACAAGAGATGGACACCTGGGACTCTGTCTCCATCATTCTTGGGAGATGTCATTATGATGGCCTTCATATATTTTAGGAAATTCCTGCTGAACTAGGTTTCCATGTGATCCCTCAAATACTCCTCATTTCAAGCTATCTCTCCCTGGATGACCTCCCTCCACCCTATCTTCCCTCCCCATCCCACCTGATCCTGTCCAGTTCCCCACACACCGCAGTCCACCAATAACATCTATTTCCCCATCCTATGGACATCCAGTCCTTCCTCTATACCTAACCTCTCTGGGTCTATGGATTGGAGATTGGTCATCATTGATTCAATGACTAATGTCTTGGTGTTTCTTTCTATAGCTGCAACAAAACTTTAGGACCACAAAACATGTTCAGGGAAGAAATTATCTTTTTGACATACACTTCTTCATTGTAGCCCATCATTGAAGGAACCCAGAACAGGAATCCAAATAGGGGAGAAACCAGGAGCCAGGAGCTGATGGAGAAGTCATCGAGGAGGGTGCTGCTTACTGGATCGTTCCTCATTACTTGTTTAGCCTGCTTTCTTATAGAGAACCCAGGACCACCTGCCCAGCTGGTGACACCACCCACAATGGGCAGGACCTTCCCACATCAATCACTAAATAAAAAATTACCCTACAAGCTTGCTTACAGCTGGATATTATGTAGGTATTTTCTTTTCTGATTTTTTTAGGGTCTCTTAATCATCTCCTCTCTCTCACTGTTCTTTTCTTTTAGACTTTATATATCCCAACAAAATCTTTCAGGCATCATAAAACTTACAGTGTGGCTGGAGAGATGGCTCAGAGGTTAAGAAAAGTAGCTGCTCTTCAGGAGTTCAGTTTCCATCAACCACAGGGTGACTATCAGTCAACAATTTTGAGATTTGGTGCACTCTTCAGGCATGAAGGCATAACACTATACATAAGAAATAATTCTTAAAAACACTTACATTTTGATTACATTCTATTTTTGATGTGATTGATTTTAATGAATACATGCAAAGACCATGTTTGCAATTTCCCATTCATCAACAACCACAAGTAAACAAAACTACACAACTGTCAACTTCAGTCTGAAGGCCCAGTGGTTGTTGTTTCAGGCTCTGAGAGTTCCTATGAGCCAGGCTTGTTGTTCCTGTGGGTTTTCTTATGAATTCCTTGAACCCACCCTGGCTCCTACACTCCTTCCTCCTTCTCCTCATCAGGTTTCCCTAAGTTTGGCCTAAGGTTTGGCTGTGGGTTCATCATGTCATTTATTAAAAATCTGAGTAATACTCCATTGTGCCAATGTACCAGATTTTCTCTTTTAGCTTTTCTATTGAAGGACATCTAGGATGTTTTAAGTTTCTGGCTACTATGAATAGAGTACATTTAAACATGGTTTGGCAAATGTCTTTGCTGCAGTGTGAAGCATCCTTTTGGTATAAGCACAAGAGTGATATAAGTGGATTTGAGGTAGAAAAAGTCCCAACATTCTGAGGGACTACCACACTTGTTTCCTTGGTGGCTCCATGGGTTTTCATTCCCAACAGCAATGCAGGAATGTTCCCCTTGCTCCACATCGTCTGCAGCATGAGCTGTCACTTGTGTCATTGGTCTTAGCCATTTTGACAGGTATAAAATGAAATATCAAGCAGGCAGGGCTGAGATACTACTTTAATCCCAGCACTTGAGAAGCAGAGTCAGGGGGGTCTCTGGGGAAATTTCACCTGGGAGGAGTTTTAGGCTCCTTCCTCTTCACACTTCCTCTAAGAGGTGTAACTGTGACCTGAGCCTTTGCCGCTCTCTCAAGCATCCCTCCCAGGGAAGGCATTGTGGTTACTTTGGGATTTCTTGCTGACCTGAAATGCAAAAACACCTGCTTGGCCAGAATAAAGCACCTCAAGGGCTCCATTGTCTCCTTTCTATCTGCCCTAATTATTGTATTTCTAACCAAACAGCCAAGAATTCATTGGGGGGATAACGAGAACCAATGAACTCAGGGCCTTGACACAAGGCTGGGCACACCAGCCCACAGGTAGTCATAAGGGAGCCTCAGCTGAGATAGAACACTGGGCATTGGGAGTGCAGGAATAGAGGCAGCAAACCCCATCCTGATAGTGGCATTTAAAAGCCAGTTGTGGGGCTGCTGGTGTGGCTCAACAGTTAGAACCTGCATGGCATGTCTGAGAACCTGGGTTCTATCCCCAGCTCTTTCCTCAGGATTTCAGTGCCTGTAGTAACATGGATCTGCTATCAAAAAGACACCCTGAATCAGACAGCTACCTGTTAGAAAAACAAACTAAGAAATATGTTACAGAAGCCTGCTTTATTCAGGCCTTTTTATCTGTAAAGACTCAGATATTTTGACCTCCTAGGTTTTTGTTGATCCCAGAGACAATGCCTTTACCCAAGGCCTAGAGACAGTAAACAAGTGCTGGGCTAGTGCCTTTCACATGCAAAATAACCAGAAGCCAACTCACCTCCCATCCTACCCCTATCACTGGCATTTCCCTAACACTAATGTCCCCAGGGCTAGTTATAGGCAAGTCTGGATACACCCACTGAAATCTCTCAAATTAGCCAATCTTTAACCTTCTCACCTAGCCTAACCCACTTCCTACCTACACAAATCACAACAAAGGGGCTTTGACCTTCCAACACACACACACACACACACACACACACACACACACACACACACACACCCCTAGTGCTTCCCTATGAACCGACTTCTCTCTTAGATCCTAGGAACTGTAAACTGTGTTCCCAAGAATGACTGTAATAGGATCTGATGTCCTCTTCTGACAAGCAAGAATACATGAAGAGGACTCATACATAAAATATAAAATTAAAATTTAAAAACATAAAAGAATCACCTGTTCTGGTGGAAGCTTCACCCTAGACACTGGCATTCATATGCCCAAAGAATCTGGAAAGTTCTGGTGGAAGCTCGACCCCAAGCTGCTTGTATCTCTCCAAATCCTGCTGCCTTCAGGAAGCCTGCCAAATGATGACCTCTCCCCCAGAGATACACAAGACAACTTCCACAGGGTATTTAACTGTCCCCCCCCCAAACAGACCTGTGGTTTTCCAGTCTCTCTTTTCAGTCTACCCAGGGTGGGGGTAAGGGCGCTGGAAATCATCTGGGAGCATTTTGTTCATTAAAACTGTTTTTGTTTTCTGATTTGGTTTGATTGCTCTGATTTGGATGGCTGTATATGCTGAGAGGGTTATGGGGTGCAGAAACTTTCCATCATCACCTGTGGCATGCTTATCACCTCAATGTGTTAGGAGCTGAGGCAGGAGCATTCCTAAGGCTATTCCAGATTCAATGAGAGGCCAGCCCTCTCTGATATTAATGAGACAGAGAGTGATGAAGTAGAAAACCTGATTCCTCCTTGTGGTAGTTTGAATGTATTAGGACCACATAAACTCATAGGGAGTGGCACTCTTTTTTGTTTTGTTTTTTTGTTTTTCCAGACAGGGTTTCTCTGTGTAGCCTGGAGACTATCCTGGCACTCCTGGTGTAGAACAGTCTGGCCACAAACTCACAGAGATCCATCTGCCTCTGCCTCCTGAGTGGTGGGATTAAAGGCGTGTGCCACCAAAGGCTGGCAAAGGAGTGGCACTCTTATGACCTGTGGCCTTGTTGGAGGAGGCAGGATGACACACAGGCCTGGAATCCAGACCTTGAGGCTGGAGGACACACCCTTAATCAGGGCCACACCTTCTGTTGGAAGTGTGTCATGTGGGGACAGGCTTTGAGGTCTTTTTCTCAAGCTTGACTCAGTGTGACAGTTGATTTCCTGTTGCCTGCAAGATGTAGCAATCTCAGATCCAGCACCATGTCTGCCTGCAAGCTTCCATGCTCCTCGCCTTGATGATTATTGACTGAACCTATGAAATGATAACCTAGCCCTCTCAATTAAATGTTTTCTTTTCAAGAGTTGCCATGTTCATGGTGTCTCTTCACAGCAATAGAACACTGATTAAGACACTCCGAAAGGCTCTGTGTGCTCGCACACATGTCCATATGCACATACCACACACATATACATGCCAACAAAAGGGAAGTAAGTATCATGAGTCATAGATTTCATCAGTATTCTTCTTTGATACAACTTGGATTTGGGGAATTTTTACAATGGACATGTAAGACTTTTTAATCATAATATAAAGAACAATGTTTTCTATGATTCACCATTACTATTTTTCTTACGTGTATACGTAGATGGAGGAGAAAGAGGGTATGTGAAACAGTGTATATGCCCTCAGAGGTCAGGAGAGTGTGTCACATGCCTTGGACCCTGAGTTATAGGTGGTTGTGAGCTGTCCAATCTGGTGTGGGAATCAAACTCAGGACCTTTAAAAGGGAACAAGCACTTGTATCTGCTAAACAATCTCTCTTGTTTAAAAATTCTGTTTTACTACTTGCATTTATTTATTTTATGTGCACGTGTGTTTTGCCTGGTGTATGGATGTGTGCCCATTACATTTGTGGTGCACTTGGAGGTCAGAAGAGGGCATTGGATCCCCTGAAAGTGGAGCTACAAGTGGTTGCAATTGACCCTGTGAGAAAGCAACAGAACCTGTACTTGGGTGATAACTAGATCCTCTGCAAGAGTAGTAAGTGCCCCCAACCACTGAACCATCTCTCTAGCCCCCTTAATATATGTATTTACCTTGTGTCTGAAAGAGGTAAACTAAACTAAAAGGCTTCACTAGGAATGAAGGGACCAGACCCTCACTCAGCCCCTGCCTTAGCAGCCATGACAGGCTACAGAAAAGACAGGTAGGTCTTTGACAGAAGGAAACTCCAGATCCCCACCCCACCGAGCCTCCTAGGTACTTTGTTCCTGGGAACAGTTTGGCCACAAAACAAACTCCAGGAGAGACCAAAACCTCCCCTATAGTCTCCAGGACACAGTTCTAAAAACTATTGGAATTTATGAACAACAGGTCACCTGCAATTAACAAGACAAAGCCATAGAATCCACAGAATGTTCCCTCTCAGCACTGACCATTGAGAATTCCTGGTACATGGGTATTTCTTGGCCAAAATATGACTTTGAGAAATTTTCCTGATTGTTCCCAAATGTCAACCAATCAGAAACCAACTCATACCTACTGATGCAATCCTGTAACCTTTGTCTTTAAAACCTAGCAGTAGACAGGGAACTTCACCCCCTCTGGAGGCTGCTACTTGAGCTTGCTAGACAGGGTCCCTCCTGCGCTAGGATAGACAACTTAATAAACCTTGTGCTTTTGCATGGGTGGTCTGTCTCCCTGATCTCTTTGAGGATCCTTGTGTGACTTGAGCACAACAGTTTCTTTTGATGCTGAGGATTAAACACAGGCCCTTGAGTATTGTAGGCACAGGCTTTATCATTGAGCTCTTCTTTCAGCCCTGAGAATGATGTGTTTAATCTTCACAAGAAAAATATATGCAATTGGTTTCTGCGAGTGATAGGGAAAAGATAAACTTATAAATATTAGACACAGCTGATTTATGGGTTTCTTTTAATCTGGGGAATAAAAGACACCACAAATGAAATTGACCTGATTTGACCTGAATTCCAGGTCACCCAAAGCTGTTAAAAGAGAAGCCCTCTTTCAAGCAAACAAACTAACAAACAAAAAGGCTGATTAAGCCAGGAGCAGGAAGCCAGTAAGCAGCATTCCTCCACTCTCTGCTTCTGCTCCTTCTTTTATGTAGCCAAGGCCATCTGTCCTTGAACATGGCATCTTCTTCACTTATGCTCTGCAATGTTGGAAGTATAAGCATGCACCACTACACTACCCATGGCATGTAACAAACTTTTAAGTAGAGCTTCCTGGGAGCAAGCTAATATTCTTGACACTTTATAAGCTTTATTATGTCATGACAGTAATTGTAGAAGTATGACAGATTACATGCGTTTATTTGCAGAGTTCAGCTCCTAAGAAACCTTATCCAGCAGTTTACAAGCCTTGTAACTCCAGCTTGATGGTTTCTGACACTTTATTCTAGTCTCCATGTGTGTCTGCATGCACACACCTGTGCACAGACATACAGAGAAACACACAACCATACATGCACAATGCATAAAATAATAAACACATTTTAAAATTTTAATGCTATGCATGCAGAGTGGCATATGCCTTTAATCCCAGCTCTTGGGAGGAGATGCAGGAGGATCTCTCATTCCAGGCTAACCTGGTCTGGAAACCCAGGAATTCACAGAGAACCCCTGTCTTGAAAAAAATCAAACAAACTAAAATTTACAGTTGGAAGGGTGGTACATACCTATAATCCCAGCACTTGGGAGGTAGAGGCAAGAGGACCCGTTCAAAAACAGCCTCTGCTCTACAGAGAGTTTAAGGACAGACTGGGCTACATGAGATCTAGTCTTAAAGATTGAAGACAACAGTATGAATAGCAGAATGGGTGATTTACATGTGAGAGGTCTTGAATTCAATCCTTGCTGTGGAACAACCTACAAACACAGGCGTCACACATCAAATTCAGTTCTTTTCATGGGTTGTTGTCATTTGCTTTTGCAAGACAGGGTTTCCCCTTGTAGCCCTGGCTATTCTATAACTCTATCTCTCTCTCTTTGTAAACCAGGATGGGCTCAAACTTAGAGATCCACTTGCCTCTGCCTCTGGAGTGCTGAAATCAAAGTTATGTACCTAGATCAGTCCCCTTTTCACTTATACCATATGTTTTTTAAGATTTTATTTATTTATTATGTATACAACATTCTACTTCCAGGTATATCTGCACTCAAGAAGAGGGCACTAGATCTCATAACAGATGGTTGTGAGCCACCATGTGGTTGCTAGGAATTGAACTTAGGACCTTTGGAAGAGCAGCTGGTACTCTTAACCTCTGAGCCATCTCTCCAGCCCCCATATTGATTTTTTAAAAATACTTTCCCCTCTGTCATGACATGAGGAAAGAACATTCTGGAACGTTCTGTTGGGGATAGAACAAGTGGAGAACTGACTTCTCATAGATGTGAAAGAGGAAATAGAGGATAGGAAAAATGAACAATTTAAACAAAAGAAATAATCAAGCCAGAAATGGCAGCTCACACCTCAAATCTGAGCACCTGAGAGACTCAGGCAGGATTGTGACTTTTTCGAAAAATTTAGGCTACAGAGAGAGAGAGTTCCCAGACAAATGATATTAAGGGTGAAGGCCCTGTTCCAACTCACTTCCCATTACTGAAAAAAAAAGTGTGGGGGGCAAATGACACTGCTCACTGATGAGCCAGAATCTGAATCACACTTTGTCTTTCAGTAATGGGGCTCTAACAGCCCTCACTGCCTCACTGATGGCCTCCTGACAGCTGACCCTGCCCTGTTGCAAGAGGTACCCAAGAGCACAGTCTCCTGAGCACCCCTAGGCTTTCCCAATCACGTTCCCACTTCAACAGTCCTTGTCCTGGCAGATGACAGTGGGCACCAGACTAGCTAGTACTCCTGACCCTAAGGGAGAGGAGCGAGGCCTCATTCAGAAAGCTTGGATGTTTGTCCGGCTACTGCAGGCAGAACGGCCAGAGGGGCAACTCGGGACTGGCCCGTGCAGGCTCAAGGACAGCCATTCTGAGTGCCCCTCTCGAGCTTTGCATGCTTCCTGAGACCAACTGTCACTAGAGTTCTGTGTGCTTTGTCTTCCACAGGTGTCCACAGTTCTCAGGAAGGAGGGCCTCTCTCAGTGGATACTGTTTAACTACTGTTCGCTGTGCATCACCATCTGCAAGTACATGCTTTGCCCCTTGTGAGGGGTGACAGTCCATTTCCCATTCTTCTTGTCATCTACCTTACTGGCTAAATGGCCAGCCGTGAGGAGAGGGATCAGCAAGTCTCAGCCCAGACCTTACCCTCTGAACATAGACCTCAGTTTCCCCAGCCTGCCCGGTCTGGGAATACCTTCAGTGTCCCCCTACCCCAAAGGCAGAAGCAATGGCCTCCCCGTCCTGTGACCCTCTTCAGTGTCTCCGAATGGGACCATGACACCTCACCCCAATGGGGCAAGCACTTGACCAGCCCCGAAGACACATGGGATTTTCCACCTCAAAGGTGATGCCACTGACTTGGCACAATTTGAGGTGCCTAAAGCCCTATGAGGACAAAACATTCAAAGTCCCCGACATTGTACCTGCAAATAGACTGCAGAGTCTTAGAACTTTGACAAAGAGTTCATCCAGTAAGAAGACCTTGAACACCTAGAGGACCTGAAAGAGATCAGGGAAGGAAAAGGTGCACTTCCTCTGGAGGTTCCTGAGTGCAGGAGCAACCCACTGAACAGGGAACCCAGACCATCTGCCTTACCTCCTGACACCAGAAAAAGGTTTCAATGTTTCAATGAGAATACTTTGCAGTTGAAGCTTTTACTCTAATTGCATCAGACTTATTGTACACTGCCCTTCCTTGGTTGTGGAGATTGATCTGTGGTTTGAAACATTCTCTCCTAAGTCATGTCCATTGTTGTTTGCAAGGCCAGGTTGAGGGAGGAGGTTTTTAAATTCACAAGCTCAGGCCACAGGGTGAGTCCTTGTTTCAGAAACAGCAAAGTGGAAACATGGTGTGGACTAAGCATTAACTGAAACATTCATCAGTCAATGGACATGTGAGCTGTCCCACACTTGGGGTCATATGAAAATAGCATCAAGTACATTCATGGAAGGACTTATTAGTAGACTGGGCTGCTTTCAACCAGATGGGAGTGGGCCTATTTGAGGGGAGGTAGAGGACAAACAAGACAGAGGAAATCAGGGTATGGGGTCTATAGTAGGGGAAGGTAGCATGGCAAATAAAATAAAGCACATCTATGAAAGTGTTATTTCATTAATAATGAAGAACAACAGTTTGTCTGCTAATTCAAAAAGTTAACACTAGGTGGCAGTAGCGCAGGCCTTTACTTCAGCAGTAAGACACAGGCAGGGAGACCTCTGAGTTTGAGCCAGTCTGACATACAGAGCAAGTTCCAGAACAGCCAGGGATTCACAGAGAAATGCTGTCTCTTGAAATGAAACCAAAAACAAAGAAACAAAAAATTAACAAGGACAGAACACACGAGAAAAGGAATATCTGTTTTGGATTTCTTGGCTTTTGGGGAGAACACAGAGGCTGTGAAGATGGGAAGGGGAAATGGGGGTGATTTCACTGTGGAGGGTAATGTGGGGTAAACTATAGGTTGGGAGAGCCAGCAGGAGATGAAGGGATAAACAATACTATGGATGTTTGAAACAGCCATAGGCACATCTAATATTGACAAGCTTTCTTAAAAACACATAAAGAAGCCGGGTGGTGGTGGCAGATGCCTACAATTCCAGCACGTGAGAGGCAGAGGCACGAGGATCTCTACGAGTTCTAGGCCTAAACAGAGGAACCCTGTCTCAAAACAAATAAGAAAAATATACAAATGCAAAATGCATACACATAGTTTAATTGGAAATTTCCCATCTTTCAGAATAATGTCCTCCCCTAGAAGCACAGACTTTAGAAAGAAATCTGGGGCCAGGTGTGTGAAACCTCCATTTCAGTTTTGTGATTTGGGGGTCCAGGAGAATCCCCCAGACAATAAAAGCTATTGCCATTGGTCTGGTTGCCTGACAGAACTTGAGAACTTGAGACTATTGCTAGACTGGAGAAATGACTCAGCAGTCAAGAGCAACCTCTGTTCTTTCAGAGCACCCATGTACAATTCCCATCACCTACACTGCAGCTTCCTTCCATCTGTATCTACTACTCCAGTTCCAAGGACTCCAGCAATGCCTTCTCTGTCCCTCTTCTGGTCTCTGTGGGCACTAGAAATGCATGTGGTACCCAGACACACATGCAGGCAAAACACCCATTGGGTCTGGTGGTACACAACTTGAATCCTTATTAAAACTTATTTAGGCTTGTTTTTCCCATAAATGATTTCGAGAATCTTGGATGGCTGATTTCCAGTCATATGGTTCCTTCGGTCACCGCTTGCCTCACTTAAGGAAGACAAATAGTTTCTCAGCAACTAGCAGAGGAAACCACGTGTCTTTCCCAGGGACACAGCTCCCTGCCCATTTGAGACTCTGGGGCGGATCTAGGAGACCTCAGTTAACTTCTGGGCGGAGCCGGCAGTCAGAGGATAGGCGTGCTCTTATCTTTCCCATCCTAAGGATCCCTCAACTAAGAGCAGGCAGAGTGATGGGAAGGGGCAGAGTGGATACTGCTGACGGTTTCAGTCCTCCAAAGGTCTGAGATTCGACCAAAGAACACACCGCCTTGACCAGTTAAGAATCTTGCATTATCCAGACCTGCCCTGAATGCAGGGGTAGCTTGAACAATCTCTCTGGAGCCAAGGCCTCCCTCTCTGAGAGTGTGACCATGACTCTGGGAGCATTGGGCCTTAGAGCACATTGGGACCCCTCGGGCAGGTGGGGGATGCACCATGTTGGTTGGCCTTGTTCATGAGTTTAGGATCTTTGAGTTTTGTACATTGGGCAGCATCTGGAGACCCTTGGGGGAAGGGCCTCCTGGGGGAACCCGAATCACTTCCCTGGGCCACAGGACCCGCGGGAGTTCAGATAGAGAGCTCAGGGTTGGCCTACTTTCTGCCTAGGCCCCTCCAAGGTGCAGGTACTGTGGGTGTTTGAGCTAAAAAATAGCTCATGTGCAGCTGCCTTGTGCATGGCTTTGCGGTTTCCCCACACTTACTGGTAACAACATTCATGGATGTTTCAGGGAAAAAAAAACAGAAACAAAGCTGCATTTCTCATATGCATTAGCAAATTCTCACAGTATTTCATAGCCATATACTTTCTTTGCCTTTTCTTATTTTTTTTTTTTGTATTATGGGACAGAGTTTCTTTGTGTAGAACTAGCTCTGTAGAGCAGGCTACCCCCCTCCCCAAGCTGAGAGATCCTGCTGCCTAAGTCTCCTGAATTTAGACATGCACTACCAGTCAGTCACATTTTCCCTATTCTGGAGTCCAGAAGCTTGAGTTTTGTGAACTTGGCCCTGGATGCCATTAATGCATGTACTTAGGAGCCCGGGATAGAGCAAGGCACAAGAGAGGAAGAGGTAGAGGGAGAGCTGGACAGATAGATACAGACAGAGAGAGAATGTGATGGTGCAGAGGGGCTCAAAATCTATGTGTGAGGGTGTGCATTTTATTTATTTATTTATTTATTTGCTTATTTATTTATTTACTTACTTACCTATTTGTTTATTTATTTTTGTGGGATGCTATTTTTGCATGCAGGCAGCTGGGCCGACACATTCTGTCTATGGACTATTGTTTCTGTTCCCTGGGTCTGGGCCCCTGATGGGAAAGGATGAGGGCTCCTGGAGGGTTCCCTGTCAGAACACCTGGAATTTGGTTTGAGGATTTGGTAGGAATTTGTTCCCTGAGGAAGGCAGGAGTGGGTGTGTGCTGCAGTCATCGTGGTGTGACAAGTGAGAATTGCTTATTCTCTCAGGGGATCTAGGTTCCCTGTCCTGGGTCCCTGGAATCTCTTCAGAGAGCTGTTAGTACTGTAAGTGTCTAGGCCAGGGCAAGGGTAGGTGTCTGTCCACAGAGGATCCAGAAATTTCCATGTCTGAGGGACACTTGGGGACTTTGGAGAAAGTCAAGAATAGTTTCCCAGGGGTGCCTGGTGGTGGGTGGGGGTGAAGGACTGCGGAGAGGAGATGGAATGTGACAGAGCTAGAGGTAGCTCAGAAGGGTTGCTAGGAGATGGCTAGGGTGGGGGCCCACTCCCAGAACCTGGTAGGCAACTGGGCAGTTGGGAGGGAATGTTCCTTCTTTTGATATGTCCTTGTCCCCAGGTCAGGGTCCTGGGCGGCCTGTCTTCTGGCACAAGATCTGGATGTTCTGGGCCACCTGGAGTCCCCTGGTGGGGACCATGAAGGACAGCATCTATGTGAACCCAGATGGCGGCACTCCATGGGCAAGAAGACCAAGGGTTCCTGTGGCCGTTCCCCTTTCTCTTGAGAACAGCAGACCCACTGGATGATTGTCCATTGAGACTGGATCCCACAAAAGTGCACAAAGTTGCCTTCCTTTGCCTTGGGTCCATCCCAGAGTGGCCTTCTGCCACATAGTAAGCCAATGCTGGGCCTAGGGCCCCATTGAGTTGGGTGGCTGTCACCCCTGTGTCATCTGCTCACCTTTCCCGTGTACCCTGACCTCTGGGACACCACCACCCCGATGCCCTACCAGCCTGGGGTTGGCTGAGAGCCGTGACTTGGAAGCTTGTTTTGGCCCAAGGTACTAGTTGCCAGCAGGCCCAAGGTCGGACAGGCTGCTGGAGTGGTGGTCACTTGGGTGGCCAGGGTCAAGTAGGTAGATGCTAGAACTCAGAGGGCTGTGGTTGTGTCAGGAACGGGGTGGGGTCGGAGTAGGGGCAGCTTTCAGAATATCCTGGCTGGCCATCTTGGGGACGACACACAGCCACCACCACCCAATCCCTGTGCCCAATGCCATGAATTTGGTTCTGAGGCTCCTCCCCTGTGGCCCAGATCTGCATGCCCTTTCTCTAGGCTTTCCTTATGGTCCCGTGCAAGCCAGCGCCCCCCTAACATCCCTGGGCCCTCACGCGGGGCCTTCACAGGGTTGGTGGGTGCCTACAGCACAGTGTCTGGGGGCAATCCAGTGGAGGATCCCGTGAGGTCCCTGACCACCATTTCCCCAGCCCACTGTACACCCACTGGGATCCATTCCTTGAAGCAGGCTAGATGGGGACACATCTGTGGCCAGTGTTGGCCTAGATGGTTGTTTGACAGCCATCTTGCAGCTTGGTGCTACCCTCTTGGCTTTTGCTGGGTTTTGGCGTTTTTTTTGCTTCCAAAGGGCAGAAGGAGGTGTTAAAGACATCAACATACATGCAAAGGAGCATGCCTCCGAGGGATCCAGGCTAGTTTACCTTTTATTATTTAGTATAAACGTACCTCTGCTGTCTGTAAGCAGTAATTCTCATTTAGGTGGCAGACATGCCTGGAAATGTCAGTGCCAAGAAAGGGTCCCCTAAGGCTGGGTGGAGATGGGCAGTGATGAGGGGAATCGTGACCTGCCTTCTGAGTCCTCCATGGCTAAACGATGATAATGGACCTGTATGGGCTTAGCAATGAGAAAATCTATCTGTTGTTTAATGAAGCCAGTTAAGCGATTAAATGCCCAGGGGCCAAAAGAAATTAACAACAAAAATCCTATAAAAGGGCCTAAAATTGAGGGCAGGAGAGTTGTCACCCAGAAGGAAGTAGAGAGCCAGTCTAAGGTCAGTTATTCCTGCCTGTAGTTTCTGGACATCCTGGGCAATAGTGGTACTGAATTCATCACAGCGTTTGGAGGACAGAGTGTGGGATGATAAGCCTGTTCCTGCTCCAGCAGCCCCTAGTCCAAGTAAAACATCCACGGTTAGTGCAGAGATGGGTTCCCTGCAATTGTGGAGGGGGCAGAGGTGGGAGGAGAGAGAAAAATTCCTCTGTGGGGGAGTAGGAGAGTCATGGCACCAGCTGGACAATAGGACACATCTCACCTTGTTGGAACAAAGAGTTATAAATGCAGGGGGTGAGGCCATTGGAACAGAGGCACCAGGTATTGCTAGGAGGAATCAGTGGGTGACAGGCAAGGTTGCAGAGGTGAGAACGGGTTAAGGGAATTGAAAGTGGGAGGTGCCACACAGTGACTGGAACCCAACCCATGAGCTGGCTAAGGGTGATCTTGGAGGTGGGGTTTTCAGGAGGAAGAGAGGGGTGGCTTTTTTATCTCAGCATATCAGTTTTCCTCTTCTCCATGCATATCTCCAAATGGTCCAGCCGCCATCTTGTTTTTTTGTTTTCCTGTAAGAAAGCACAAACATTTCCTCCTCCCCAAATTGGGTCTTTTTTACTGTTTAGTGTATAGGTTGTTTTTATTACCTTTGGAACTCCCATGTAAGGAAAACATCATTGGATAGTTAGTTGTCATATGTTTAGAAATTTAAATATCTATCAATTGTCATGTGTATATTTTTTAATTTGTCAAATTTTGTAATATGAGTAACATGCATTTGTCATGGATGATTAGGAAGTGGACCTCTAGGGTTCATTCCTAAATTAGTTACAGATAAACATTGTGGGTACACCTTATTGTTTGGCCATTTTGATGAGCAGTCTCTTTAGCTAAATAAAATTGTTTTCTTAGAGCCTTTGTTATTTTAAGGATGAAAGTTATGGGATTCTGGAGTTCTCTCTATCTAAGAAAAATCGACCAATTTTATTAATCAATCTCTTGACTCGTTCCCTTATGTGACCCATGAAACATGGCAATTTTTGTAGGTGAATAGCATTTTGAATTTGTTTAGATAACATTTTTAACCTGATCATTATAGCTTTATGTATAGAATTGTCTCTATCACTTAAAGAGTGTTACAAACATGATTATTAATATACAAAATAAATGAATTATCTTATTAGATGCTGAAAGACAATTGCAACAGCTTGTAACTTGATGACCTGAGCTGTGGTTAAGCAGTCTGTTCTGTATATGTTTTACCATTTATAATATAAATTGTTCTTATATTAGAAGAACCATCAGTAAATATTGACATAGTATTTTATGAGATTGTTTCTTACTATTTTGGGGAAAAATGTGTTAGTATAAACTGTAACAGCCTATGAGCTGTAATTGATTATCAATGTTCCTTGAAAATTTAGCAAAAACAATTGCCCAATGAATCATTATTTAGAAATAACCAATCAACTTGTTATTTGACATAAGTAACATAATTTTTATCTTTAAGCCTTAAATTCTTTAGAATTTAGCATATGTCCCAAACAATATTTGAAAATTTACTTAAAGGTTTTTGAGCAGCCTTTCCTAATCCATCCTGTTAAACTCTTCACTAGCTGACATTAAAAATTTCGGAGGATTTTTGTATCCTCTCCTCTGCCAAATTTCATAGAATTATTCACACAGATTCCCCTTTGCCCCTAAGTCAACAGAGCTGATTGGATGCTCTTATTAACTGTATTTAAGGCAATTTAGGTAGCCTTTAAACTATATCTAAAGCAATATATATATATATATATAATATATATATATATATCATATCCAAGGCAATTTAAACAATATCTTTTGTCAGCATTCACGCATTTAAAATCACATACCATGCATTCAGGTGTGGCCACACCGTACACACAGAACATGCACAATTTTTTTATCACTCTTTTTTGCCTAGGTTATGATCAGTCTGTTGAAATGAAAAATCGCTAATTGAAATCTCTTGTAACATAGCAGTTATAGCCAATTCTTGAATTATGAGTGTCCAAGATTTGAACCAACCTGTGGGGAATAACTCGAGCTCACACCCTGATGTGCTGCAGTCACCAAAGAACCTAGAACAGAAGGGTCAGGGGGAACAAAGAAGGACAGCAAGACAGGTTTCTGATCAAGCTGCAAATTTTTCACAGGGACCTTATATAGGAGTGCCAAGAGGGGAGCTTGGCAGAAAGGGAGAGGTCATTTGAGGCTACGTGCCTGGTAACCAGGCCGAGGAATGTCCCTGTGCTTGAGTCCTTGAGAGTGCAGGAGGTTACCAAGGTCTCAGGAAACAGGTGTTAGATAGTGGGTTAGAAAAGGGGGAAGGGTTGCTAGGTAACCTGACCATGAAATATATCTTTACTTCTATAAGCTACCTCATGAGCCCAGATGTTATGTACCAGGGAGGAAGGATGGAAGGTAGCTATTCTTTTAATTATAATGGGTTACACTGGCAGCTTCTGCCCAAGTCTCTTACAGGTCCAAGGTTACTTTTGCCATGGCCCCCAGCGTGTGTGTGTGTGTGTGTGTGTGTGTGTGTGTGTGTGTGTGTGTGTGTGTGTGTTAGGTGTGTGAATTCCTAGTCTGGAGGATGAGTGTATTGTATGGGAACACTAGGTAAGGTGGCAGGAGCATCCATTGGAGTGTCCTGCCTGGCATATCTATGAATTTAGAGCTCCTCACACATATTCCTGATACCCCCATGGAACTCCCCTGGAGCCTCAGAGCAGATGCCCCCAGGAAGCTATGAAGAGAAGGAGAGATGCCAGAGACTAGGCAGGTTTGTCTCTAGGAGGCAGGGGGATTGGGTTCTAGGAGCTATATCTAGGAAAGATGTCACCAGTGTGAAGGTGTGGCCCTTTAGTCTCTTGGTGTTCATAGGAGGACGGCTCTCTGTTGGGTAGTGAAAAGCATTTCCCAGCTGCATATGGTATATCATCTGTACCCAGACAGTCCTACATGCCCTGGATGCCATTAATGGGACTGTCCTTAGGAGTCCAGGATAGAACAAGGCACAAGAGAGAAAGAGGTAGTGTTAGAGCTGGACAGATAGATACAGACATAGAGAGAATGTGACGGGTCAGGGTGGGCTGGAATCTGTGTGTGCGGGTTTGCATTTTGTTTCATTTATTTATTTATTTATTTATTTGTTTGTTTGTTTGTTTATTTTTCAAGGATGCTATTTTTGCATGCAGGCAGGTGGGTCGACCCATTCTGTCTATGGACTATTGTTTCTGTTCCCTGGGTCTGGGCCCCTGATGGGAAAGGATGAGGGCACCTGGAGGTTTCCCTGTTGGGACATCTGGAGTTTGGTAGAAGGATTTGGTAGGAATTTGTTCCCTGAGGAAGGCAGGAGTGGGTATGTGCTGCAGTCATAGTGGTGTGACAAGTGAGAATTGCTTATTCTCTCAAGGGGTCTATGTTCCCTGCCCTGGGCACACTGGAACCTCTTCAGAGAGCTGTTAGAACTGGAAGTGCTTAGGCCCAGCCAAGGGTAGGTGTCTGTCCACAGAGGATCCAGAAAATTCCATGTCTGAGGGACACTTGTGGACTTCGGAGAAAGTCAAGAAGAGTTTCCCAGGAGTGCCTGGTGATGGGTGGGGGTGAAGGGCTGTGGAGAGGAGATGGAATGTGACAGAGCCAGAGGTAGCTCAGAAGGGTTGCTAGGAGACGGCTAGGGTGGAGGTCCACTCCCAGGACCTGGTAAGCAACCGGGCAGTTGAGAGGGAATGTTCCTTCTTTCGATGTTGCCTTTTCCTCATGTCAGGTTCCTGGGCAGCATGTCTTCTGGGACGAGATCTGGATGTTCTGGGCCATCTGGGGCCCCCTGGTGGGGAACATGAAGGACACATTCCACATGAACACAGATGGCACCACTCCGTGGGCAGGAAGACCAAGGGTTCCTGTGGCAGTTCTCCTTTCTCTTGGCAACAGCAGACCCAGAGGACCATTGTCCCATGAGACTGGATCCCACAAAAGTACACACAGCAGCTTGCCCTTTGCCATGTGCCCATCCGGAAGCAGCCTTCTGCCACATAGGAAGACAGAGCTGGGCCTCGGGCCCCATTGAGGTGGGTGGTCGTCAACCCTGTTTCATCTGCCAACCTTGCCCTTGTGCCCTGACCTCTGGGACACTACCACCCTGATGCCCTGCCAGCCCCGGGGTTGGCTGGTTGCTGTGACCTGGAAGCTTTGTTTGGCAGAAGGTGCTAGTTGCCAGTAGACCCAAGGTCGGCCAGGCAGCAGGAGTGGTGTTCACCTGGGTGGCCAGGGTCGAGTAGGTAGCTGCTGGAACTCAGAGGGCTGCGGTGTGGTCAGAAAGGGTGGGTAGGGGTAGGGGCGGCCTTCAAAATACCCTGGCTGGACAGCTAGGGGGCAACACACAGCAACCAACACCCAATCCCTGTCCCCAATGCCATGAGTTTGGTTCTGAGGCCCCTCCCCTGTGGCCCAGATCAGCATGCCCTATCTCCAGGCTTCCCTTATGGTCCCATGCTCTCCAGCGCCCCCCCACACATACCACTGTACCCTTACGTGGGGCCTTCATGGGGTTGGCAGGTGCCCACAGCAGTGTCTCCGGGGCAGTCCAGTGGAGGAGCCCATGAGGTCCCCGACCACAATCCCGCCCACCCCACACCCTCCTGCCCCGGGCAGTCTCCACATCCACTGGGATCCTTCCTTTGCAGCAGGCTAGATGGGGACACATCTGTGGCTAGTGTTGGACTAAATGGTTGCTTGGCAGCCATCTTGCAGCTTGGTGCGAGCCACTTGGATTTTGTTGGTTTCTAGGGGTTTTTTGCTTCCAAAGGGCATAGGGAGTGCATCCGTTTCCCTTGACAGTTGGCATTTGCTGTGGTCTACTGCCATCAAGCAGAATTCATTTGCAGATCCCGCCAGCAAGTCCCTGTGCTTCCCTGGACATGGCGGCTGGCTGCCTAGCAAGAGGCTCTCCCTGCTGGCCCCACAGGACCCACAGGGTCTCCTGCAGCCTCCTTGATTCAGGAGAGGGCTGGGTGAAACCAGAGACCAGGTGACCAGCACTAGGCGACAGGGGCTTTTTCATCTTGTTGGGTTACAGGAAGATCAGCCGCAAGGGTTCTGAGACCTCCATGTCTGGCAGGATGAGGGGACCTTGCTGCCATGGATTCTGCCTCTAGGGCTGCATCTGGCTTGATGCGGGGGTCTGTCCAGATGGCACGCCCACAGAGTGTGCACAAGGCAACCCAGAGACCCCACGCTTTTGCCTAAGCCTCCCCAGCAACACCCACAGCTCACTACTGGAAACCGCACACACTGCCCGGCATCTCTGGCCTGTGCTCAGGCTCTCCAGGCCAGGGTGCCATTGTGGCCAAATGTCTGCCCTCCATTTCATTCCCTCCTTAGTGCCATCTTCTCTCCTCCTTGGTACCCGGCCTTGTCTCTGGATCTTTTGGGGTATCGTTTAGACATGGCTTTCTTCTTGAGCCATGCTGCAGGCACGATTCAGAAACTGGGACTTGTCAGAATAAGTTTCTGCCCAAGAACCCTAGGAAGGGCCTGGGAAGCACCACCCTCATTGCCATGAGCAACCCGGTGGTGTGTTCCTAAGCAGGCATGGAGTTCGAGCCAGTGTGATGGCTCAGCGTGAATCCGAGGAGAAGCAGCCCCAGTAGTGTTTGCATTGAAGTATGTCCAAAACAGGCCATGCTGTCCCTGTGCGTACCATCCAGACCAGGTTTCACTGCCTCTCCTCCCTCAACAGGCATCCTCTCTTCTGTGGTGCGAGGCACCCATGCAAGCACCATATTCCTGCCTTGCTCACCTTGCCTTATACCGGGAAATAAACACTCAGTGTCAAAAAAGCCCCTTGCCCTGCTCAGCACTGTCCTGTATCATCTGGGATGTTAGAATACTTAGACAAGGCTCTGCAATTAACAGGGTCTCTCTGACCAACTAGAACTTGTGTTTGTGTCTGGGTTTATTCTCAGTGTGTTCCCTGGACACGAAGCTAATTCTGGGAGAGCCCATAAACATTTCCATAGACTGCTGGGTGTTTAACTGTTATGGTGCTTTTACCATATGGATTGCAGAATTTCCTTTTTTCCCAGGGTGTTCCGAATCAAAGGGTCCTCAGGGTCTCCCCCATATACATGTAGGCCTCAAACTCATCCCTCTAATGGAGGGCCCTAGATCTTTACCCTCTAACCATGGCCACATGCAAAACCCATGGGTGATCAATGGACTTCAACTTGCTCTGCTTTGAGTTGACAACCTGAACATTAGGGCCTCTCTCCTTCATTCTTGTCACGAAAATGAAGAGGTCCCATCCTTCATGCACACACCAATGTAGCTGATGACAAGCGTCAAGAGGACTGAGAGCCTGAGAGTCCCGATCATAACTGATGAGCAATGCTCAGATTGCTGCCAGGCCTGCCACTGTGTGCCTGAAGATGGGAATCTTCCATCTGTGATGAAGTCTTTCCTCTACTGCACAAGGTAGGCTGGGCCACTCCCTCCTGCCTAAGTCATTTTGTCTTTGCTACTCTAAGTCTGCTTCACCTTCCACCACTAAACACCATCCATTTCTGTCCATTACACATCAATTTGCTCTCAATAACCAAGAAGGCCTAATATGGAACCTGCATTACTGAGGGGACCAGAGGGCATCTCTACATGCCCAAGGCCTCAAGCATTTCCACTTCCAGTCAAAGGACCCATAAAACTTTCCATTTCTGACCAAGGAGTCAATCATTCCCTTTGTGAGGAAGGAAGGCTCACCTTCCACTTCTGAAATAGGTCTTACCTCCAGCACCTCATCTGAAAGGGACATCAGAACTAATCCTCTTGTCCCAGGGCCCTCAAATTCCTACATCTGGCAAAGGTGTCTGACAAGGTCTTTCCTTTTATAAATTTATTTTTTTAGTGCAATCGTGTCTCATTTTACACTCCATTCCCACTTTCCACTCCCTCCCCTCCTCCTGCTTCCCTCTCCTCCCCCACCCACCACATGTCTTTCTTTCATAGAGGGGATTCAGAGTCTCTTGCTCTGCCTGTGACACTCCACTTTCTACTCATAAGGACATAATCTTCCCCCCTGTCTAGGGGGAAATGTAACTTTCTCCCAATGCCCAAGTTGACCTGAAAATGTCCTCTTTTGCCCAAGGGATCTCAGGCCTACCAGCTCTTGTAAGGGGTGCATAGATCTTGTTCTATTGACTGTATGCCTGCTGTAGTACCAACAATCTAGGATTGCTTCCAACTCTCTATCTGCTACGAATAATCTACAATATTAGCCCTGTGAACACAGGGGCTTTAGGATCATCTCGTGTGACCAAAGCTTCTTAGACTAAGGATAATCATCCAACCAGTTGGGAGATATGCAATGATAGCTGTCCAGTCTTCCACACAGCCCCTCAAAATGTGGATATTCTAAATACTGAAAAAGAGTTGGAAGCCTATTATTCAGTATGGGAACTTCCTCTGCTCCTTAAGGTATTCAAATCCTCCTCTGGCCAAGAGGGCTGCAGAACTTCCTGTCCCATTAAGTAAGGTGTCTACACTAACATCTTCATCCAAATGGCCTCTGGGTTTGCCCTCTGATCTAGCAGGAGTGGGACCTTCCCACTCTCCTCAAAGGGACATCACTTTTACATCATGTGGACAAAGAAGCCTTGGGCATTCTCCTGCTCATCAATATAACATTTCTCCTCCAGGTTTGAGGTCTCAGAGCTCAAGGGTAGCCAGGAGAGGCTGGAATGCCCGTCATCACTCTTCAGGGCAATCATCAGAACTTCAGAAATGGAGCAATCCCAACCTTAGTGCCCAGACCTGCATCCCTGAACACCAACCTGTGAGGCTGACAAAGCACAGACACCAGCCACTCTCTTGGAACAATTTCAGATTACTGCATATCCACCTCAAGATGTCACAGATGATGTCGTTACTTTGTTGTTGTTGTTGTTGTTCTCTTTCTGGTGTTGTTTTCTTTTAAGTTTAGAAGAGGACATCTTGATTGTTTATTGTTTTGGTAATCATCTGCTGGCATTGTCAGTCAGCAACCAAATGATTAAATTCTTCACATCTTCTACATCTTTGGAAATCACAGTGTATGCTTATCCTCCACCATTTTGTTTCAAAGACATTCCTCTATGTAATTCAGTTTTACAAACGGAATCATTTTAAACAATACTCATATGACTATATATTTTATGTGCAAAACTGTTTCCAACTCACCCTCCATCCCACCCCTATCACTGGCATTTCCCTAACACCAATCTCCCCAGGACTAGTTATCGGCAAGTCTGGACTCACACACTGAAATCATTCAAATTAGACAATCGTTAACGTTTTTCAGAGTGGCCAACTTCTCTCTTAGAACCTAGGAACTATTGTGTGCTATTTCTGAACTTGTAAATCATAAGAGAACTATTTATTTTATTGTTGTTGTTTAAAGAGCTAACCCCATTAGCTCAGGCCTTTCATCCATTCACCTTGGTGGATGGCTGAAGATAGACCCAAGGGAACCACAAGGCAGGGAATATATTGGGTAGCAAAAGGGGAGTGTCCAGGGGAATGCAACAGTCTCAGGATTGGTGCACTTCCGGGCTTGGACGACCTGTTCTGTATTGATTGGTCAACTGGTTGTTATGGCCTATAGGCCCTACCAGGGTGGTTGCTATGCTCTGCAGGCCACTGTTGTGCACTTGTACTGTAGAGCACACCCAGAGCCTAAAAGCACAGCCCTGCCAGCTACCTTCTGATTGGTTTCTTGCCGGGAAGAGTGTATCTGACCTCTAGTGACTAGGACAGGAAAGGCAACTGCAGGCAAGCACATGTTAGTCTGTCCTGGCTGCTAAAGCAGGGGGATGGTTTCTTCACTACATACTATAATCTCAGGAATCCATACAGTAGAATCTGATGTCCTCTTCTGGCATGCAAGAATTTATGCAGAGCACTTACACATAAAAATATAAATAAAAAATTAAAGCAAAATGAATCGCCATCTTGGGGCTGAAGAAATGGCTCAGTGGGTAAGAGTACTGCCTGCTCTTACAGAGGGCCCAGATTCAATTCCCAGCACCCTCATTGAAGCTCACAGCTGTCTTCAATTCAGCTCTAAGGAAACCAACACTCCTACACAGACATGCATGTGGGCAATACACAAATGCACATGAAATTAAAATAAAATTTTAAAAAGAATTGTCACTTCCTGAACTATGGACCTCACCGTACCCCTAAATAACAGAGTGATTGCCTTAAAGCAGAGTATGTGCCCTTAATTTTGGCAGTTTAAAGTTGGAGGCAGTAAAATCAGATTTTGATATCATCTCAGACTCCATAAAGAGCATGAATTACAAAGACCCTGTCTTAGAAGGAAACAACAAACAACCAAACAAAAGTGTCTTTTTCTGGGATTGGGAGGCTTGGATTAGAACCCAGAATCTTTCACATGCTAAGCATTCTTCCTACATTGACTGGCTTTCTTTCTTTTATTTGCATTGGTGCTTTGAATGCATGTATGTATGCCTGAGGGTGTCAGATCTTGGAGTTACAGACAGTTGTGAGCTGCCATGTGGGCGCTAGGAATTGAACCCAGGTCCTCTAGAAGAGCACTCAGTGCACTTAACCACTGAGCTATCTCTCCAGCCTCTTGGCTATTTTATAAAGGCACTTCTGCACCTTCTTGGCTGACTATTTTTTTTAAGATTTTATTTATTTATTATGTATACAACTTTCTGCTTCCATGTATATCTGCACACCAGAAGAGGGCACCGGATCTCATAATGGATGGTTGTGAGCCACCATGTGTTTGCTGGGAATTGAACTCAGGACCTCTGGAATAGCAGTCGGTGCTCTTAACCTCTGAGCCATCTCTCCAGCCCTTGGCTGACTATTTTTAATTCAATAAAATCATGAGGCAAATGAAAGGACAAACGTTAAGTACTTTCACTTCTGTAGTTCTGGCCTATCCAACTGACCAGGCTGAAATTTTAACATTACTCCCTTCTGGTCAAGGAATAGAGTCATGCATCCAGACCTGGTAGGCAAATACTGGTATCATTTGTTTACTTTTGAATGGCAGTGCTGGGGTGACACCCCGGGCCTCATGTATGCTATGCAAATACTCTTGCTACTCCCATTAGCCCAAGTGGCCCTTGTGATGTTTTTGTGTGTTTCCTTTTAGTTTGAGACTGTATCTCACTATAAGCATAGATAGGTTTCTACTGCCTCAGCATTCTGAGGCATGGATGTAGGTCATCAGGTCTGCCTCCCATAGACTCATCAAAAGGACATTAGTTAAGAACTTAAAACATCTTGACAGTTACTTCCTAACAAACAGAGCACGAATGGATGGACAGATGATTTAGACCAAACACCACCAAAGTAAATGAGCTGAGGTCTGCTTCTGCAAACAAAACAAAATTCCCCACAAACAACTCAAAATCCCATGCAGGACACCCAGGGAAGAGACCAACAGCCCTTTCCAGGGCAGAGGTAGAATAAGGATCTCTCACCATGCAACAAAGATGTTAATATAGGTCAGGGGTGGTCACACAGTGACAGATGTCATATTTGTATGGGTAAGGGCCACATTCCAGCCTTTCTGGAAACTAATTGGTCCACTTATGAATGTAGAATACAAATTGGGTAGGTGTATGCCAGAAACACAAAGCAAGATGCTTGTCCTCCATGCAGTTGCACTATGTAATTCCTGTGTTATGACTGACTACAAATGCCGGTTTGGTGTGCACTGAAGTGCCAAGCTTTGGTCAGTGTGTGTGTGTGTGTGTGTGTGTGTGTGTGTGTGTGTGAACCTATGGAAAAGATTCTATGAAGGTGAATAGTTTGTTGGAAATTCTGGTGCTTATGGAGTATAGGAATGTTGCAAATCCAGAGACAAATTATCTGGGACTACCTTTACCTGATTAAGAGCCACCTATTGCCCGTCTCTCCATCTGAACCAACATCCCTGTGACTATCAAGATTACGACCTTCTACCATCCCAAAGGCCAAGAAAGACATTAAATGACCACTGAGCCTATAGTAGAGATTACCCAGCTTGCTTCAGTCCCCTTCCTTGATGTTCCCAGCATTAGAATTGTTGAGTGAGAGGGGTGGGGTGGGGAGAGAGAAACTCCTGGGATTGGTGGGACTTGCCTTTAGAAATTCATTGACAATAGTTGTTACAAACAGCGAATTCTTTTTCTATGTCCTATCTTTAGTCAATACTTTCTAGTGTGCTAACAAGTACATATTCATAATCCTAAATGTCTATTTCATCCAAAATGTTTAGAAAAATGTAATTCAGTATATTACAAGTTTATCATTGTGTTTTATCATTCCTTGTGTTTACTAACTTAAATTTTATTTGCCAGGCTGTGGTGGCACATACCTATAATCCCAGCACTTGGGAAGTAGAGGCAGACAGATCTCTGAGACTGAGGCCAGTATAGACTACAGAGTGGGTTACAGGACAGTCAAGTCTACCTGGTGATACCCTGTCTTGCAAAACGAAAAACCCTGGAGAGATGACACACTGATTAAGAATATCAGCTACTGTTCTAGAGGTCCTGAGTTGAATTCCCAGCAAGGACAGGGTGGCTCACAACCATCTATAGTGAAATCTGGTGCCCTCTTCTGGTGTGTAGGCATACTTGCAGTCATAACATTATAGGCATAATGAATAAATAAAAGTAAATTTCAAAAAGAAAGATACATTTCTTTTAAATAAAGAAAATGAAAAAGAGATAAGAGGCAGGAAATGTGAGAGCTATGTAGTGTTAATCCCACAGATGGGAGGAAAAAGACCACCAACCCAAGTCATCATTACTGAATTAATTAAAGGAAGCAATTAATAAAACTACCTTTTTTATTCTTGTACACATGCTGCCTTCTCTTAAGTCTGAGTTCAAGATGTCAACGTTCTACATGAGAAAGACAACGTTTTGTAGCTTAGGGGTAGGTGCTTTGTAAAGGGGGATTTGGTCGAGAAGTAGGTGGAGTTACAAGAGCAGATCCCGCATAACAAGTTAATCATAGCAATCACCTGAAAGAAAGGCATAGTTGTGATATGGGCATAATAAGGTAGTCATAACAATAGGTAGTCATAACACCCTTTAAAACAACGTCATGGTTGTCCTTTCCTGGAACAAGAAGTACAGAACCATGTGTAGTTAAGGTTACAGGTGAGACATAGCCCAATCCTTGAGAAACAAAGGTTTAATCATAAATAGGAATGAACATAGTTTGTCTTTATGATAAGATGGATTTTAAGCCTAAGATGGAGGAAGGCTAGTTCATCAGTAGTCCAAGCTAGCCTCAAACTCCCTATGTAGTCGAGGATGTTCAGGAATTTCTGATCTTCCTATCTCTACCCAACCCCAGTGCTGGGCATCTAGTCGAGCATCACCATGATTGATTTTTGCAGTGCAGGGAATTGGACCCATGACTTCCTGGATATTTGGTGAGCACTTTGTCAAACGAACTATCTCTCCAGCAAAAGCTGTTTTTGCATTGACAAAGGAGAATCCAGCGAGGACACTGTACTCAATTACAACTCCTAGCCAGCCATAAACTGCTGTGGACCAATCTTTGCTAACTGTAAACATGTATCGCTCTCATTGTTAATAAACGGCGATTGCCCATTTATTAGTTAGGATTTTGGCGGCAGAGAAACCCTGGGAGACAGAATGGCAGAGGCTGATATTTGCAGGCCAGACAGAGAAGGAGAAGGACGTGTATAAAATGAGGGAACAAGTCACCAGCCATGTAGCAGCACATAGATTAGTAGAAATGGGTTAATTTGAGTTATAAGAGCTGGCTAAAGCATGACAATGGTGATGCATGCCTTTAATCCCAGCAATCAGGTGGAAGAGGCAGGCAGATCTTCTCTGTGAGTTCAAACTCAACATGGTCTACCGTGCTGGTTCTGGGACAGAGTCCAAAGTTACAGAAAAAGCCTGTCTCAGAAAAAAACACAAAAACAAGAACAATAGAATAGGTAGCTATAAACCAGCCTAAGCTATCAGCCAAGCATTTATAACTAACAGCAAGTTTCTGTGTTTGGACCTGGTTGGCGGGAAAGAAAAGTCTGATTACAATAAACATACACAATTCCTCCCAGTAATTTTCTGAAACACGATGTGATATCCAGATTATTCTTTGAATCAGGTAATCAGACTTTTGGATCATAAAGAGTATTCATCCTGCCCAAATCAAAGGTCTGTAAATGACACAGTGAAATATTAAGGCAATGTATAGATGTAGGGGCTGAAGAAAAGATGTACAGAGTAGAGTATAACTTAAGCAGTAGATTCAGTTCTCAGCACAGTCATCCAGAATAGGATTAGGTAATGATATACAAATGTTATCAATAACTATGAAAAGTGAACAGAATAACTTCAACATGGATAAGATACTTGAACTGAACAATTCCTCACTAGCTTGGTTTGCTGGTGCAGATTTCTAACTCCAGCTACCGGAGAAAAAGGCAGGAGAGTGGAAAGTTCAAAAGTGGCTGGAGCAATTGAACCAGAGCCTGTCGTAAAACAATATTTTAACTAAAAAGAGCTAGAGATGTAGTTCAGAAGTACAGCACTCATTCAATATCCTTTAAGATAAGAAACAAAAACACACAGAGATAGGTAGATGATACATAGATTTCTAATCAAGGGTAATGTAAGCCTTTAGTACCAACACGTGGAAGGGAGGCAGAGGCAAGTGGATCTCTTGAGATCTAGGCCAGCCTGGTCTACAGAGCCAGTTCTGGGCCAGTCAGGGATACAAGAGAATCCCTCTCTCGAAAAACAAACAAAACGTTTGTAAACATTTTTTTGATGAATATGAAATGTCAAATATTTAAATTGAAATCCTGAGGCACTGTGGAGGTGGCTCAGTGAATAAGAGCACTTGTTGACAAGCTTGACTACCTGAGTTCAATCCCAGCAGGCATCTAAAAAGTCAGGTGTGTGGAGTGGAGGCCGTTGCATTACAGTGGCAAGCTCTAGGTTTAATAAGTGGTTTTCTGTGATAGTCATAAAACAGAGAGTGATGAAGTAGAAAACCTGATCCCTCTTGTGGTAGTTTGAATGCATTTGGCCCCCATAAACTCATAGGGAGTGGCACTCTCATGAGGCATGGCCTTGTTAGAGGGAGTGTGGTCTTGTTGGAGGAGGCTGGATGACACACAGGCCTTTAATCCAGAGGTTGAGTTTGGAGGGCACACCCCTTCTTTTCTTTTTCAATTTTTAAATTTAAATTAGAAACAATCTTGTTTTAAATATCAATCCCAGTTTCCTCTCCCTCTCATCCTCCCATGCCCCTCACCGGCTCCCATCCCATCCCTCTTCTGCTCCCTAGGGTGGGGCACACCCTTAATCTCTGGGCCACACTTCTGTTGGAAATGTGCCCCTATGGGGGCACGTTCTGCCTCTGCCTCTCAAGGGCTGGGATTATAAATTCTTGTTTTCTTAAAGTTCTTGTCATACAGGTCTTTCAATTGTTTGTTTAGAATTACTCCAAGATTTTTTATGTTGTGTGTGGCTATTGTGAAGGGTGATGTTTCTCTGATTTCTTTATCTGTCCATTCATCTTCTGTGTATAGCTGGTTGGTACTATATCAATGGATGCAGGAATGACTTTCTAGTTGGTCGGTAGTGACACACACCTTCAATGCCAGCACTCAGGACACAGAGGCAGCTGGATCTCTGTGAGTGCGAGGCCAGCCTGGTCTACAAGAGGTAGTTCCAGGACATCCCCCAAAGCTACACAGAGAGACCCTGTCTCGAAACCCCTGCCTCCCCCCAAAAAAAGAAAAAAAGAAAGAAATGTCTTTCTATGCACAAATAACTCATTAATCCTATGTGGAAAACAACATTATGAATTTTTCTACAGCACCATTACTAGATTATCTATACTCAATACTCTAAGGTAGAGCTCACTGGGAGGATGTAAGTCTTGTACCTATGAGGCCCTGGGGTCCATGCCTAACATTTTAAAAAAATTATCTAGGAATTGTTTCTGTTTATTATCCTGGAGTGAGTCCCTTAACTGAGAAGGTATTAGAATGGAGGGTTCATATGCTCATTCCAAAAAGCTTCATTTGGCCAAATCTTTTGACACAAATGCCTTTAATCCCAGCACTTGTGAGGCAGAAGCAGGCAGAACTCTCTGAATTTGAGGACGTCCTTGTGGTTTAATTTTGTTTGTAATCTAACAAATAAAGCTTGCTTCAAGATCAGAGTGCAGCGCTAAGCCACACGTTAGCCACACTCCTAGGTAAGAGCTAAGCCATGGAACTGAAGAGTATGCTCAGCAGTTAAGACATCAGGCTGCTCTTCTAGAGGTGTGGAGTTCAATTCCTAGCAACCACATTGTGGATTACAATCACCCGGATTGAGATCTAGTGCCCTCTTATGGCCTGTATGTGTACATGCAGGAGGAACGTTGAATATATAATTAAAAAAACATCTTCTTAAAAAAAAAAACAAAAAACCTAAGCCACTAGTTACCCACCCACACATATAAGCCACTATTTAGGCACAGAAGACAGGCATTAGTGGCCACCACTTTAATCCCAGCACTTGGTAGACATTGGCAGATGGATCTCTGTGAGTTCAAGGCCACCTTGGGCTACAAGAGAGTCAATCAATCTAAAAGAGAAATAGGGCTCACCCCTTTGATCCCAGCACTTGGGTTTACATGCTTTTAATCCCCCACTAGAGAGGAATATAAGCCAGGAGCTCAGGGCAGTCTGAGGATTGGCAGAGAACTTTGCAGTCGGCAGTCACTCTGAGGACAGGATTAACCTCTTTGATCTGAGCCTTGGTAGAGGTAAGAACTCTCTAGTGGCTTGGCTGCTTTGATTATCTGATCTTTCAGCTTTCCTGCCTAATATCTGACTCTGGGTTGCTATTATTCCTGCTATGCAGCCTAGTCTACATAGTGAGTTCCAAGACAACCAGGGTTGCATAAAAAAGATCCTGTCTCAAAAAATTAAAGTCACAACCAAAAAACAAACAAACCAAACAAACCTCCTCCGAAATAGATCCATATTATAACAGCACACAGACTGATTATATATGATTATACACTCAGTTTGTTCAAAGTGTCAAAATTGTCCTTCCAACCCAGTATGTGTGTGTTTGTCTGACTTTGCACATGTGTGTATTTAAGATAAGGTTTTATTATATTACGTATGTTGGCCTAAAAGTCATTCCTGCCTTATTCCTCAACCTCCAAATCAATATGGTACAATTATAGGCATGGACCATAACACTCAGCATTGCATGTTCATTTAAAATATATTATTAATGTACACAAGCACTAGCTTATGTGTGCAAATGTGTGTGTGAGTCTGTGTGTGAGTGTGTCTGTGTATGTACAAACGGGTGAGAGCACAGACATGCTACACTACATGTGTAGAGGTCAGAGGAAATGACAATTGGGGGAGTTGTCTCTCTTTCAAAAGAGGGTTCTGTTGAATCAAACTCAGGCCATCAGAGTTGCACAGTGTCTTAATTAGGGTTTCTATTGCTGTCAACAGATACCATGACTATGACACCACATTTGGGTGTGTGTGTGTGTTTTGAGACAGGGTCTTTTTGTGTAGCCATGGCTTTCCTAGAACTAGCTATGATGGCCAGGCTGACATGGAATTGACAGAGATTCACCTGGCTCTGCCTTCAGAGACCTGGGATTAAAGACATGCACCACCACTGCCCAGCTCTGATTCTATTTTCAATCTGTGGATCCCATTCTATTTTTGTTTTTACCATTGCTTTGAGGAATGATTGGGGGGTTTTGTTGTTGTTGGTGGTGGTGTTGGTAGTCGTGGTGGTGTGATTGTTTTGCTTCTGTATTTTGAAGTTACTCAAAATCAGTATTTTACCCTTTGTTTCTATTGAAAACATACCATTACAAACTGACTTTCTTGTACTCAGTGTACCCAAGGTGGAATCAGGTTTCAATGTTTCAATGAGAATTCTTTGCAGTTGATGCTTTTATTCTAATTGCATCAGACTTATTGTGCATTGCCCTTCCTTGGTTGTGGAGATTGATCTGTGGTTTGCAACATTCTCTCCTTGGTCATGCCCATTGTTGTTTGCAAGGCCAGGCTAGAGGGAGGAGGTTTTTAAATTCACAAGCTCAGGCTACAGGGTGAGTCCTTGTTTCAGAAATAACAAAGTGGAAACATGGTGTGGACTAAGCATTAACTGAAACATTCATCAGTCAATGGACAGGTGGGTTTGTCCACACTTGGGGTCATATGGAAAATGGCATCAAGTATATTCATGGAAGGACTTGTTAGTAGACTGGGTTGCTTTCAACCAGATGGGAGTGGGCCTATTTGAGGGGAGGTAGAGGACAAACAAGACAGAGGAAATCAGGGTATGGGGTAAAGTAGGGGAAGGTAGCATGACAAATAAAATGAAACACATCTATGAAAGTGTTATTTCATTAATAAAGAAAACAATATTTTGTCTGCTAATTCAAAGAGTTAACACTAGGTGGCAGTAGCACAGGCTTTTTCTTCAGCAGTAGGGCAGAGACAGGGAGACCTCTGAGTTTGAGCCAGTCTGATCTACAGAGCAAGTTCCAGAACAGCCAGGGCTCCACAGAGAAACCCTGACTCTTAAAACAAAACCAAAAACAAACAAACAAAAAATTACCAAGGACAGAACACACGAGAAAAGGAATATCTGTTTTGGATTAAGAAAAGGAATATCTGTTTTGGATTTAGAAAAGGAATATCTGTTTTGGATTTCTTGGCTTTTGGGGAGAACACAGAGGCTGTGAAGATGGGAAGGGGAAATGGGGGTGATTTCACTGTGGAGGGTAATGCGAGGTAAACTATAGGTTGGGAGAGCCAGCAGGAAATGAAGGGATAAACAATACTATGGATGTTTGAAACAGCCATAGGCAGATCTATTATTGACAAGCTTTCTTAAAAACACATAAAGAAGCCGGGTGGTGGTGGCACATGCCTATAATTCCAGCACTTGAGAGCCAGAGGCACGAGGATCTCTACGAATTCTTGGCCTAAACAGAGAAACCCTGTCTCAAAAAAATAAGAAAAATATACAAATGCAAAATACATAACATAGTTTAATTGGAAATTTCCCATCTTTCAGAATAATGTCCTCCCCTAGAAGCACAGACTTTAGAAAAAAATCTGGTGCCAGGTGTGTGAAACCTCCCTTTGAGTTTTGTGATTTGGGGGTCCAGGAGAATCCCCCAGAAAATAAAAGCTATTGCCATTGGTCTGGTTGCCTGACAGAACTTGAGGACTTGAGACTATTGCTAGACTGGAGAAATGACTCAGCAGTTAAGAGCAGCCTCTGTTCTTTTAGAGCACCCAGGCACGATTCCCATCACCTACACTGCAGCTTACTTCCGTCTGTATCTACAACTCCTGTTCCAAGGACTCCAGCAATGCCCTCTCTAGCGCTCTTCTGGTCTCTCTGGGCACTAGAAATGCATGTGGTACCTAGACATGCATGCAGGCAAAACACTCATTGGGTCTGATGGTACACAGCTTGAATCCTTATTAAAACTTATTTAACCTTATTTTTCCCCGTAAATGATTTTGAGAATCTTGGATGGCTGATTTCCAGTCATATAGTTCCTTTGATCTCCGTTTGTCTCACTTAAAGAAGCTAAATAGTTTCTCAGCCACTAGCAAAGGAACCTACCTGTCTTTCCCAGGGACACAGCTCTGTGGCCATTTGAGACTCTGGGGCAGATATAGAGACCTCAGTTACCTTCTGGGCGGGGCCAGCAGTCAGAGGGATAGGTTTGCCCTTCTTAACTTCCTACTGATCCCTCAACAAAGAGAAGGCAGAGTGGTGAGAAGGGGCAGAGTGGATACTGCTGGCGGTTTCAGTTCTCCAATGGTCTGAGATTCGACCAAAGAACACCCATCTTTGACCTGGTAAGAGTCTTGCATTATCCCGACCTGCCCTCACGCCAGAGGACCTGGTAGCTTGAGTGGTCTCTCTGGAGCCAAGGCCTCTGCCCTCCCTGAGTGTGTGAGCATGCTCCTGGGAGCATTGGACCTTGGAGCACATTTGGACTCCTCGGGCTGGTGGGGGATGCACCATGTGGGTTAGCGTGCAGGTATGTGTGCCTGATGGGGTCCCAGCCCTGGCGAGGAGACATGCACACAAGCTCCCATTCCCAATCTGGAAACTCGCCAGTTGATATCCACTTGCAAATGAAAATGACTTTTCTCCAACAGAGTCTCTCTGGGGTTCCAAGCTCTCTTAAGGTCAGTCCCTATGTTTGGCAATAGGTGGCCAACACAGAATTATGTCTTGGCTCCTATGGATTATTTTTTTGTGATCTCATAATTCTTTGGACTTTTTTTTTAACTTTACAGTTCTTTGTGTATAGCTTATTGCTTCGTGTTTTGTGTGTATATGGGATTCCTGTGCTAACATATGTCTCTGAGTCTATATGCTTATTTTGAGTAGTCTTTTGCTTTCTATTCTGTTTGTTTTGTCCTCTTCTGATTTCTTTTTGTTTGGTCTTTTAAATTTAGATTTATCACTTAGATTTCTGTTTGTTTTGTAAGGGGAGACATTTTGCCTACTGATGGGAGGGGAAGTAGGGAGGATATCTCAGGAATTGTACAGGGGAAAGTAATCATAAGAAATTATATGAAGAAATTTCAACAAAAGAACATAAAAAAAACTTGGTGAGGTAGAAAAAAACCCTCATGAACTTCCATGTATAAAAAGTGTTGCGTGACCAATCCTGTGTTTTATGTATTATGAAATAAATGTTATAGCAATAGTTTGTGAAAAACACTTTACTAAATTTTGTCTTAACAAGAAACGTTTAATAAATTGGACATGATTATAACTAAGTCTAATATAATATGAAGGTTATTTAAATCTTAAGGTTGAAATTCAATTCCATGCAATAAAATTAATGCATATCCCCTGGTTTTGACAATGTTTTGCCTCTATTATCAGGGTCAGGTTTTTGTTATCTATCTCTCCCAGTATGTTGTTGGTGTAAAAAAAACGCTATTGTTTTGTGCAAGGTGATTTCACAACATGAAACAATGCTGAAAATTTTCCTGGTAGAATTTTTTGAAATTCTAAGTATATATCAGTTCATCTGCATATAACGATAGAATGTTTCCTTATTTGTTTTATTTGTCTTCAATTTATTTCTATTGTCTCACTGCTCATGTTGGTGCTGTGAGCCCAGGTTTGACAATAGTGACAAAAATGGTTGTCCTTCTCTCATTCCTCACTTCAGTATGGGTGTTTCAAAATTGAACTTAGGATGTCCACTTATGGCTTTGTCATATATAGCTTTTATTATGTTATAGTATCTTCCCTCTAGTCCTATATTCCCAAACACTTTTATCATAAAGACATGCTGAGAAACTCAAAAAATAAAAATACTACCTAGTAATTAGGGAAAAAGGAATCACAACAACTTTGAGATTTCATCTATCTTACCCCAGTTAGAAAGGCAAACATAAACAAAACAATGAAATTTAGTAATTGTATTATAATATCAAAAAAAGATTCAAAGGAAACACCATTGGCATGAGAAGCACCCTTTTGAATTGTTGTTTAAGTTTAAGGTTTTCTAAGAGATTCCCAAACATTATTAGATACTGCTAATGCCCGTGTTTGGCCCCAGAGATCAAAGGTAAGTTCCTATTGGTGGAGACACCATGTCTTCCATAAATTGAGCTCTGAGGCCCCTGAGCTGCATCTGAGATGAAAGAACTCCTTCTCCCTAAGGACTAGAATTCATGCTCCCTTCCAAAGGAGAGACAAAAAATATTCCTATCCATGCAGGTCACTTATGAACTACAACCACCACCATCTTGGTTCAATAATTTAGAAAGCTTGTGCGATGACAACAGAACTTTTCTGGTGACCAGCAGCTCTTCATTGTTGTTTAGTGCTGGTCCAGGAGAGAAAACATGCCTGGTATTGTAAATGTAGCCAACTACCCAGAGCTTGTGATTTAGTGACTCCTTAGGAAAACGTACAACCAGCACATTCCTAAAGCAGCACAGTCCCTAATTCTAAATCCTCGACATTACCCACAGATGAGTGTAGTTCCCAGTCCTCTTAAAGGAAGCTTTTCTTTGTAACAGATGAGGACCATGACAGAAGACCACAACAGTTAACATGTACAGTCGTAGAGTCCCAACTGATACACCACCACAGCTCCTCAACTTAAGATGCAGGGTCCATTGTGGAAGTGGGCACAAAAGGATTGTCAGAGCTGAAGAAGGAAGCTTGCTGTCCACCAACATGGCTGCCTTAACATGACCCAAAGAAGGAGAAAACCAATAGACATAGCTACATGGAAGAGGGAAAGCTCACAAGATCTCAACCCTACACAAAGGTAAACAGGCAACTATGATATCCTGAGAATGGGAGAAAAGGCTTCCTCAGGGATGAGTACACAAATCTGATTCTCAACACCAAACTGACATGTCACAAAATGTGTATATGAAGTTCTCTCTCTCTCTCTCTCTCTCTCTCTCTCTCTCTCTCTCTCTCTCTCTCTCTCTCTCAAAAAAGAGACCTTTTTCACTTTAGCCAAGTGACAAGGCTGTGATTGCTCTCATCTCTAGCTACCAAGGAAATCCCAGATTTCCTTTGATGGTGGCAGCTCAGCACCGAAGGAACTATCCTGTGAGTTCTCACAATTGCCTGTCCAGGCACAATACTGAACCGACTTGACAGAGTCCACAGAGTGTCCAGCATATGGTGTGGGCCACTTTGCCATCAGCATCATTAATATCCTCCTGATGGCACCAGGTGCGGCTTTTCTGAGATTTCTGTGCTTACTGGGGTTCCTCCTTAGGGTTTTATCCTTAAAGGGCTCCCATCACCTATAATCATGGGGCATTCAGCTGTGCCTCCTTGCAAAAGATGATCCGAGATCCCTGAGTACACAATAGCTCCATACCAACTGGAACTATGCACCTTGCATGGGAGAGGGGATACAATATACATGCATATATTATATTTTGCTGGGGAAAATTTGTGCAGAGGCTCTATCTATGTGGCAGAGAAGCCCTTATCCCTGCTGTAAGGTTTTCCAGTGCAGCTAGCATGAACAAAACCAAGTAAGTATGCCATGGCCTATGGTATGTAAAAAAAGCCTAATAAATTCACTGATTCTGAGGAGTGAGTTTGGCGATATCATGTCTGTTTATCATTGAGACCTTAGGAGGTGTGGCATGCATTACCTACATCACTCTTTGGGAATGGATTTAACAACACCCAGATATATCAGTAAAGCAAAGTCTGTCAAAAGACATATTCCCTCGTAGATAAACATGCTATGTCTGCATTTATAGGAGGATATTAACTGCTTAGTCAAGGATAATCACTCTATAATCCATAAAGCCAAAGAAGTTACATAAAGAGGAGCGGTCTAGTGGGGACACATGGATATCTCTCTCAGAAGCAGGAATAGGATTCGTGGGTTGAATATGGCTGGATGGAGATGGGAGGGCTCAGCTGGGGGGTAGGAATGGAGGGAGAACTGGGAGAGAACTGAAATAGTGGTCATTTAGGGGATGATGTGGAAACTAGTGCAGTGGAAACTTCCAGAAACCTATGAGGGTGACCCTAGCAAAGACTCCTAATAATGGAGGATATGGTGCCTGAACCAACCATCTTCCTTAAGTAGGCTCAGCTCAGTGGAGGGACTGGGACACCAACCCAGCCACAAAAGCTGTGACCCAAACCTTCTTCTGCCTGCAAGATGTGCTGAGTCAATGGTGGCTCAGAACTTATGGGAGTGGCTAAGTGACCTAACTTTAGGCACAAGACATGAGAGGGAGCCCATGGAAGACACTGCCCAGATGGCCAGAATCACTAAGCTGTCTGTTTCAGAGACCAAAGTAGAGCCAAACACTACTGGTCTAAAAGTCAATGGAATAGTTGCTAATGATATTCTACTCTTCTCAGAGGACAATGCCCAGTCATCATTAGAGAGGCTTTTTGCAGGAGCTGATATGAGCAGATGAAGAGATGCACAGTCAACAATTAGGGGGAGTTCAGGGAACCATGCAGAAGAGGGGAGGAAGGATTGTAGGAGTCAGTAGGGTCAAGATCACCAGGGGAGCATGGCCTACAGGATCGACTAAGGAGGGCTCATAGGGGTTTATAGAGATGGAAGCTGCAGCTCAGAGCCTGCATGGGCCTGCTCTTCATCCTCTGCATACATGCTGTGATTCTTTACATGGGTATTTTATTGGAATCCTAACAGTGGGAGTGGGATTGTCTCTGACTCCTTTGCCTGCTCATGGGACCATTTTCGTCTTACTGCATTTCCTCCACCAGTCTTGACATGAGGGTTTATGCCTACTCTTACTGAATGTTGTTTTGCTGTGTTTGGTTAATATCTTTGGCAGGGCTGCTCTTTCCTGAAAGGAAAGAGAGGAGCAGAGGAACTGGAGCAAATGAGTTGATGAAGAGGGAGGGCAGTCTGCAGTTGGTATGTATTGTAGGAGAGAATAAACCAGACCTCAATAATATGGCCTTCCATGCTACACACCTGCACAAGAGTGAATACGAACCACTGTCTCTTTCCAAATGAAACTCAAACATTTTCTCTACTCCCAAGGTGACATTAGACATGATGTTTGGAATAATATTGCACCATACTAGGCAGTATTATTTCATGCATCCTCAAATCATTCCCATTCAAATTGGAGCAACTCAGGCATATACTACAAGAAATGAGAGATATAAACTGTCCATCTTTGACCTGTTGGCTACAAAGGTTTCCTTATGACACAATAAACCACTGATGCAGGGTTCCAGAGCCAAGACCTCATGTTACCTAGAAATAGAGAAATTCCATCCCTCATGCCAACTCCTATGTAGCTGATAATAATTTTTGAGATTATAGAAAGAATGCCCACCAGACTACTAGATGTACCCAAAAATATTGCTTCCAGATAGTCAATGGAGTCTTCACAAATGTGGGTGTTATATAGTCTGAACTAGAATGGAACCTGATTGGTGTTGGGGATGTCCCAGATAAATTAACCTGAACGATGTACATTCTTGTTCAAGATAGTTTGCTACTTCCTGCTTTGCCCTACACTGCTTCACACTACCCCTCTAATGCCTGGGACAGCAAAATTTCCACTTCTTCCCAAAGTGGGTTCACTTGTATCCCTCTAAGTCAAGAGAAAGGGGTCAGCCATTTCCCCCTGAGTGCAAGTGGACCGGGGAGAAGAACCAAGTGTGTCTGCTCTGATTAGAGTTCTCAGAGTACAAGAGTACAAGCTGAGCCAAGAAATTGGGGTACAACCTTCAAATTATTTACCTTAAATGGTGTGACTTCATTTTGCACAGATCTGGGTAGCCCATCACATAACTTAGGAGCCTGTGTAGCTTGGTACAGCTACTCAAGCTGTGCACAAATTGTAATTGCTGCCTAGTGTCTTGAAGAGCCTACTAATGATGTGGACATCCTAAGCTGTAGAGAAGAACTGTAAACTGACCAAACAGCATTCAGATAATACTCCACTAAATAATAAGTAAGAGACAATTCACCTCCTGCCTAAAGTGGCAGGAGATTTTCCTCATCCCCAAATAAAGTGTCCAGTTTGATGTTTGCGAAAGATGACACTGGAGTCACCTCTACCTGGCCATCTCATATTCCCATCTTCTCAAAAGGCTGTATCACTTCACATTTTGGTGATGGGGACATGAGCACATTCTCCCTGAACCTATCATGGCCTTCTTCATATTCCAAACATAGGGTTAGACATTCAGTTTGTATGAATCCCTCCCCCAACATCCTGCTTTTACAAGTAGGTTTTAGACCTTTGTTTTACTAAAAATGACTCCACCCTATTTGCAGCTGAATGTTTTTCTCTGGACCAATTTTTCACCAAATTTGGGTCCCTGTAGCCGCTTATGAAATAACACTCTGTAGCTTAATATTAAATATAATTGTTTAGTCAATGTCTCAGGCCTTTTACTGGCTAGCTCTGTCTTTTAAATTCACCCATTTCTATAAATCTGTGTGTTGCCACGAGGCTGTGGCTTATTGGTAATGCTGCTACATGCTACTCCTTCAGCGGCTTCATGGCATCTCTCTGACTCTGCCTTCCTTCTTGGCATCTTGGTTTGCATTTCTCACCTAGCTATATTTTTCCTATTGCCTGAAAGAGCTTTAGTCATCAACCCACAATAGCATCGCCTATTTACAACACACAGGATATCCTACATCGCCCTTTCAGTGTCTGCAG
The DNA here is from genome assembly GCF_003668045.3 of Cricetulus griseus. Lineage (NCBI taxonomy): Eukaryota > Metazoa > Chordata > Mammalia > Rodentia > Cricetidae > Cricetulus > Cricetulus griseus. Next base: position 32,837,593 of record NC_048604.1, on the reverse strand, counting down.
GTGGTCCTTATCTGAAAATATACCTCAAAACTTTATTTTCTGCCAAAGTGGGTACCTACATTCTCCCGCTTTGGCCAAGCTCAGATCTCAGTTTCCTTGTCTCTTAAGTGGTTTGACCCAAGATTTTCAGGTGAAGGGAGCTACAGTCAAAAGGGGGAATCTATAAATTTCATTCTCTTTACAAGAGGTCTACAGACCTAGATCCTTTGTCCAAGTAGTCATCATAGTATTTCTCTGTCCTACAGGACCTACAATCTACCCTTCTAAGTCAGAGGACTGAAGACTGTTCCTCTATCCTAAGTATTCAGGCTTATATCTTTGCAACCAAGGAGAACATAGGCCATGATGGAATACGGTTTCCTGGCAGAAGCATTAAGAAATGAGACAAAACTCTCACCACTAGCCTTAAAGGTCACCATGAGAAAGGAGGAAGCATCCCATCCTCCATGCACATGACTGGGAATCTAAACAGGATTTCTAGACCAAGACAGGAAAGGAAAAGACCCAGGAAACATCCATGTTAGCATCCGTTTAACTGACTTCCTTTCTCAAGCTTCCCACCCCAAATGTATAAAGTTATTAATTCGGTTTGCTATAAGGCTTGTTCTTCTGTATTAATCATCCAATTGTTTGTTCATGCCAGGAAATGAACTTTGCAGTCACCCAGACATCAATGGTCATTCCCATTACATGCATACACAAAATGGATAAATAGAAGCATATATATGAAAGTGCTGTAGTGTTGGGCCCCGAAAAACATTGATTACAAAGTTTGGGTTCCAAACCTCCTCTGTATTTCCAGGAACCTGGATCTCCCATTGTCTTTCAGATGTCCAGCTACATTATGGCCAGGTGGCTTGGCCCCAGTGGAGAATATCTCCTACTTTACATAACAACAGACCTAAACCCTGGGTGGACCTACACAGGTTCTGAGGTTCTTGTTTACTGCCTCGGGACTGCTTATGTATGCCACTAGGGTTAAAAGAATTTTTTGGTATCAGCATTCTACATGAGATTAGATGTCTTTTGCGGTCACCCCCACTGGTGGAAAGCTATTTAAGAGGATGCTTGAATAAACAGGAGACTCCAGTTAACAGCATGGACTGAGAGCCCTCCTGAAATGACAAGATATCTGTGTCTCATCTTTATTGCCATTGGGTAGCTAGGAGTTTCCCAGTCCAGCACCCCCAACTCAGGGAGGGACCCAAGGCCATTTGGCTGGCTCTGATCTCAGCCACAAAACATCAGTCTGGAATACATAGCCTCTTTAGACTGGGATTTGATAGAAGCTGGGCCCTGGCACTGTAGTGAAAATCTTCTTTGTATGTTGACAAAATTAATAATCTATAAAATTTTTAGAAAAGAATATTAATTACTGAGCTAAATGCAGAAAAGCACATTATTCAATCAGTTGTTTTCATTATTAAATTCACTATGCATAAACGTTACTGTAGTTGAACAACTATCAAAGTGAACTTGAAATTTCTTTTAAATATTACCAACCTTAGAACAGTCATTCATGTATGTATAAACTACTGTATTTACCTTGCTAGATAATCTGAACTAAACAGTCACTGTGACTTAATTTGAGAAAGCTATTTTCTGCTGACATTGGAAATGCCAAGCTAATTCTCAAAAGGTATATATTATCTGAAGTGATATTCATATTTCCTGTCCATTTTACCCCAACCAACTTGTTCATGCTGGTATGCAAACCCAGTGTTTTCAATGACCTCAAAAGACCAACAGTAAATTCAGATAAGTGATCCAAAGATTCATGAGACATATGATATGTGCTAGTATTCAGATAAACACAGTGAGCCCTGAAATTTGACAGGATGTCAGTTTATCCCAGATTGTAGGCAAACAATGGATTTCCTGGGGATAGATAACTCTAAGAATGGAATTGGTGAGATAAATTGGGGATAAACAAAGGAACTGAGTGAGGAAGTCTTCAAAAATTCCAAGGAGAAAGCACTTGTCACATCACTAAGGCAATGGCACAGGAAGATATTTATATAATAGAAAAGTGATCTGATGCTCTTGAATAATAAAAGCCTTATTGGCTGTGAAGGAAAAGGAAACAGAAATCCTTCATGAGTGTCACATAAAGCACCAAAATAAATAAACAAATCCTTTCATGCAGCAAGAATGAAAAATGCTCAGAAGAAACTGGCAAAATGTGCAACAAGCAAACCAAGTTTCTCCATCAGTAAAATAATGTCTTCATTCGAATCCTCAAATTTACACTCTCTCAGTATTCCAACTGCTGTAAAAACATGACCTTTCAAACAACCAACTTCACTAAGGGTTTCAAAACTCATTCTGTTCAACTATGCCACAAATGCCTCATTTGAATAAAATTGAATAGCCCAAGAAGAGCCACTGATATGATCCATTAGCCATATTGTGTCTTTAGAAGAATTATGTGAACTTCCAAAAGCAATTCAAATACATAAATATCATAGGACCCAACATGTAAACCCTGACAGACAATGAAATTGTTTAAGACCCTAGGGGTTACATTGTCTGGAAACTTTGAACTTAAACAAAGCAGATAAAAGTATTTGAAAAACAACTTGCAGCTGTAGTATAAGGAGATTATTTTTCTTGTGCTTATTGTCTCAACAAATTATATAATAATGACTTACATAATAATAACATTGCAGTAAGTATTATTAAGCAATCTAGACATGTGTTTCAACACATAGGAAGCCATTCACAGAAGTTGTCACAAATTTACTAGAAAATTACAGGGTAGAATAACGTTTCTGATATCAATTTCAGGAAATCCCAGGGTATGCCATCTAAAAGAATAAGGTTAATGATATCAATTCCAGGCATCCTCTGCTCTATTCAAACACTATTACTTGATCTTTCCCTAGCACAATGAGCAGTGGTTGCTGGGCCCCCACACTCTCGGAGGAGCCAAGGTCTGGATCCACCCCTTGTCATTCAGTTATGAGGCTCTAGCAGACCTCACTGCCTCACTGATGACTTCCTGACAGCTGACCCTGCCCTGGTGCAAGAGGGACCCAAGAGCACAGTCTACTGAGCACCCCTTGGCTTTACCAATCACGTTCCCACTTCAACAGTCCTTGTCCTGGCAGATGACAGTGGGCACCAGACTAGCTAGTACTCCTGACCCTAAGGGAGAGGAGCGAGGCCTCATTCCTAAAGCTTGGCTGTTTATCCCGCTACAGCAGGCAGAACCCCCAGAGAGGCAGCTCGGGACTATCCCGTGCAGGCCCGAGGACAGCCAATCCGAGTGCCACTCTCGAGCTTTGCTTTCTTCCTGAGACCAACTGTCACTCGAGTTCCGTGTCCTTCGCCTTCTGGACGTGTCCACAGTACTCCGGAAGGACAGCCTGTCTCAGAGGATACTGATTAACTACTGTTTGCTACGAGTCACCATAGGCAAGTACATTCGCTGCCCCTTGCCAGGGGTCACAGGGCATTTCCTTTTTTTCTTGACATCGCCCTCACTGGCTAAATGGCCAACCATGAGGCGAGGGACCGGCAAGCCTCAGCCCGGACGTTACCCTCTGAAGACAGACCTCAGTTTCCCCAGCCTCTCCGGCCTGGGACCCCCTTCAGTATCCCCCTACCCCAAAGGCAGAAGCAATGGCATCGCTGGCCTGGGACACCCTTCAGAGTCCCCGAATGGGACGATGACAGGCCACCCCAATGGGGTAAGCACTTGACCAGCACCGAAGACCCGTGGGATTTTCCACTTCCTAGGGTGATTCCACTGGCTCGGTGCAAGTTGAGGTCCCTAAAGCCCTGTGAGGACAAAACATTCGAAGTCCCCGACATTGTTACTGGACATAGACCGCAGAGTCGTAGAACTTTGACAAAGATTTCATCCAGTAAGAAGACATTGAACCTTTTAGAATATCTGAAAGGGATCAGGGAAGGAAAACTTGTAGTTCCTCTGGAAGTTTCTGAGTGCGGGAGTAACCCACTGAGCAGGCAAACCAAACCAGAATCAGCCTTAAGGCCTGACAGCAGGAAAAGATTGGCCTCAACTTCTGTGCCCATACCTGGGAAGTTGCAAAGAAGCCTGAATATGTCGACTGTGTTTGAACAACCTATGGACTTTAACCAGTCGGGCACCACAGTACCTGCCACAGCTTCAAGACGCTTTGCTGGAGAAGCCATCGAAAAGTTCAACGCAGAGGACACAGTGCCTGGGCCATCTTCTGCTGATTCTTCCACTGAGCAACCTGGACAGGTTATTTCCCCACAAATTCAAGGGTTCCTGCAAACTTCCCCACCTACCCAAGGAGCTCTGGGGCCTTCCACTTCTTCCCAAGATGCTCAGGGACTATTGCTATCTACCCTAGAGGTTCAGGGGGGAGACCAATGTGACCCAAGAGCTATGGGATATTCCACATCTGCCACAGCATCCCAGAGGCCTCCCAGTTTTCCTGAAACAAAAATCAAACATGGCTCCTCTTCCAGAAAGCGTTTCAGAAATCCATCCTCTACCCAATGGATCCCGGGTCACCCAAAGTGTTTTAGACAAGACCCTTCTGACCAAGGGGGCCTTCCCCAGGCCTCAGCAGAGAAAGAGGGTTCCAAACCTTCTTCTCCAGAAGTGGGGCTCAGTGATTCCTCATTTTCCAAAAATAGTTTGAGTGTTACCTCCTCTCCCCAGGGGAGTTTAACACCTTTGACAGCTGCCAAATGTGGCTGGAGTGCTACTCCCTCTCATGAAGACAGCCAAGGATGGTCCCCATCTCCTCCAAAGTGCCCTAAGCAATCCACTTCTGCTGAAGTGAGCTTGAGTCCTGTCTCCTCACACCAAGGGAATTTCATAACTTCCCCATTAATCCAAAAGGGCTTTAAATGTCCTCAACCATTAACAAATGGGCTCAGATCTCCCTTTAGATCCCAAATAGGGCTAAACTCGAACACTATACCCCAAGTGAGCCTCACACTGATCCTACCTGCCCAGGCAGAAAGAAAACTATCCACACCTATACCTGGGGCTCAAGGACCTTTGCCATCTATGGAAGGGGCCCTAGAGAGTTCCACCTGTTCACAAGAGGTTCAAGGAAATCACGAATCTGTCCAAGGGACTCTTGAGCCTTCTCAACAAACACAAAGGGATCTACCGCCTTTGCCACCTTCCCCAGAGGTTCTGAGTCCTTCCATTTCTGACGAGGGGATTCCAGGATTGTTCCCATGTAGAGTAGAGGGGCAGCGACCTAGTCTCTCTCACAAATGGAGACTCAAACTTAAGTCTGCTAGGCAAAGGTACCCTGGATATTCCCATTGTAGCAGAAGGAGATGGAGAGATACTCCCTCTGAACAAGGGGACTTCACAGTGACCCTCTCAGACAAAGAGGGCTTCAAATATCCCCTGCTGGCCAAAAAGGCCCTCTTGACTCATGATCGTGATCCAGATAGGCACACCTATTCCAAGAGTCATGCAAGTTCTACATCTGCCCGGGATGCTGAGACAACACAGCTTTCCCTACATCCTCAGGGGTCTCTAGACTTTTCAACATCTGTAGGAGAGGCTCTTGAAGTCTCTACATACATTTTGGGGACACCAGGACATTTCCCAACCGTCCATCATACTCTGGCTTCTACCCTAGCTGATATAGTAACTGTGGGAAAGGATACATCCACAAAAGTGTTTTCAGCAGCATACCCATGCTTGGAAATGGCTCTGGGGAGGGACACATCTACAGAAGATGTCCCAGGACATAGTCTGTCCGTTCTCAGAGTTCTGGATCCACCCCAAGGTGGCCGAGTGGCTATGGGATATGACACTTGTACACAAGAGTCTGTAGCCAGGTTCACATCTAGGAAAGGGGATTCCTTGTATTCCACCTGCACACTAGGACCTCCCTGCACGTTCCAGGAGACTGAGGGAACTTCCCCAGCTCCTCAAGAGGTTTGGCAATCTGCCAAATCTCCACAAAAGGCTGCAGAGCCTTTCCAATCTGCACAAAGGACTGTTAGTCCTTCCACATGCCAACAAGTGTCCCCAGAAAATCCACCAAATACCCCAAAAGCTCTGAATTCTACATTATCTCCCCAAGGGACCTCAGAACCTGTTTTGTCTGTCCAAATGGCACTGGAAGGTTACAACTCTATACAAAAGGCTGCATTACTTTCTTCCCATGAACCAAGTTTTCCTGGAACTTCCACATATAAACAAGGGGCTCTACTAAATTCCTTACTTGCTCCTGAGGCTCTTAGTCCTCCCACAGTCTCTGACAATGCTCTAGGAGAGATCACACCTACACAGGAAACTCTAGTACCTTCACGTCCTACTAAAGCCATGGTCAAGAAATACACACGTGCTCTAGACACATTAGCACCTCCCCCATCTGAGAAAGAGACCCTGGGATCTACCATATCTCAACAAAATGCTTTACCATCCTCCCCTTCTACACAAGAGGGTGTCATGAGGATCCCTTCTCAGGAGGGCATTATTAGACAGTTTCCCTCTGTCCAAATGGAACCTAGGCATCACATTTCTACCAAAAAGAGGTTGAGAAGTGATCCTTCTGAACAAGGGGACTTCAGACCTTCCTCTTCTGAGGGACACAGTTTCAACATTCTCCCTTCTGCAAAAAGGGGACCTGCATCTTCTCTTGCTCCCAAGGAAACATCAAAAACCACAAGTATTTCTCAGGTGAGTCCCACACTTTCTCTATCTGTCGAAAAGAACATGAAGTGTTCCACATCCGACCAAATGACTGTGGGAACTTGCCAATCTATCCAAGGGTCTCATGAACATTCCAGAATGCCCCAAGATAAGCGAGGGCTTTCCCTATCTGTCCCAATGTTCTACAACGTTCTGCAATGTTCACCTTCTGACCCAGGGCTTCAAAGATATTCTCTGTCTCTGTCACAGATTCCAGAAAATTTTCCCCATGCCCAAGGAGCTTCCTCACTTTCCAAATCTGACCTAGGACCTGTGGGACCATCCATATCTGCCCAGGGGTCTGCAGAAAAATCCACATGCATGAAAAGAACTCTTGGATGTGTGCCATTAGTACAAGGGGATCTGACATCTCCCATGTTTTCCAAAGCATCTAAAAATCCTTCTGTTTCCTGCCTTCTTGCTGCAGAACGATTACCAAACACCTTAGGGATTCCAGTACCATCAACATCTTATCAGGGCTATCTTGGAACTTCACCATCTGCCCAAGTGTCTCTAGGACATTCACCATCAGCCCCAGGATCTCTGAGTTGTTTCCAGTCTGTACAGAGACCATTAGAACTTTTGTCATCTGCCCAAGAGACTTGGGAAAGTCTTCCATCTTCACTTAGTGAATCAGGACCTATGCCCCACCTCCCAGGAGATGTGAGACATTCCTCATTAGAACAAGGGATTTTAGGACTTGTACCCCCTGCTCAGTGGCCTCTGGAAACTTCTTCATGCTCACCTGGGGTGTCTTTACAGAGGCCTCTGGATCTTCCCACACCTACTCAGGGTGCTGCTGGTCCATCTACCCAAGTAGCTCTAGGACCTTTGTTATCTTTCCCAAGCAAAGCAGGATCTTACCATTCTACACAAGATTTGCTATCAGTTTGTCCTTCTGCACAAGCAGCTCTGGAAACTTCTCCTTCAGCTTCGGTGGCTCTGGGACCATTACCCATGACTCCACAGCCTCTGGGCCTTTTGGCTTTGTCTCAGGAGACTCCTTCACATTTCCCACATGTTCCTCAACATCTGGAGTTGTCTCAATATGGCTCGCAGGCTTTAAATTTGATGCCATCTACACAATGGCATCAGGGAAGTCATTCATCCTCAGAAGAGAGTATAGCATCTGTACACCCTGCCCAAGGGTCTGTGGGGCATTCTCTATCTGCACAAGAGTCTATAGAAATTTCCAATTCCACACAAGGGACTCCAGGACATTCTCTGTCTGGTCAAGGTGATATGGCACCTTTCCTGTCTTCCAAAGGGACCCTAGGACAGTTATCCTCTGTGGAAATGGAGACATATTCCCATGCCCTAGGGTCTCCAGGACATTTGAAAAATGTCTCAGGGATTTCAGGACCAAGGGTAATTGACCATGATACTTTTGCAATTTCCTTACCTGCCCAAGGAACTCTCAGACCTTTGTCATCGACTCAAGGGGATGTGGGACTTTCGATGTATGCCCAAAGAGCTCCGGAACAGTCCATATGGGTACAAGGGACTGTACCACATGTGGAACAAGCTCTAGTGACTCTGATAACGACATCATGTTCTCAAGGGGCTAGAGGACATTGTTATTGTGCCCAAGAATCTGTAGAACATTTGCCACCTAGTACAGGAGCTCTTAAACTTTCTTCAACTCATCAGGAGACTCATGGATGTTTGACATCTGCCCAAGAGACTCCTGATATTTTGCCTTCTAACTCTGATGCTATGGCACATTCTCCTTCTGGCACTAGTGGTCTGGAGTCCTCTCTAACTGTTCCAAGGTATAGTGGACAGATGCTATCTGAAAAAGGGCCCAAAAAATATTTAATGTCTGAACATGGATCTCTGGGTAATTCACTATCTACCCAAGAGACTCAAGAACATTTAGCACCTTCAGTAGGGAGTCTGAAACCTTGCCAATCTTCTGAGCAGGGACTAAGAAATTTGACGCCTTCACCAAGTGTTCTGGAGTATGATTCAAATTTTTCAGAGGTTGTAGCAGCTTTGTCATCTGCTCTGGGGCATATGACACTCTACTCATTAGAAAAGGAGTCACCAGAGCATACACAATATGTCAAAGAAAGTGTGGAATCCTCTTCCTCTGCCAAAGAGTCCCTAGGACCTATGGCATTTCCCAAAAACTCTTCAGAAAATTACGTATGTGGACAAGGGATTATAGACAGAATGCCATCTTCCCAAGAGGAAGTGGAACTTTCCCCTTACATCCAAGGGGCTGTGGAACTATCCACATCCACAAAAGAGATAGCAGGAAATATATCATCTTCTGAAAGGCCAGTGAAACCTCCTACTTCATTAAAGGAGGCTTCAAGGCCATCTCCATTGATCCAAGACCTTCACCAAAATTCACTATCTGCCACAGAAGCTTTGCAATCTTACTCATCTGGTCAGAGAACTCAGACACCTCTGTTATCTGCCAGAGAAAGTGTTCAAGAATCACTATGTGCACCAGGTATACAGAAAATTTCTCCATCAACTTCACAGGCCCGAGAACCTTTGGTAACTCACCAAGGGCCTCTGCAATTTTACACACCTGACAAACAGACTCCGTGTTCTTTGCCATCTACACTAGGGCATGTAGAACATTTCAGTTCTTTCAGAGGGGTTCCAAGAGGAGAAAAACATTTTCAAAATGTTCTTGGCCCTCTGTCAATAAGAGGAGAGTCTGTGGAGTCTTCTCTCACTGTTCCAGGAAGTAGAGATAATTCTATGTTTGCTCCAGGGCCTTCACAACTTTCCTCATTAGAAAAATTCACTCTAGCTCTTTCCCTTTATCCATCAAAGTCAGTTCAATCTTCTCTTTCTGAACAAGGGTCTTTGGGGCCATCTCCATATGTTCAAGATTCTATAAGACCATTGGCAACTACACCAGAAGCTGCTGGAACATCCCTATCTGGAGACGACACTCTATATCTGTCTGTGTATGCACCAGGGACTGAAGCACATTTGACATCTACCCTTGGTTCATCAGCATCTAAGCATGACAACCAAATGGAGGGGGGACTTTTCCCATGTGTCCATGGAGACCTCATACCTTCTCTGTCTGATCAAAGGACTCTGGGAATGACCAAGTCTGCAGAAGGGGCTGTAGAAAATTTACTATCTGGTCAGGGGCCTATGAAACACCCAACTTCTACTTCCCAGGAGGCTAATAAATCTGACCAAGGTCCTCTACCACATTCACCATGTGTCACAGAGCCTTTGGGGCCTGCACTGTCTGATCACAGAGCTGAAGAAACTTTGTTATGCCCCACAGGAAATATAGAACATCCACCATCTACACTGGGTGCTCAGGTGCAGAAAACTGTTCTATCTAACCCAGGGTCTCAAGACACTTTCTTGACTTCAAAAGAGCACCCCAAATTTTCCATATCAGCCTGTGACACTCTGTGTCCATTACCATCCACCCTAGACGATGTAGAGTTTTCTGTGAGAACATCCCAATCTGCCAAGAGGGAGCTAGGATATTTCAAAGCTATAGGACAGGCTATAGAAAATTCTGAAACAGCCTCCCAAAATAAAAGATCAGTGTTCTCAACCCATGAATATGGAGGGCTTTCATCAACTTCCCCAAGTCCTTGGGAACCTTCTCAATCTGAACCATGGGATCCAGCATATTTGCCATCTTCCCAAGGTTCTCAGGAACCTTCAATATTGACTCAAGGGATGCTGCCTCCTTCAGCATCTGCCCAAGAGTCTCCTGAATCTTCTGAAAGTTCCAAATGTGTTTTGAGAACTAAACAATCCTCCCAGAGGATTCATGAATATTTTATTCCAGTGATAGAGCCTGTAGATGCTTTTGCATCAGTTTCAGGGACTACAGTAAGTTCACCATCTGCTCCACAGCTTCTACAACATTGTTCAATATTACCAGTGACTTCAGCAAATTCTCTCAATGGCCAAAGTCTATCGGGCTCTATCCTGCATTCAGAAAAGTCTCTAGCAAAGTCCCCATCAGTCCACAGGACTCTACAAACCTTAACATGTACCGAAGGTGATGTGATAAATTCTCAATTAGAAAAAGATAGTGTAGGACAGTCTATATCGGCAAAGGTGATTTTAGGATCATCAGCAAGCACCACAGGGGCTCTAGGATCTACTACATATGCCCAGAGGAAGGCAGGGATATTGCCATGTACCCAAGAGTACACAAAACACTCAATGTCTCCTCAAGGAGATCTTGGACTGCCTATATCTGAAAATGGGACTCTAGGACATTTGCCATCTCATCAAAGACCTAGGATACATTCCAAGTCTTGTCAGCAGGCTTCTAGACATTCTCTATTCATCCAAAGTCCCCTGAGACATTTATCGTCTGCTGTGGAGGCTCTGAGACCTTCCTGTAACCAGGAAAGTGAAAAGCCTTTGTTATCTTTCCCAGGGGCTGTGAAAGCTTCATTATCTTCACCAGATGCTCAGAAAATTCTCCAAACCACCCTAGGGGCTCCACCAACTCTGCTACCTAATCAAGGGCCCCAGGGACTGTCTATATCTCTCCAGGGTACACTGGGTCCTTTCTCTTCCAGCTCAGGGACTCTAGATCATAGAGCACCTTCCCCGCTGGTGCTGGAGCCATCATCATATTTCCAAAGTAAAGAAGGGCACTTGTGTTCCAAGGTTGAATCTGAGGAACCATCATCATCTGTCCAAAGGACTACTGGACATTTGCCATTTCCCTCATGTACTACAGGGCATTTACATCATGAGCAAAGAACTCAGGAATCTTCTTTATCAGTCTCAAGGGATCTAGCACATTTGCTATCTACGCAACTTTGCATATCTGCTCAAGGATCTAGGGGCACATCACCACATACGCAGCAATCTCTACAACATTCAGAACTTTTCCCAGAGATTCGAGGACCATCCATGCCTGCCCAGTGCACACATAAGAATTTCTATTCAGTCTCACATGGTTTCAAAAAGTCTCCATGTGCCGCAGTGACTATAGGCACATTGCCACATAACCAAGTAACTCCTGGTCTTTTCCGAGTAATAAGAGCAAGTCCTACTCCTTCCCCATGTTTACAAAAAGATGATGGATCATGCCTGTATACACAAGGGAGTCTTGAACTGAACACAACAAAAAATGGCCCACTAGAACCTACAGAATCTGCTCAGGTACCTGGGCAATCTTTTCTTGATGCAAAACCCACTTTGTGGAAGTACACTTCTGCACAGGGTATTGAAGGACATTCTGCTTCTATTACAGGGACTCTAGGATCTTATCAAAAAAGTAACCTGAAGGAACAAGGAATTTGTCCACTTACCCATTTGCCTCTGGTAACGTTCTTACCTTCACAAGGAACTCTAGAAACTAGTTCATCTTCCCAGGAGGCTCTGGGGAAATTCCCATCTTCCCCGGACTCTCTAAAACTAGCCTCACCCACACAAGGAATGGTAGGAATTGTGCTATCTGCTCAAAGAGCTTTAATACATCCAAATTTTTCCCATGAGGTTCCAAGGTCCTTTCCATCTACACAACCTACTGTGCAAGGGTCATTAACTTTCCCAGAGGCTACAGTTTGTGCCCAATGTGAAAAGAAAATTCAAGGACCTTTGTTGGCTTCATCAGAAAATGTAGAGTATTCACCATCTGCCCTAGGTGCTAAGGAACATCCTCTGTCTGATCCAGGGACTCTAGGACCATTGCTGTCTTCTAAAGGACCTAGGAAACTCTCCACAGCCACAGAGGGGTCTTGTCATGTGCACAGTACTTTATCATCCATTCAAAGAACCCCAGAACTTTTCGTAGATTCCTCAGGGAGTTGGGGTCAATACCAATACTTCCAGAGTACTTTGGGGCCTTTGCCTCATGTGGGAGAGGGTGTGGAATCTTCTCATTCTGATCCAGGGACTATGGGACCATTGACATCGCGCCTAGTGCCTGGAGGAAATTATACTTTTACCCAAGAAGATACAGGAATTATTTCCTCAGAACAAGAAGCTCTGAAACTTATCATATCACCCCAGGAAGGGCTGCATACATCACTATCTGCTGAAGGGGCTCCACCATCTTCAGCATCTTCTGCAGCAGATCCAGGACAATATAAAAATTCTCCATCTACCCAAGTGATTGCAGGAACTTCCCCATCTGCTTCAGGGCATATGGGTCTCTCTGCATCACCACAAACAACTCCATCATCTTCCCATTTAGATGAAGAGGTTGCCACACTATGCCAGTCATCACAAAGGACTCAGACAAAGCCCAAATCTGCACAAGGGTCTGTAGAGTTTCCCCCATCTCCCCAGCATACAGGAGGCCATTTCTTATCTGCTGAAGGCACATGGGGAGAGTCCACATATGCACAACAAACTGTAGGAACTATGTCACCATCTGAGGGAACTCTGGGGTCTCCCCAAATTAACCAGGTGCTTGTTGGATGTTTGCAACCTGATCAAAGGCCTCTGGGAATCTCTTTGTCTGCAGAAGGGACTCTAAGAAATGACCATGCTTCTGAAAGGCCTGCGCATGCTTCTTTGCATCCCACAGCACCTCTCAGACAATCTGTGTCTCCACAAGTGACTCTAGCAACATTGCTCTCACATCAAGGATCTGTGAAACACCAAACTTCTTCTCAAATCCCTCAAAGAATTTCTGAATCTGCCCAAAATTCTCTACAACATCCAACTTCTGTCCCACCATTTCTGAATACTGATACATCTGGACAAAACACTCAAGGATATTTGTCATATCCCCCAGGTACAGGAACACAGGCATCATGTACCCCAGGTTCTCAGGAAATGTTCCCAGGTTCTGAAAACTCAGGATATGGTGAACCATTGTCATATGTTGAAGAGCCCCTGAAACTTCCCTTGTTTACACAGGGGGCACTGTGTCCTATTTCATCTCCATTAGGAGATCTTGATCCTTTGTATTCTTTCTCTGGCAATCTGGAATCACCTCAACCTGCCCAAAGGAATCATGGCCATTTGTCATATGGGAGAGAGCCTGTGGAAAATTCTCCATCTGTCTCAGGTCATAGAGAGCCTTCATCATTCAACAAAGACCCTAGAGGGCTTTCATCACATGGCCCAGGTGATCCAGCACCTCTTCTCTCTCCTTATTGCTCTCCACAACTTGGTATATCTGCCAAATGTTCACAGAGGTCTTTGCCATCATCCAATTCTCTAGAGTCCTTATCATCTTATTCAGGCATGCTAGGAACACTCCAATCTACACAGAGGTGTCAGGGACAACTGTTGTATGTAGGAGAGACTTCTGACAATTCTTTACCTCTTGAAGGGTCTTCAGTATATGTACCTTGTACTTCAGATACACAGGGGTTGTCCTCTTTAGAACAAGGGAGTCAAGCAAAATCTCATTGTGTTGAAGGAGCTGTGGGTTCCTGCCTATCTACACAAGTGTCTATAGGACAGCCCACATCTACAGGAACATCTCTTGGACATCCTCCATCAGCTCAAGGGCTTTCAAGCACTCCATTACATATACAAGGTACAGGCTCACAGTCCACTTCTGAGCACAGCACAGTAGCACATTCTCCATCTACCCCAGTGTCTCACAGATATACTAACCATGCCCAAAATATGTTACAAACATTGAAATATGCACAATGGTCTCCAAAAATTTCTCCAACTGCACAAGGGCAGAATGTTTCCACACCCACAAAGGTGATTCTGGGACAATCACCTCCTCAGAGAGTATCTCAGCGAAATTCATCTTCTACCCGAGGAGCTGTGGGCTTGCCTACATCAAGACAAGTGTCTCTAGAATATTTGACATTTGCCAAAGGGTCTCTAGAAACTCCCACAACTTCCCACAAAGTGGTAGGCCCTTCCTATTATCAAGAGACTCTAGCACAGTTCCCATCTGTCCCAGGTGATGGACTATCTCCCTCTGCCCAGGAGATGCTGACAACTTTAGCATCTTCCCAAGTTAGTCTAGAATCATCATCATCTGTTCAGAGAAGTATAAATCCTTCACTAGATGTGCGAGGTGCTCTGCAACTTCAGCCTCATTCCCTACGATATCTGGGACCTTGCCAATGCAATCCAAAGGCATCTGAAGAGTTGCCATCTTCCCAACAGGCTTTGAAAATTTCAGAATGTTCATCACAGTCTCTAGGAACTGTGCAATCTCTCCCAGGAACTCTAGGACATTCTGTATGTGTCCAAGGTGATGTCAGCCCTTGTCATTCTGACGAAAAGTTTCAAGGATCATCGTCTCTCCAGGAAACTCTTCCATTTTTTCCATCTTCTAAAAGATCACTGGGACCTACTCCATCTGTACCAGGCATCTTGAAATCTTTATTGTCAGACCAATTGTGGCCAGAATTGTCTATGTCTGCCCAAGAGTCCCAAGGACCTTCAAAACCTCAGCAGAATAGTGTAGGACATTCACTATCTACCCAAGTGGCTCTGGGAGCTTCCCTATCATCACAAGAGTGTGTAGGAAATTCAAAATATGATCAAGGGTCTCCAGAAACTTGCACATTTTCCCAAGAGGATCTTGGCCCCTTTTTAACCCAAAAGTCTTTAGCACAGTCATCCTCTGGTCCAGGAGATTGTGCACTTTCTCAGTCTTCAGAAGGTACTCTAGAAACATCACAATCTACCCAAGGGTCTAGAGTAACACCATCATCTGCCCAAGGGTCTGTAGAATTTACACCATCTACTCAACGTATTCTAGGAATTCAGGCTGCTTCAGAGGGGCCTCAGGGTCCTTCCCAATTGACACTAGAGACAATAGAACCTTTGGCAATTATCCAAGAGGTTTACCACATTCTAAACTCTGTCAATAGGTGTCTCGAAATTTTCTGTTCTATTCTAGAGGCAATGAAACTTTCACCATCTGACTAATATGCTGTGGCTTCTTCTATATCTGACCAAATGACACAACCATCACCAACACATTCCAAGGAAAGTCTGCAACATTCTCCATCAGTCTTTGAAATCTGCCCCATCTCAAACAGGGCCAGTAAGACATTCATTAATAGACCTAGGTTTACGGGAAATGTCTTCAGGTTATAAATGACCCTACAAGATTCATCACCTCAGCAAACATATTTAGGAAAAGCATTGTCTATCCATGGAGCTCTCTCGGGCTGTCTAGATCATCACAAGAACCTCTCAGACATTCAACATCTGCTCAAGGGTCTCCAGATATTTCCTTGCCACCCCCAAAATTTCCAGTCTCTTGTTTGCACCAAGGGCATTTAGGACAGTCATAATATGATTCAGGCAATCTAGGATCTCATGAATTTGCTGAAGGGACACTAGGTAGATCACCCTCTAACCAAAGTACTCTAGATATACCACCTTTACCCGAGGGATTATAGAAACTTCATCATCTGTCCAAGTTTCTCTAGGACATCTACCTTCTTCAGGGCAGCGTCTCAAACCTTCCTTCCTTAGGACAGAGCCATCAGAAACTTTGCCATCTACCAAAGATGCTTTCAATGTATCAGAAAATTCCCTGCTAACTTTGGAAACTTTGTCATCCACACAAGGGTCTTTCAATATCTAGCCAAATTTCCCTGGAACTTTCTGTATCTGACAAAGAAATTTTAGGACTATCAAAGTCTCCAGACAAAAATATGGAAGCTTCTCGATGTGACCAAGAGTCTCTGAGACCCATGTCATTTACACCTTGGACTGTGGTACACTCCCCATCAGAACAAGGTTGTCAGAAAATACTTCAAGTGTACAATGAGACTCACAATCACAGCAAGGTTGTATAGGAAATTCAATACATTCACAAGATGTTCTGCGGCTCCCCTTCCCAGCACAAGAAACTCTTGGATATTCACCATCTGCTAAAGAGACTCCAGATGCATCATTGTCACTCCAAGAGGGTTCAGATACTTTCAGACAGACAATATATGATGCAGGAGATCTTGGAGTTTGTGAATCTGTCCAGGGGACTCTAAGAACTTTGCTATGTCCCCCAAATACTCTAGAAAACCCATATTCTATCATTGGGATTATAAAAACTTCATCATCTCCCCAAGATAATCTAGGATATCAATATCCTTCATTGCAGCCTCTGCAATGTTGTTCACTTACTTCAGAGTCATCACAACCTTTTCCAATAGACAAAGAGGTTTGTAAACCTTCAGAGTCAGTTTCACAGACTCTAGAATATTTTGTATCTATGCCAGGGCCTCTGGGAATTTTGGAATCTGACCAAAGTGTTCTAGGGCCTTGGGATTCTGACCAAGGGAATGGTGGACCATCAACATCCATGCAATATCCAAAGGAACCCACTGCAAAAACCAAACCTGTGTTCTAACCTGTCCCCTGCAAGGATGCATCAGAGCCTCTCAATGTGTACAAAGGGGCATTAGAATTTCCTAATGCCACCCTGATCAAGGCAGTCTTAGAAAGTTTCACTCTGAAAGAGAGAGTATCATAAGTAGCCCATCTAGCCCACTCAGCCTCAGATATACTCCTTGTGACCCAAGGGAATTCAGAAATGTGCCCATTAATCAGGACTGGGCCCAACCTTCAATTTCTCCCCTAGGAAGCCCCCTACATACTCGTTCTGCCCAGGCTTCAGACCTTACAAGCCTGTCAAAATGAAGTTCTAAAGACCCTGATCTAAAGGGGGTGTCTTTATCATACTCTCTCTTACCTTGGCAACTTCAGAAGATCTGTCTCGGAGCTGGCCCGACATTTTCCCACACTGAACCACACAAGAACAATGTCAATTTAGAACATTTCCTTCTCATCAAACATCTGTGAAAGCTTTGACTGTCTGACTATAAGCAAGGCAGGTGTTTCCCTCCTGATTAAGAAGAGGTCACAGTTTCTACCTGGAGCATGCTATAAATCTTTTACCCATTGAGAATGGTGTGTGCCCCTTCTGACTTCATCTGACCTATTGATGACACATCAACTCTCTCTGCCTCTGCAGGCTGAGTGTCGCTTATTCTAATCCTCTGAATTCATGACCACTGTCCAAAATTAATGACTCTGATGCCCGAAGTCCTAGAGCTTAAGAGTATCAAGCAACACCTTTAACATGGTCAACCAAAATAAAGAAGCCATGTCCTTTGTGTTCAGCAGAAGGTGCTGGATTGTTCAAGAACTCTAGCTGGGTACTAACACCTAGGATGTTGGAGATTGATCACACTGCTGCCTGTCCTGCATGACATGTGTGTTCTAGATTCCCATGAAGATTGTATAAGGAAACATGAGCCTTCACTAATTCCCAATTTGAGTTTGTTGTTACCCAGCTCCCCAGGTGACTCTTTGACATTTCTACATTCCCCAACACAACACGAGAATTTCTGGCTCCAAAGACTGGTCTCCTCAAACTTCACTGTTTGGCTGTGAATTCCTCAAACATTCTCTCTCTGTCCAAGGGTTCCACACATTGTGTTTCTGACAAAGAGGCCTCAAACTTATTCTTTCAGAACCAGGATGACTCTAACTTTCCCCAGTGACTGAAATGGAGTTCAGATTCTTCTCAAGGGCTCAAGGCTTGCTCAGGCACTTCTCTTCTGAAGCAAGAAGCAGAATGCAGAGGACATTGACACAACTTTACTTTGATAACCAGGAGACCTAAGTCATCTATTAATTGCTAAATGACCTCATACTTGACACTACACAACAAGGGTGTCACACACACTCCCAATGACCTAAGGGGGCCTGGGATATGGAACTTGAGAAGCATGCAGTCAGACCTCTCCAATGTCACAAGAAGACCACAATTACAACTCGTTTATAATCATTGAGCCATAGAATGTCTACAAAGTCACAGTGGGTCTTCAGATTTACCTTCCAGATCCAGGACAATTCATTCGTCCAATTAATAACTCCAGCAGACTTTAGATATGCCCCCTTAAAGGTAAACTATCTCACTAACACTTGGAGCTTACACCTCACTGGAACATCTTCTGAACAGGTCTTAGACATATCTCCTCCAACCATAGTAGCTCCTGAAAATGAAGGTATGCCAAGAGGTGGCTTTTGAAACATACCCTCTTTGAAGAAGAAAAATTTAGTTTCCCTCTGTCTGTACTTGAGGGCTCTGAGACATGCCGCTTTGATGCAGCAACATACAGAAATGGCACTTTGACTCTAGCATGTGACCCAAATATTGATATCCTGTTGCTTGAGACTGAATTCCCTATTAACAAGAAAACAATGGAGCTTCTATTTGTGTTCATGGCCAAATCATGTCTGTCAAACACTTAAGAGAGGCCAGAGCTTCTCCATCAAATCTGAGTGGCTAGAAAATATTCTCCCAAGGAAGTCTAGATTGAAGTAGAGGCATGGCGGAATAGAAAGTTCAGCCTGTATCCAAAGTCATCCATTTTTAAGCTGCTCACCAAAAAGTTGCCTGTCTTCTATGTCCACACCTGTGCAGCTTATCGTAAGGTTAAGTAGGGAACAGACCCAGGAGTGTGACCCCACTAGTCAGAAAACCCTCTGATTTCTGTCATGCCTCAAAAGCAATCCTCGGAGATTCGAATTTTCTAGAGTGCTCTGAAGACTTGGAGACTGACTACGGAGTTCCTGTTCCTTCCTCCTCTACGGAAGGTAAGCAGTGGCATTCCCCTCTTCCCAACAGGGTTTATGATCTGTCTCCTGTCCCAAAATTTACTTTTTTTTTTACCTCTGATAATAACTTGAGCCTTCAATTCCCTCTTTGAATTGTGCATTGGTGGCACATGCCTTAATTCCCAGTACTCAGAAGGCAGAGGCAGAAGGATCTCTTCGAGTTTAAGGTGACCCTGCTCTCCAGAGTGAGTTCTAGGACAGGCTCCAGCAATACAGAGAAACTCTGTCTCAAAAACCAAAAACCAAAACCCAAATTCCTGCTCTGAACCAAAATGAATTCAGAACTCCCCCCTCTGACCAAGGGCATTTGGGATATTTCACCTCTGACAAAGGGCATTTGTCACTCTGGATAGAGTCCACAGAAGGGATGAGGAACAAGCAAATTTTGAAACCCATGCCACTTTCTTGGGCAAAATTACCTGGCATGGTATGGAATCAGGAGCCCGACTGAGTTCTGGTTAGCTGAACACAAATCTTTGGCATTAACCACACTGGGTATCCTGCCCAAGCTCTTAAGGAATCCTGGTATTGATGCTTGTTCTCTTTCAGATTCATCTAAAGACTTGGATATCTGAAACTGTGAGACAGTGCTAGGACCTTGTGAGGTATGGTAGTCAATGGAATTTTTTCTCAGTGTTACATGGGATTTGCAAACTCTTATCATGTCTCCCCTGTCACATGGGACTCAGAAACTCTTCCCTTCCAAAGGATCCTACCTCTTTTTCCCTTTTATTAAGGAGACATCTGATCTCCCTCCTGAAACAAAGGGACTCCCACATCTTTACAGTGTGCCTGAAGTAATCTTACACATCCATTTTGTGTGAAGGGGCCACTCACTTCCTGATATTATGGAGTGGGCCTCAATCATTCTTGTTAATAAATGAGTCACAGATTTTTCTAACATCCAATGAAAATGTTAGGTCCAATGCATTGCAATGAAGAACCTCTGACATAATACCCTGTCAAGGAAGGTGGCTAAATTCTACTTTCCTTCAACATGGGGAATTAGACACACCATTTCATTTCAAGGGTACTGATACACTCTCAACTGATTGAGCAGATGCAGACCAGGCCAGGGCCATGAAAACTCACTCAAATGATCATCATTTTCTCACATACTCTTCCAATCAACACCCCTGACAACAGCCTCCTCAGAGAAACCACTTCTATCTGTGGAAACCTCAGCATACTCCTCTAACTACCAAGGTCTTAGTATTTTCCCTTTGACCTGGGTGTCCACTCCTGCCCAAATGACCAAAGGGATGTTAATCACTCTGAACCAATATCCAGGGATGTGACAGTAACATCAGATCCCTGACTAAACACCTTCCAGTTTTAAGAGTCTCCCCAAAATAGAGCGATCCCATCTTCGCTGTCCATGCCTGTGTTGGTGATGAAAGACTTGTGGAGGACACACAGCCAGTGATTACCAACCAGCCTGTAAGAAACAATGCACTCATTGCTGGCAAGCAAGCCTCCGAATCCTAGAACATAAGGGTATTCTAGAGTGTAAAAACGTTTGGATCTGGTAAGGTATTGCCTGCACCTTCTTTCAACTCCTCAGGATTACTGGGAGCTTCCTCTTCTGCCTACAGCATTCTGGGACCGTCCATCTCTTTCCTACCCTTCCATCTCTTTCTCCCTTTCACAAATGGGGCCTGACACCTTCCACATATAATCTTATGGGTCTTACATCAAACTGATCAGCACAGGCCCTTGAGAGCCTCGCTCTATAAAGAAGGGACACCATTCCCCAGTAGTTTGAGGTCTCACAGCACAAGTTTAGCAATCAGAGCATAGAACCCATGTCATCTGCCTTCAGGCCAGTCAACACAAATGGAATGACTTCTCCATGGCAGCCTAGACCTGGTCAGCTGAACACAAACTAGAAGATGGACACTAGTGGGGGACAGTCATCCAGGACTTCAGAAGAAGACATATGTTGTTGCTGCCTTGGGTCTCCCAGAATGAATACAATCTATGAAGCTATAAACTCTGAATAAGAGTTTGAAGCTCATGATCATCGCTGCGAACTCTCTCGTATGTATAAGGTATCAAGGATTTTTTTTTGGATTTTTTCTCTTTTTATTATTATTATTATTATTATTATTATTATTATTATTATTATTATTATTAATTCAAGTTAGGGAACAGGCTTGTTTCACATGTAATTCCCCTCTCCCTCTCCCTCCCCTCACCCCCATTCCTTCTCCCCCACCTCCAACCTACCCCCCACCCCATCCACCCACCACTCCCCAGGCAGGGTAGGGCCCCCAACAGGGGCTCCACCAAGTCCACCAAATCTTCCTGTGCTGGGCCTAGGCCCCTCCCCATGTGTCCAGAGACAGAGTGCATCCCTTCAAGTGGGATGGGCTCTCGAAGACCCACACACACACCAGGGCAAAACGCCAGTCCACCTCCGGAGGCTCCCAGGAGTACAGGGGCCTCCCCATTGGCATCCATGATCGGGGGCTGGATCAGTCCCTACTGGCCTCCGGCCTCCCAAAGAGCATCTGGGGTCGATATGCTTTCCCTTTTTCAGGCCAACTGTTTCTGTGGGTTTCTCCAAACTGGTACAGACCCTTTCGTTCTTCATTCCTCCCTCTCTTCAACTAAATTCCAGATTTCAGCTCAGTGTATTTCTGTGGATGTGTGTCTCTGCTTCCATCAGCCACTGGATGAGGACTCTAGGATAGCATAGAGAGTAGTCATCACTTTCATTCTAGGGGAAGGGCTTCTAGGCTATCCTCTCCTCCACTGACCGGACTGTCAGATCGTGTCATCCTTGTAGGTCTTTGGAGATCTCCCTAGTTCCAGATCTCTTCTCGGACCTATAGTGGCTCCCTCTGATATGGTATCTCTCATCCTGCTCTCTCTCCTCTATTCTTCCCCCAACTCAATATCTCTGCTCCTCCATTTCTTCTCCTCTACTCTTATTCTTGTGCTCTTATTGTGGCATCAAGGATATTTTATTCATCTTCAACCAAATTTGTATGGCACTTTCACCCTCTGCCCAAAAGTGATTTCTTCTTCATTTTCAGTGGTGCCTCAGTGGTTTCATCTCTTTTGTTTTGAAGACTTATTTATTTCTTATATATACAATAGTCCAGATGGCACCAGCTTTCATTCCAAGTGGTTGCGAGCCAACATGTGTTTGGTGGGATTTGAACTCAATACCTCTAGAAGACCAGGCAGTGCTCTTAACCATTGAGCCTTGTCTCCAAACTGATGTTTCCTCTCTCACATGAGGCAAAGACCTTCCAATTTTCTATTATTATTATTATTATTATTATTATTATTATTACTTTACTACTTCTCAGTTCATGGAACAGGATGGCAAAACTCCCTAAGACTGGGATTGCCCTGAAGTCCATTTGCCCAGTGGGACCTAAAACATTTGTTTGTGTTCCATGGTCCTTACATATTCCCATTCCTATCAAGTAGTTGAGTCTTTTCTTTTCTCACTAAAGTGGTGTCCGACCATGGGAGTTATACCACTCTGCACAAACAAGTGTCAGACTTTCCCGATATTCTCAGTAGTTGTGTGGGCCAATGATCTCCCTCCACTCAGTAATATGATTTCAGACACCAAGCCAGTACAAAAGTGGATCTGGGGAATCAACATTGTAAGGGCTCTCAAAGGTGGCCCCTTTATTCAAGGGATGTCTCAGACCTCTACCCTCTGCTCTTTGGTACTTTAAGTCACCAGAGCTTCCCTTCTTTCCAAGGTGACCTCACTACTTTCTGATTTTAGATCTTAGGGAACAAGATAGAAAAATGTAACCAGAACTTCCTGAGAGTTTGGTTATCAATAATGTACCAGTCGTATCTTTATTCCACACATCTGTACAGGTGAACACAACCTTCAATAAACATCATTGCTTACATAACCACTTATCCTGTGATAAGACTGTTATGAGATTTCCCATAGAATCTCCAAGGTTTCACACAGGATATATGTTTTTGTGTTGGGACGCATAGTTGGAAGCTAGTGAGGCAGAGCCAGAAGCTTTTCCCATTACCCAAGATAGCCTAGGACCTTCTCTTTCTGACCATGGGTGAATGTCATATTCCTCTTCTACCCAACATGGTTGGGTGCCTCCTCCCTGTGAGGATGTTCATGATTTCTCCTTTGCTCAAGGTGGTCACATATCTTTCTGTTCTGAGAGGAGGTGTG
Source organism: Cricetulus griseus (assembly GCF_003668045.3). Taxonomy (NCBI): domain Eukaryota; kingdom Metazoa; phylum Chordata; class Mammalia; order Rodentia; family Cricetidae; genus Cricetulus; species Cricetulus griseus. The sequence goes on along the minus strand of NC_048604.1, from coordinate 32,814,215 downwards.
CAGAACTCTCCTGTTCCCAAAAGGCCTCACTCATTCCTAGTTTATTGAGGTTGCCATGAAAACTACCTTTCTTTCATAGAGGGGATTCAGAGACTCTTGCTGTGCCTATGACACTCCACTTCTACTCACATTGACACTGTATTCCCCCTGTTTAGTGGAAAATGTAACATTCTCCCATTGCCCAAGTTGACATGAAAATGTCCTCCTTTGCACAATGTGGACTCTGGCCTACCAGCTCTTGTAAGGGGTCCATAGATGATGTTCTATTGACTATGTATGCTTGCTGTACTCCCAACTCTCTATTATTGCTTCCAACTCTCTATCTGCTATGTATGATCTATAATATCACCTCTCAAAACACAGTGGCCTTGCGCTCATATTGTGTTACCAAAGCTTCTTAGAGTAAGGACAATCATCCTACATGTAGGGAGATATGCAATGATAGTGGCCCAAAATTAACACAGCCCAAAATGTGGATATTCTACATACTGAAAAAAAGTTGAAAGCCGATCATGCAGGACCATAAATTTCCCTACTCCACAAGGTATTTACTTTATGCCTAATGGCAAATGGTTTTTCCTATTTATGTAACCTGATATTTTCTTCCCTGACAAATAGGTGTAGACCTTCACCTTTGCTCAAAATGTCTCAGAAATTCCACTTACAAACAGAGTGCATCAACATTTCCCTTATTCCCATGGAGTCTCCACATTGGTTCTATGAAGAAGGGCATAATAGTCCTTCTATTTCTGTCCAAAGGATTAAGGACCTTCCCCCATTTTACACAGGGAGATTTACACATAAACATCAACAAAGAGTGCCTTAGACTTGCCTTTTGTGATCACTGAAATCCCACTTAGTCACCATCTGCCCAATGGATTTCATACATGCTTCTTCATATTTGGTCACCTGCAAAGTACCATTATGAACAAAGAGACCCCAGAGCACTCGGGATACATGAGTCTGTGTCCCTGAACACAAGAGTATCAAGATGAGGGTAACTCAGACTAATACCTTCTTTCTGCTACCTCAGACAGAGATTGCCTGTCCTACATGCAGAGGAATGTGTGGATGGACATATACCAGATGAAGACACTGAGCCAGTGACTACTGCCCTGCAGCCCCTTAGCAGACTTCTAAGACTGCTGACATACCTGACATGGACATTCAGAAGATTTGTATTCTAGATTGTGATTTCAAGTTTGGTGCTGATAAAGGATTGAATGATTGGAACATCCTATAATTCTCAAGGTATCATTTGATCTTCAGTTCTGCCTAATAGGGCACAGATGTATGGCTAACAGAGGCTGAGATATTCCATCCAGTCCTGGGAACTCCTATGTCATCATCTAAGTTAAAGGCCTTGGGTCTTTCACCTACCACCTATATGACAGCAGAAATTCCTCTTCTGCCCACTGTGAAACTGGATTTGCCCACCTACCCAAAGAAATCTAAGAGGATATAGTCTTACAGAAGTGTCTCTTCGACTATCCCCTCTCCTGAAGGATTCCCCCACTGATTTGTCTTCTGAGTAAAGTGGTCTCAGAGCTTTCTGCTCTCATAGAGAGCTACAGTCCACCAATATCCAAAGGGTTCTCAGGCCTGAATATGCCCCTGTGGGAGTATACATACTAGGTCTATGTCATTGAGCCACAGATCATTCTGCTTTGAAAAAGAAGTTCCAATCTATTGCCTCTCATTTACCAGGGTGCAATCTTCTCATTCTGCTCAAGTTGTCTTCAGATATGCTCTACTTCCCCAGGAAGGCTTCACATTGTTCTCCTCTGACTCAGGACACTCAGACATTCCCCACCCTAACATGAGATACTAGAATAGTTTTACTTTACCTTATTACTTATCCAGCCCACCCAGACTTGTAGTAAAAGAGCCTAAGAGTAGAAGGCAGAGTTCAGAACTGAATCCCATAGCCTTAAAGCAGACATCAGGATAATGTGGCCTCCATCAAACATACCTGGACATATGCTTAAGATGCAGAACCAGCTAGGGGCCATAATGCAGTCTTTTGAATGAACACTCAGACTGCTGCCTGACCTGCCACACATTCACTACAGGGGACAGATTTTCCAGTCTGTGATGAAGAGCTGGAAGCTAGTAGGGGAGTATCTGTAATGGAATCCAGTGTGTGAGGTCTCTATGAAGAGATACCAGATTTCTGCTCTCTCTCCAAGAGGCCCTCAAGCATTTCTGCTCTGACCTTGGGGGTCTTGTACTTTCTCCAGGGCTCTTGAGTTCTCATTACTTCCCCGTGACCCTTGGAAAGCCTCAGACCTCTCACCTCTGAACCATGTATCCCTGTTTGTACATCTCTGACTAGGGCAGAGTGCCATTCAAGGTCTGAATATGAGGCCTGCAATACAGCTCCCACTGACAATGGGTGTCTCACACATACTCTATCTGACAAAAGGAGTATTCAAATTACACCTCTGGCCAAGAGAGCTCCAGACCTTCCTGTCCCATTATGTAAGGTGTCTATACTAACATCCTCATCCAAATGGCCTCTGGTTTGACCTTCTGACCTAGTAGGTGTGGGACCTTCCCTCTCTCCTCAAAGGGACATCTAGTTTACATCATGTGGACAAATATGCCTTGTGTATTCTCCTGCTCATCAATATAACATTTTTCCCCAAGCTTTGAGGTCTCAGAGCACAAGTGTACCCAGGAGAGGCTGAATGCCAGTTATCACTCTTCAGGGCATTCATCAGAACTTCAGAAATGGAGCAATCCCAAGCTTAGTTCCCAGAGCTGGATGGCTGAACACCAAGCTGTGAGGCTGACAAAGCACAGACACCAGCCACTCTTTTGGGACAATGTTCAGAATACTGGATATCCTCCTGGAGATGCCACAGATGATATGGTTACTTTGTTGTTATTGCTGTTGTTGTAGTTCTCTTCTTGGTGTTGTTTTATTTAAGTTTAGAAGAGGACAGGTTGACAGTTTGTAGTTTTGGTAATCATGCCCTGGCATTGTAACTCAGTAACCAAATGATTAAATTCTTCCCATCTTCTACTGTATTTGGAAATCAGAATGTATGCTTATCTTCCACCATTTTGTTTCAAAGACATTCCTCTATGTAATTCAATTTTACAACAGAATCATTTTAACAAATACTCAAATGAATATACATTTGATTTGCAAAAGTCTTTCTGTACAGTGTTAATTTTTCTACCTCCTGATGGTTTTCTTTGATGGAATTTGGAAGATGATTTCTTACTGACGAGTCTTTTAAAAAAGTACGTTAGCATGAGTTAGCTAATATAGCATATATCCACTTATAAGTGAGTACATACCACAATTTTTTTCTTTCTCTGGGTCTGGGTTGACTTAATCAGGATGGTTTTTTCTAGTTACATTCATTTGTGTGAAATTTTATGGTGTCATTTTTTAACAGCTGAGTATTTAGTCCATAGTGTATTTTCCTTTTGAATTACTAAGAACTCTTTCAATATCTACAATGATCGCAGTATCTCTTGTTGTTCTTCCATAGCTGCATCTTGCTAAATATCTATGTTGTTTATAAAACTTTGTTGTACTTTAAAAAGATGTACCTTAGACATGATGGTGTATGATGAATTGTCAGCAACAGCAGAAACATCTTCAGTCTCATTGTTTTCTAGTGGATTATAAGTATCAATTACTACACAGTAGTAAGTGAAATAAATACAAAGTGTGAGGAGGAGTTCCAGGTTGTAATACACAAAAATAGCTAGAATCAAAGGAAAGCCCAGATACTAATAGAATCTATGTTATTCAAATGGAAATTGAGTATTTTGTGAATGAGTTTGCAAGAGACACTGTAGTTTGAATATTCGATCTTTATGTCTTAAATAGTGGTAGAAACTATGCTCAGTGTTGGTGACATAAATAAATAGCAACCCTCCCTTTTATTTCTTGGTTTATTGAGACAGGGATCTTTTTATTGCCTTGGAGCCTGTCCTAGAACTTGCTCTGTAGACCAGGCTGGCCTGGAACCCATAGAGATCTGCCTACCTCTGCTTCCTGAGTGCTGGGATTAAAGGCATGTGACACCATTGCCTGGCAGAGCACCACATTTTTAGTGTTTAGTTTATCATTAGGTATATCTAGCTGTCTGTATGTGTATCCTCTTTGTGTATATGTATGTAGGCAGGTATGGAAGTGTTTGTCTATATCTATCATCAATCAACCTACCTGTCGGTCTGTCTATCATCTATAGGTCTAGTTAACAGTCCAATTTCTTCAAGTTCAATGAGTTGTGTTGGTGTTGTCCTCACCAATTTGACCCTGCTGCAGTTTGCAGAGAGTAACCATTGCCATTGTCTTGGCAACAGCCTCGGTTGTTTGGGGAGTTTCAAAGGGCCACCTTGGCCAACAACTCAATAGAATGCAACCCTGTTCTGGTATTGGAATCCTACTTTGGTGACAAGAGATGGACAACTGGGACTCTGTCTCCATCATTATTAGGAGACATCATTAGGATGGCTGACATGTATTTTAGGAAATTTCTGCTGAACTAGGTTTCCATATGATTCCTCAAATACTCCTCATTTCAAGCTATCTATTCCTGGATGACCTCCCTCCACCCTTTCTTCCCTCCCCACCCCACCTGATCCTGTCCAGTTCCCCACACAACCCAGTCCACCAATAACATCTATTTCCCCATCCTATGGACATCCAGTCCTTCCTCTATACCTAACCTGTCGGGGTCTATGGATTGGAGATTGGTCATCATTGATTCAATGATTAATGTCTTAGTGTTTCTTTCTATTACTGCAACAAATCTTTAGGACAAAAAAGCATGTTCAGGGAAGAAAGGATCTTTTTAACATACACTTCTTCATTGTAGCAGGACCCTTTCCCATCAATCAATAAATAAGAAATTACCCAACAGGCTTGCTTATAGCCAGATCTTATGGAGGCATTTTCTTGTCTTATGTTTTTTAGGGTCTCTCAATCAACTCCTCTCTCACACTGTTCTTTTCTTTTACACTTCAAATATCCCAAGAAAATCTTTCAGGCATTATAAAACTTGCACTGTTGGCTGGAGAGATGGCTCAGAGGTTAAGAAAAGTAGCTGCTCTTGCAGAGTTCAGTTTCCATCAACCACAGGGTGGCTATCAGTCTTCTAGTCTAAGATTTGGTGCCTTCTTCAGGCATGAAGGCAGAACACTGTACATAAGCAATTCTTAAAAAACACATTGTATTACATTCTATTTTTGGTGTGAATGATTTTAATGAATACAGGCAAAACCATGCTAACAATTCCTCATACATTAACAACCACAAGTAAACAAAACTACACAACTGTCAACTTCAGTCTGAAGTCCCCAGGTTGTTGTTTCAGGCTCTGAGAGTTCCTATGAGCCAGGCTTGTTGTTCCTGTGGGTTTTCTTATTAAGTCCTTGACCCCACCCCAGCTCCTACAATCCCTCCTCCTTCTCCTCATCAGGATTCCCTACGTTTGGCCTGAGGTTTGGCTGTGGGTCCATCATGTCATTTATTAAAACCTGAGTAATACTCCACTGTGTCAATGTACCAGATTTTCTCTTTTAACTTTTCTATTGAAAGGACATCTAGGATGTTTTAAGTTTCTAGCGATTATGAATAGAGTACCATTAAACATGGTTGGGCAAATGTCCTTGCTGCAGTATGAAGCATTTTTTGGGTACAAGCACAAGAGTGGTATATGTGGATTTGAGGTAGATAAAGTCCCAAAATTCTGAGGGACTACCACACTGGTTTCCATGGTGGCTCAATGGGTTTGCATTTCCAACAGCAATGTAGGAATGTTCCCTTTGCTCCACATCGTCTGCAGCATGAGCTGTCACCTGTGTCATTGGTCTTAGCCATTTTGACAGGTTTAAGATGAAATCTCATGCAGGCAGGGCTGAGGTACTACTTTAATGCCAGCACTTGAGAAGCAGAGTCGGGGGGGGGGGGCGGTCTCTGCGGGAAATTTCACCTGGGAGGAGTTTTAGGCTCCTTTCACTTCCCATTTCCTCTAAGAGGTGCAACTGTGGTCTGAGCCTCTGCCCCTCTCTCAAGCATCCCTCCCAGGGAAGGCATTGTGGTTACTGTGAGAATTCTTGCTGACCTGAAATGCAAAGACACCTGCTTGGCCAGAATAAAGCACCTCAAGGGCTCCATTGTCTCCTTTCTTTCTGCCTGATTATTCTCTTTCTACCCAAACAGCCAGAAATCAGTGGGGGGAGAAAGAAAATCAATGATCAGGGCCTTGGCACAAGGCTGGGTACACCAGCCCACAGGGGAGACTCAGCTGAGATAGAACACTGGGGGTTGGGAGTGCAGGGAATGGAGGCAGCAAACCCCATCCTAATGGTGGCATTTAAAAGCCTGTTGTGGGGATGCTGGTGTGGCTCAACAGTTAGAACCTGCATGGCATGTCTGAGAACCTGGGTTCTATCACCAGCTCTTTCCTCAGAATTTCAGTGCCTGTAGTAACATGGATCTGTTATCAAAAAGACACCCCTGAATCAGACAGCTACCTGTTAGAAAAACAAATTAAGAAATATGTTACAGAAGCCTGCTTTATTCGGATCTTTTTATCTATAAAGACTCAGATATTTTGACCTCCTAGGTTTTTGTTGATCCCAGGGACAATGCCCTTGTTCAAGGCCTAGAGACAGTAAACAAGTGCTGGGCTAGTGCCTTTCACATGCAAAATAACCAGAAGCCAATTCACCCTCAATCCCACCCCATCACTGGCATTTCCCTAACACTAATGTCCCCAGGGCTAGTTATAGGCTAATCTGGACTCACCCACTGAAATCTCTCAAATTAGCCAATCTTTAACCTGCTCACCTAGCGTAACCCACTTCTTATCCACACAAATCAGAACAAAGGGGCTTTGACCTTCCAACACACACACACACACACACACACACACACACACACACACACACACACTAGTGCTTCCCTATGAGCCAACTTCTCTCTTAGGTCCTAGGAACTATAAACTGTGTTCTCAAGAATGACTTAATAGGATCTGATTCCCTCTTCTGACAAGCAAGAATACACAAAGAGTACTCATACATAAAATATAAAATTAAAAATTTAAAAACATGAAAGAATCACCTGTTTTGGTGGAAGCTTCACCCTAGACACTGGCATCCATATGCCCAAAGAATCTGGAATGTTCTGGTGGAAGCTCTACCCCAAGCTCCTTGTATCTCTTCAAACACTGCTACATCTCAGGAAGCCTGCCAAATGATGACCTCTCCCCCAGAGATACACAAGACCATTCCTACAGGGTATTTAACTCCCCCCCTGAAAGGTTCAGGCATTATGCTGGCCTGCCCCTGTTACCTGGTGGAATCCACTCAGGCAATACCCTGGTCAGCCCAAGGTTCCATGGGAAAGAAGTCTGCACGCAGGTGCAGAGGACCCCTTTAAAAGATAGGCCCCTGCCCCTTTACTCTCTCTCTCCCCCTGTCTCTCTCTCTCCCCCTGTTTCTCTCTCTCTCTGTGCTCTCCCGTCTCTGTTTCCCCGCTCTGTCTCTCTATGGCGACTGGTCATGGCGGTCAGCCATTACCCTGTTCCTCTTCTTAGTCTCCCCATTCTGCTGGTCCTTATAAGAAACTTATAGTCAATATGTCTGTCTCAACAATTTCTCTTTTCTTCTTTTTAAACAAAACAATAACATTTTGGCGCCCAAAAGGTGGAAAGGCTCTGCCCTTTATACCTTCTCCACGACCCGCTGGCGGGTGCGTGTTAGGCAAGGTTACCCTTACAACCCACTTCCATCTCCGCTTTTCCTGGTACTCCTTCCTGCCTGCAGCAGCCTGAGATGCCGGAACTCAACTTGCCAATTTTCCAACTAAGTATTTCTAGAACTCACTGATATTTGCTACAATCCGGTAAGATACCCAGACCGCTTCCATGGGGCAGATCCAGCGCTGTTCACTCTGGGTCCTTTTTTCGGTTTCGGGCCGGGTGCTCTCAGACAGGGCAATCTGTACATTTTTCGGCCTTGCCCACGGGAAATACACTTTTACGGGATCTTTCAGTTACTGGCAGCGAGTAGGTAAATGAGCGGAGTTCTGCCTCCCAGTGGGAACTTTCTTTCACCTGGGAATGTCCCTCATTGTTCTCATTGTTCTATCTCTGACTGTTTCTTCTTGGTTGGCAATGTCTGCTTGAGACGCTCTGAGAGTTTTTTGTTTGTTTGCTGGTTTTCATTTTGTTTGTTTGCTGGTTTGAAACTTTTCTGGCAATTGAGAATATGCTTACAGGGGTCGCCATCGGCCACGTGTGCTAACCTGGGGGCCGCCATCTTGGTCATAACCAGGTGAGCTAGCTTAGGCCTGCCCACTCAGTTCAGTGACTTGCACAGGCACACACTGCCACCTGACATCTTGCTTTTTATTTCTTCTTTCACTTGTTGGGTGCATTTCCTAAAGGTCAGGCATGGGATCCCGATCCAGGAGCGGTGCTTTTTTGCTTTTTTCACTTCAGACCACTGGGTCCTTTTTCGGTTTCGGGACAGCTGTGTCCCCTTCAGGGCCAGGCCCCTGGCAACTCCCACGGGCAGACGTGCATCCGTAGAGGAGCTTTTTGCCGGTTCTCCACCTGCTTCACCCATGGGAAATGCATAGAGGAACCTTTCTGGTTTCATCCAACAAGCAGGTAAACAGACAAAAGCGGCTTAAGGTTGCTGCCGTTTTGGTCATGTGACCTACCTGTAGGCACGCACAGCTCCAGTGGCCTATCGAGCAAACCTGTCTGCCAGATTTTTGATTTCTGCCAGATCTTTTTGCTTTTTATTTTATTTTTTGTCTATGATTTCTTCTTTCACTGGCTCTGTTGTTCATGGCTTGTTTACTAAATACTGTGCCTTTTTAGGGCCCTCTGTTTAAATCTACTCTCTTCCTTTAAATCTCCTGTCCATTTGCTACAATGTACGGATCAGAGATTACATTCTGGTTCCCCCCTTTACTGTTATCCAGTCCTGCTTGTCTCTGTTCTTGTAATTTAATTTTATACTTATCTAACTCTATATACAACTTAAATTAAACTATACTAAGTCTCATATTTCTAAATTGCTATATATCTTTAAATGATGGTAAACATTTAAAGACATAAAGGTCTAATTTAACTATAATTTGAAGGTCTAATTTAAAATATAAGCTAAGTCTATACAACTTAAATTTAACTTATGTATCTTTAAATGATAGTGAAAATTTAAAATCATAAAGGTCTATTTCTAACTAACAAAATATTTATACTACTCAGTCTATCCTGTAAGCCGTTTACAAAGGTACAGCTTTTATTACAAAAAGGAATTTTTCTCTAACTAAAGACAAACTTAACTGCTAAGATCCTAAACAGACAGCCCTCAAATGCTCAGAGATCCAGAGAATATGGCATTTAAAATGTTTTGTTAAAAAGCTTTTTATAACAGAGATAGGCCAGTTACTGGCCCCACCCCATTTCCTCCGAGAAGACTGACGGGCACTGAAGAAGCTTCATCTCGAGTCAGTGACAATGCTGGTCACTGAGCAACCCTGTCCTTCACCTCAACTGGTACGAAGTATTCCAGACCATGGACAAGAGGACAATGGAATCGACTTTCCCGGCGTTGCTTGGGCCAACGGTAGGCGAGTTTTCCCAAAGTCTCTAATCCACAGGTCACAAGTTATCAGCAAGAAGGCAGGTGTCCTGCAGCCCGCTACTATGGATGGAGGACCTTGGGGATGGCTGTCCATGCAGCCTGCTGGCAAGTCTCTGTTATTCTTTAATCATTGATTCAGGTAAAATCTTATCCTTCTCAAGAACTCTGATGCTTTTGACGACTGATAGTCTTGCCGGCTTAAAGCAAAACAGATTCCAGTAATAGGTATTTTAGGGTTTATCTATGTAAAGGTAGGAAAGTCTAAGATGTATGAAAGTCTGAGAATGTAGTTACAAAGGCTTGAGGATAAAAAGGCTTAAATGATGATAATGAGTTGAGACATTAAAAAGAATAAAAAATGTTCCTGATTTCTCTATTTCTCATGCTACTGTTCATAGTAAAGTTCACCAATACCACTATAGGATCATAACTACAAGGTCAAGATTAAGATGCTTTTCATTGTCCTAAAAAATCTGTCTATTTTAAAATGGTAATACTTTCAGCCAAGTTGCTTCTAACATGAATATGCTGCTAATGTGTCTAATACTTATGTTTCCACAAACTCTAAGGATTCTTGTAAGTTCCAGGGAGCCGAATCAGATCCAAACAGGTCAGATTCACTCCAGGTAATATTCAACCTTTCCCCGGTCCCAAATTCCCTTCACTCATCTTGGGACTCCTCGGGAACCCCTCCCTCATCTTACAATCTTCCCCTCAAATGACAGGACCTAAGTAAAAATTTTTTTTCTAAACTCAACCTTGTCTTCTGCTCTGTCAACATCTTGCCAGGTCTAAGAGGCGCCAGGGAATTCCATACAGCCTGGACTACAATGAAACAACCAGCTTCCCCAGGACGTGGCAGCACCCCAACCTTCTCGGTCCCCCAAAGATGGTCAACGCCCCCCATGTCAGCAGGAAGCAGTCTTAAGAATTCGACGCCCTTATTCCTTAACCTGCCATGTCTAAACACCCCACCTTTTTTTAATAATAAGTAGAGGTGGGAATGAAAGGTTCAGGCATTATGCTGGCCTGCCCCTGTTACCTGGTGGAATCCACTCAGGCAATACCCTGGCCAGCCCAAGGTTCCATGGGAAAGAAGTCTGCACGCAGGTGCAGAGGACCCCTTTAAAAGATAGGCCCCTGCCCCTTTACTCTCTCTCTTCCCCTGTCTCTCTCTCTCTCTCTCTCTCTGTGTGCTCTCCCGTCTCTGTTTCCCCGTTCTGTCTCTCTATGGTGACCGGCCATGGCGGTCAGCCATTACCCTGTTCCTCTTCTTAGTCTCCCCATTCTGCCGGTCCTTATAAGAAACTTATAGTCAATATGTCTGTCTCAACAATTTCTCTTTTCTTCTTTTTAAACAAAACAATAACACCCCCCAAAACAGACCTGTGGTTTTCCAGTCTCTTTTTTCAGTCATCCCAGGGTGGGGGTAGGGGCTCTGGAAATCATCTGGGAGCATTTTGTCCATTAAAACTGTTTTTGTTTTCTAACTTGGTTTGATTTCTCTGATTTGGATGGCTTCATACGCTGAGAGGGTTATGGGGTGCAGAAACTTTTCATCATCACCTGTGGCATGCCTGTCACCTCAATGTGTTAGGAGCTGAGGCAGGAGCATTCCTAAGGCTATTCCAGGTTTAATGAGAGGCCAGCCCTGTGTGATATTTATGGGACAGAGAGTGATGAAGTAGAAAACCTGATGCCTCCTTGTGGTAGTTTGAATGTTTTAGGACCACATAAACTCATAGGGAGTGGCACTCTCTTTTTTTTTTCAAGACAAGGTTCTTCTGTGTAGCTTTGGAGACTATCCTGGCACTCTTGCTGTAGAACAGGCTGGCCTCAAACTCACAGAGACCCACCTGCCTATGAAGTGATAACCCAGCCCCCTCAATTAAATGTTTTCTTTTCAAGAGTTGTCATGGTCATGGTGTCTCTTCACAGCAATAGAACACTGACTAAGACACACTGAAAGGCTCTGTGTGCTCGCACACATGTCCATATGCACACACCACACACATATACATGCCAACAAAAGGGAAGTAAGTACCATGAGTCATAGATTTCATCAGTATTTGTTCTTCTTTGATACCACTTTGATTTGGGGAATTTTTACAATGGCCATGTAATACTTTTTAATCATAAAGAACAATGTTTTCTAAGATACACCATTACTATTTTTCTTATGTGTGTACATAGATGGAGGAGAAATGGGGTATATGAAACATGTCCGTGCCCTCAGAGGTCAGGAGAGGGTGTCACATGCCTTGGACCCTGAGTTATAGGTGGTTGTGAGCTGTCCAATCTGGTGTGGGAATCAAACTCAGGAACTCTAAAAGGGAGCAAGCACTTGTATCTGCCAAACCATCTGTCTTGTCCCACAAATTCTGTTTTACTACTTGCATTTATTTATTTTATGTGCACAAGTGTTTTGCCTGGTGTATGGATGTGTGCCCACTACATTTGTGGAGCACTTGGAGGTCAGAAGAGGGCATTGGATCCCCTGAAAGTGGAGCTACAAGTGGTTGCAACCGACCCTGTGAGAAAGCAACAGAAACCCTACTTGGGTGATAATTAGATCCTCTGCAAGAGTAGTAAGTGCCCCCAACCACTGAACCATCTATCTAGCCCCCTTAATATACGTAATTGCCTTGTTTCTGAAAGAGGTAAACTAAACTAAAAGGCTTCACTAGCAATGAAGGGACCAGACCCTCACTCAGCCCCTGCTTAAGCAGCCATGACAGGCTACAGAAAAGACACGTAGGCCTCTGACACAAGGAAACTCCAGATCCCCTGACCTCCGGTAGCCTAGAGACAAAACTGAACACAAAGAAACTCCAGACACCCCCCCACCCCGCACCCAGCCTCCTAGGTACTTGGTTCCTGGGAAAGGTTTGGCCACAAAACAAACTCCAAGGGAGACCAAAACCTCCCCTATAGTCTCCAGGATACAGTTCTAATAACTATTGGAATTTATGAACAACAGGTACCCGTAAGTAACAAGACAAAGCCATAACATCCACAGAATATTCCCTCTCAGGACTGACCAATGAGAATACCCGGTACATGGGTATTTCATGGACAAAATATGATTTTGAGAAATTTTCCTGATTGTTCCCAAATGTCAACCAATCAGAAATCAACCCATACCTACTGATGCAATCCTGTAACTTTTGTCTTTAAAACCAGCAGTAGACAGGGAACTTCCCCCCTCTGGAGGTTGCTACCTGAGCTTGCTTGACAGTGTTCCTCCTGTCTTAGGATAGACAACTTAATAAACCTTGTGCATTTGCATCGGTGGTCTGTCTCTCTGGTTTCTTTGGGGATCCTTGTGACTCCAGCCCAACCGGCTTTTTTTTTTTTTTTTTTTTTTGATGCTGAGGATTAAACGCAGGTCCTTGAGTAATGTATGCACAGGCTTTATCATTGAGCTTTTCTTTCAGCCTTGAGAATGATGTGTTTAATCTTCACAAGAAAAATATATGCAATTGGTTTCTTTGAGTGACAGAGAAAAGATAAACTTATAAATATTTTACACAGTGATTTATGGGTTTCTTTTATTCTGGGGGATGTGACAGACGTTGAAGATCCCCCATGGTAGGCCTCACCCTCCATGGGAAAAGGGGATGAGATAGGGGGTTGGTTGGGGCAGGGGAGGAGGGGAGGAAGAGGGAACTGAGATTCACATGTGAAAGAGGCTTGTTTCTAATTTAAATTAGAAGAAGAAGAAGAAGAAGAAGAAGAAGAAGAAGAAGAAGAAGAAGAAGAAGAAGAAGAAGGTAGGCCGAGCCTCCATAGCAATAATCCTAGTACTAGGGAGGTAGAGGCAGGGGATCTCTGTGAGTTCGAGGACAGCTTGGTCTACAGAGTGATTTCCAGGTCACCCAAAGCTGTTAAAAGGAGAAGCCCTGTTTCAGCAAACATCAAACTAAAAGGCTGAGCAACCCAGGAGCAGGAAGCCAGTAAGCAGCATTCCTCCACACCCTCTGCTTCTGCCCCTTCTTCTTTGTTGCCAAGGCCATCTGTCCTTGAACTTGGCATCTTCTTGACTTATGCTCTGCAATGTTGGAAGTATAAGCATGCACCACTACCCATGGCATGTAACAAACATTTAAGTAGAGCTTCCTGGGAGCAAGCTAATATTCTTGACACTTTATAAACTTTTCTAAGTCATGACAGTAATTCTAAGTATGACAAATTACATACGTTTATTTGTTCTATCCATTTATTTATTTTTGACAGCATTTGGGATTGAGCTGTATTACCTTGAGTCCTATAAAAACTGTTTTATGAGGGGTGGAAAGATAAATCTGGGTGTGAAGCAAATTTCTAATCCCAGCACTAGCAAGGAAGTAACAGGCAGGTTCCTGGGGCTTTCTGGACAGACAGCCTAGCCTGTCCAATGAATTCCAGCCTAATCAGAACCCTATCTCAAAAAGCAAGTTTGGGGGCTGGAGAAATCACTTCGTGTTTACGACCACTTGCTGCGCTTGCAGAGTTCAGCTCCTAACAAAGCTTATCCAGCAGTTTACAAGCCTTGTAACTCCAGCTTTACGGTTTCTGACACTTTACTCTAGTCTCCATGTGTCTGCATGCACATACCTGTGCAAAGACATACAGAGAGACAGATACACAACCATACACGCACAATGTATAAAATAATCAAAATAGTTTAAAAGTTTAATGCTGTGCCATGCAGGGTGGCACATGCCTTCAATCCCAGCTCTTGGGAGATAGAGGCAGGAGGATCTCTGGTTCGAGGCTAACCTGGTTGAGACACCCAGGAATACACAGAGAAACACTGTCTTGAAAAATCAAACAAACAATCAAAAATTTACAGTTGGAAGGGTGGTACGTACCTATAACCCAACACTCGGGAGGTAGAGGCAAGAGGACCCATTCAAAAACAGCCTCTGCTATAGAGAGATTTTAAGGCCAGCCTGGGCTACATGAGATCTAGTCTTAAAGGTTGAAGACAACAATATGAATAGTAGAATGTGTGATTTACATGAGAGGCCCTGAATTCAATCCTCGGTGTTGAACAAACCTACAAACCCAGGTGTTACTGACACATCAAATTCAGTTCTCTTTTCATGGGTTGTTGTCATTTGCTTTTTCAAGGAGGGTTTCTCCTTGTACCCCTGGCGATTCTATAACTCTCTCTCTCTCTTTGTAAACCAGGATGGGCTCAAACTTAGAGATCCACTTGCCTCTGCCTCTGGAGTGCTGGAATCAAAGGTATGCACCACGACCACCTAGCTCAGTCCCCTTTTCAATTATTCCATATTTTTTTAAAGATTTTATTTATTTATTATATATACAATATTCTCCTTCCAGGTGTATCTCCACACCAGAAGAGGGTACCAGATCTCATAATGGATGGTTATGAGCCACCATGAGGTTGCTAGGAATTGAACTCAGGACCTCTGGAAGAGCAGCTGGTGCTCTTAACCTCCGAGCCATCTCTCCAGCTCCCATATTGTTTTTTTTTATAAATGGTTTTCCCTCTGTCAAGAAATGAGGAAAGAACCTTCTGGAACATTCTGTTGGGGATTGAACAAGTTGAGAACTGACTTCTCACGGATGTAAAAGAGGAAATAGAGGATAGGAAAAATGAACAATTTAAACAAAAGAAATAATCAAGCCAGACCTGGCAGCTCACACCTCTAATCTGTGCACCTGAGAGACTCAGGCAGGATTGTGACTTTCTCGACCAATTTAGACTACAGAGAGAGTTCCTAGAAAACTGATATTAAGGGTGAAGGCCCTGTTCCAACTCACTTCCCATTACTGAAAAAAAAAGTGTGTGGGGCAAATGACATGCTCACTGAGGAGCCAGGGTCTGGATCACACTTTGTCATTCAGTTATGAGTCTCTAACAGACCTTACTGCCTCACTGATGACTTGCTGACAGCTGACCCCGCCCTGTTGCAAGAGGGACCCAAGAGCACAGTGTCCTGAGCACCCCTTGGCTTTCCCAATCACGTTCCCACTTCAACAGTCCTTGTCCTGGCAGATGACAGTGGGCACCAGACTAGCTAACACTCTTGACACTAAGGGAGAGGAGCGAGTCCTCATTCAGAAAGCTTGGCTGTTTGTCCGGCTACTGCAGGCAGAACGGCCAGAGGGGCAACTCGGGACTGGCCCGTGCAGGCTCAAGGACAGCCATTCTGAGTGCCCCTCTCGAGCTTTGCATGCTTCCTGAGACCAACTGTCACTAGAGTTCTGTGTGCTTCGTCTTCCACAGGTGTCCACAGTTCTCAGGAAGGAGGGCCTCTCTCAGTGGATACTGTTTAACTACTGTTTGCTCTGTGTCACCATCTGCATGTACATTCTTTGCCCCTTGTGAGGGGTGACAGTCCATTTCCCTTTCTTCTTGTCATCTACCTTACTGGCTAAATGGCCAGCCGTGAGGAGAGGGACCAGCAAGTCTCAGCCCAGACCTTACCCTCTGAACACAGACCTCATTTTCCCCAGCCTGCCCGGTCTGGGAATACCTTCAGTGTCCCCCTACCCCAAAGGCAGAAGCAATGGCCTCCCCGGCCTGTGACCCTCTTCAGTGTCTCCGAATGGGACGATGACACCCCACACCAATGGGTCAAGCACTTGACCAGCACCGAGACATGTGGGATTTTCTACCTGCTAAGGTGATTCCACTGACTAGGTTCAAGTTCAGGTGCCTAAAGCCCTATGAGGACAAAATATTCAAAGTCCCCGACGTTGTTACTGCAAATAGACTGCAGAGTCTTAGAACTTTGACAAAGAGTTCATCCAGTAAGAAGACCTTGAACACCTTAGAGGACCTGAAAGAGATCAGGGAAGGAAAAGGTGCACTTCCTCTGGAGGTTTCTGAGTGCAGGAGCAACCCACTGAACAGGGAACCCAGACAATCTGCCTTACCTCCTGACACCAGAAAAAGGTTTCAATGTTTCAATGAGAATGCTTTGCAGTTGAAGCTTTTACTCTAATTGCATCAGACTTATCGTACACTGCCCTTCCTTAGTTGTGGAGATTGATCTGTGGTTTGCAACATTCTCTCCTTGGTCATGCCCATTGTTCTTTGTCAGGCCAGGCTTGAGGGAGGAGGTTTTTAAACTCAGCAAGCTCAGGCTACAGTGTGAGTCCTTGTTTCAGAAACAACAAAGTGGAAACATGGTGTGGACTAAGCACTAACTGAAACATTCTTCAGTCAATGGACATGTGGGTTGTTCCACACTTGGGGTCATATGAAAATGGCATCAAGTACATTCATGGAAGGAGTTGTTAGTAGACTGGGCTGCTTTCAGCCAGATGGGAGTGGGCCTATTTGAGGGGAGGTAGAGGACAAACAAGACAGAGGAAGTCAGGGTATGGGGGTATAGTAGGGGAAGGTAGCATGACAAATATATTGAAGCACATCTATGAAAGTGTTATTTCATTAATAATGGAAAACAATATTTTGTCTGCTAATTCAAAGAGTTAACACTAGGTGGCAGTAGCACAGGCCTTTACTTCAGCACTAGGGCAGAGACAGGGAGACCTCTGAGTTTGAGCCAGTCTCATCTACAGAACAAGTTCCAGAACAGCCAGGGCTCCACAGAGAAACCCTGTCTCTTAAAACAAAACTGAAAACAAAGAAACAAAAAATTAACAAGGACAGAACACATGTGAAAAGGAATATCTGTTTTGGATTTAGAAAAGGAATATCTGTTTTGGATTTAGAAAAGGATTATCTGTTTTGGATTTAGAAAAGGAATATCTGTTTTGGATTTAGCAAAGGAATATCTGTTTTGGATTTCTTGGCTTTTGGGGAGAACACAGAGGCTGTGAAGATGGGAAGGGGAAATGGGGGTGATTTCACTGTGGAGGGTAATAATGGGGGTAAACTATAGGTTGGGAGAGCCAGCAGGAGATGAAGGGATAAACAATACTCTGGATGTTTGAAAAAGCCATAGGCAGATCTAATATTGACAACCTTTCCTAAAACACATAAAGAAGCCGGGTGGTGGTGGCACATGCCTATAATTCCAGCACTTGAGAGGCAGAGGCACGAGGATCTCTATGAGTCCTAGGCCTAAACAGAGGAACCCTGTCTCAAAAAAATAAGAAAAATACACAAATGCAAAATGCATACACATAGTTTAATTGGAAATTTCCCATCTTTCAGAATAATGTCCTCCCCTAGAAGCACAGACTTTAGAAAGAAATCTGGTGCCAGGTGTGTGAAACCTCCCTTTGAGTTTTGTGATTTGGGGGTCCAGGAGAATCCCCCAGACAATAAAAGCTATTGCCATTGGTCTGATTGCCTGACAGAACTTGAGGACTTGAGACTATTGCTAGACTGGAGAAATGACTCAGCAGTCAAGAGCAACCTCTGCTCTTTCAGAGCACCCAGGCACGATTCCCATCACCTATACTGCAGCTTACTTCCATCTGTATCTACAACTCCTGTTCCAAAGACTCCAGCAATGCCCTCTCTGGCACTCTTCTGGTCTCTGTGGGCACTAGAAATGCATGTGGTACCCAGACACACATGCAGGCAAAACACCCATTGGGTCTGGAGGTACACAACTTGAATCCTTATTAAAACTTATTTAGGCTTGTTTTTCCCATAAATGTTTTCGAGAATCTTGGATGGCTGATTTCCAGTCATATGGTTCATTTGGTCACCGTTTGAATCACTTAAGGAAGACAAATAGTTTCTCAGCCACTAGCAAAGGAACCTACGTGTCTTTCCCAGGGACACAGCTCCCTGCCCATTTGAGACTCTGGGGCGGATCTAGGAGACCTCAGTTAACTTCTGGGCGGGGCCGGCAGTCAAAGGGATAGGCGTACTCTTATCTTTCCCATCCTAAGGATCCCTCAACTAAGAGCAGGCAGAGTCATGTGAAGGGGCAGAGTGGATACTGCTGACGGTTTCAGTCCTCCAAAGGTCTGAGATTCTACCAAAGAACACACAGCCTTGATTAGGTAAGACTCTTGCATTATCCTGACCTGCCCTGATGCCAGAGAACCTGGTAGCTTGAGCGATCCTTCTGGAGCCGAGGCCTCTGCCCTCCCAGAGAGTGTGGCCATGTGCCTGGGATCATAGGGCCTTTGAGCATATTTCGACCCATCTAGCGGGTAGGGGATGCACCACGTGGGTTGGCATTGTTCATGAGTTTAGGACCCTTGAATTTTGTGCACTGGGCAGCATCTGGAGACCCTTGGGGGAAGGGCCTCCTGGGGGACCCCGAATCATTTCCCTGGGCCACAGGACCCGTGGGTGTTCAGACAGAGAGCTCAGGGTTGGCCTTCTTTCAGCCTAGGCCCTGCCAGTGTGGCTCAGGTACTGTGGGGGTTTGAACTAAGAAATCGCTCATGTGCTGCTGCCCTGTGCATGGCTGTGCGGGTTCCCCAAACTTCCTGGTAACAACTTTAACATTCATGGATGTTTCAGGGGAAAAAAGGCTGCATTTCTTGTATGATTTGGCAAATTCTCACAATATTTCAGGGCCATACGCTTTTTTTTCTTTTTCTTTATTTTTTGTTTTGTTTTTGTTTTATGGGACAGAGTTTCTTTGTGCAGCCCTGGCTCTCCTTGAACTGGCTCTGTAGAGCAGGCTGCCCCGCAACTCAGAGATCAGCCTGCCTAAGTCTCCTGAATTAAGACATGCACCACCAGTTAGTCAAATTTTCCCTATTCTGGACTCCAGATGCTTGAGTTTTGTGAACTTGAGAAGATATGAAATTATGGTTTATGAGTATTTTACAGCACTGAATGTGCTTACCAGGGACTTGCTCTTTCAAGTAAAAACTACTCTGCCATAGAATCACATATTCCTTGGAATAATAATGGAATAATGAATCTAAAATTTAAATTTTTTAAGGAAGAAGTAATTCCAGACACCAATGTCTATAATGATACGTAATATGCCTAAGTTGAGCATGTCCTATTTAAAAATAGGTCAGTGCTAACAATTTACAAATGACAGTGTGGTATTTTTTTTCAGTGTTCTAGTGTGGCTTTGTATTTCTTGTTAATCTTACTGAAGCGAACACTACAAAGTATTATTATTTAATGCTTACACTTACTGCAAAGATAGATATACCTCCTACTTTGTTTATCATGATTAATTTTATGTTCCATATGGCCTTGTTTCTTTTTTTACTATGTTATTACTCAAATGGTGGCATACTAAAACATTCTCTATAGTCAAGAATGATAAAAGAATGACCTAAGACAAAAAGAAAAGTCAATATAAAAGAAGTAAACTCTCCCTTTCATTTTGCATCCCTAAAAATTTTGTCACGGATTAGTCAATGAATCAGGACTGGGCCTAGAAATTTCCGGTACACACCCATCTCTCTTTCGAAAGTTTGTATATACTCCAACCTGATTTTTTTTTTTTGTCTTTTTCAAACTAAGTCTTTCTTCCCCAACTTCCTCTAGCATTCAAGCTCCGAATGCTGAGATTACAGGCCTCTTCTAATAAATTCAGTGCTATAGAATTATTTTTCAGGGTTAATTTACTTTCTAAACTTGTGTGTATGTGTGTGATGGTGTGGGTGAAGTGTGTTTGTGTGTGATTGTAGGGCATGAAATATATACGCATAAGCTGTGTATAAGGTGGTCAGAGGACAATTTTGGGAGTTAGTTCTCATTTTTTAACTTTCTCTGAGACAAGGATTCACTTAATTCTGTCATTGCAATAAACAGTCCTAAGTAGTAGGCCTAAAATATTTGACTTTATTCTGTTCACATGTTTGATTCCTATCTGCATAAACAAAGACAGGAATGACATAAAGGTGCTACTGTCCCTAGATATTTATATGGAATGCATGGAATGTGAATTCAGATACCTGGCTTCACACAAGGAAATACGTTTCCCTGAGACACTTACCTGATCCTAGAAATCTTCTCTAATGCCTGTGGAATAACACATTTTTATATATGTTGACAACTATATTACATACACTCTCATATCTTAGAACACCATCCTAATTTATATCACTTATTGAGAGTGAAATAATGAATTCAAAAGAACTTTGATATGATTTATTACAGAATATATAACCTATTATATTCATGGGATTTATGTATATATGTCATAATATATACACATATATATTATATGTATATATAATATATATATATTATATTATATATACATACATATATATGTATATATAATATATATATATATATAAATAATATATATATATAAATCTCACATGTATGTAAAGTGAAACATTTTCTCACATTCATGGTTGTGCATTTTCCATGAGTATCCAGGCACTCAAGATGGTCACTGAGTATACGTGGGAAATTTGTTCAGTAAAACCTGACACTTAAATCAAAGAAAGACCCCTGACTTTTGTTTAGCAGGACCCAGCAGCAACCAGGCTGGGGATGGGTCCCTGGAGACTCACAGTGCTAATAGAACCACAAAGAATGAAAGCTCTGTTGGGTAGTGAAAACCATTTCCCAACTGCATATGGTATATCATCTGGATCCAGACAAAGCCTGAGGTAACTCACAAGTCACTAGGAGATGGCTAGGGTGGGGGCCTGGCCACAGGACCTGGAGGGCAACTGGGCAGCGGGGAAAGATTATTCCTTTTGATGTGTCCTTGTCCCCAGGTCAGGCTCCTGGATGGCCTGTCTCATGGGATGAGACCCTGATATCCCTAAACTCTCGGGGGGGGGGGGGGGAGATGGTGGCTGCTGTGGACAATGAAAGACAGCATTCACTTGAACACAGATGGCAGCATTCCGGGGGCAAAAAGACCAAGGGTTCCTGTGGCCATTCTCCTTTTTTCTTGGGACCCAAGGGACCATGGTCTCAAGAGACTTGATCCCCCAGAAATGCACACTGTGCCCTGCGCTTTACCTTGTGTCTATCCCAGAGCGGCCTTCTGCCACATAGTAAGCCAGTGCTGGGCCTAGAGCCCCATTGAGGTGGGTAGCAGTCACTCCTGTGTCATCTGCTCATCTTCCCATGTGCACTGACCTCTGGGACACTACCACCCCAATGCCCTACCAGCCCGGGATTTGGCTGGCAGCCGTGACATGTAACCTTGGTTTTGCCCAAGGTTCAAGGTGCCAGCAGACCCAAGGTCGGCCCTGCGGTTGGACTCATCACCTGGATGACAGGGTCAAGCAGGTAGCTGCTGGATTTCAGAGGGCTGTGGTGGTGTTGGGGCGGGGGCTGCCTTCAGAATACCCTGGCTGGGCAGCTAGGGGGTGACCCACAACCACCCCTGTCAAGTCACCAACGCCATGAGTTTGGTTCTAAGGCTACTCCCCTGTGGCGAGATTAGCATGCCCTTTCTGAAGGCTGCCTTACTCTTGGATGCAGGATTGCAGGCTCGTCAGCCCTCACACGGGGCCTTCACAGGGCTGGCAGGTGCCCACAACACAGTTTCTCGGGGCAGTCCAGTGGAGGAGCCCCTGAGGTCGCTGACCACCATTTACCCACCCCACCCTGCAATCTGTACACCCACTGGGATCCATCCCGGGCAGCAGGCTAAGTGGTGACCCATTTGTGGCCAGTGTTGGCCTAGATGAATGTTTGGCATCCATCCTGCAGCTTGGTGGAGTTGGTTTGCTTTTTGTTTTCTTGCTTTAGAAAGGGCAGAGGGAGTTCACCCCTGCTCAGTGGCAGTTGACATCGCGGTGTCCTTTTGCCATCAAGCAGAATGCATTTGTGGATCCCCCAGCAGGTCCGCTTCTTTTCAGGACATGGCGGCGGGCTGCCTACGGAGAGGCTCTCCCTGCTGGCCCCACAGGACCCACGCGGGTCTCCTGCAGCCTCCTTGACCCAGGACAGGGCTGGGAGGAACGAGGGCCCCGGGTGACCTGCACTAGGCGACAGGGGCTCGCTCGGCTTGCTGGGTTAGAGGAAGCTCAGCCTCATGGGTGTAAGGAGAACCAATCCGTAGTCTGTATGGTTAAGACTTCTTTATTCAGATAAACACCAGCCAAACGCAAGCCAGAGCGTGCCCAAGGCAGCAAGGCAGTAAGGCAGTGATGCCAGAGAGAAGGGGCCTCCCGTGTGCTTGCCGCCCCTTAAGAGCCCATCCAGCGTCATCCTGAACTCACCTTTGACCATGCCTTGACAGGCATGGCTTACTGTCCCCTCCACACGGGTCCTGAGGCCACCATGTCTGGCAGGATCAGGGAACTCACTGCCAGGGATTCTGCGTCCAGGGCTGCATCTGGCTTCATGTGTGCACCTCTCCAGATCGCACGACTACAGCGTGAGCACAAGGCCACCCACAGACCGCCTAGCTTTTGTCTGAGCCTCCCCAGCAGCACCCACAGCTCACTTCTGGAAACTGCACACACTGCCTGGCATCTCTGGCATATCTATGAATTTGGAGCTCCCCACACGTGTCCACCCGAAACCGCCAAGGAGATCCCTTTATATCCTCAGAGCAGATGCCTCCAGGAGGCTTTGCAGAGATGAACAGATGCAAGAGACAAGACAGGTTTGTCTCTAGGAGGCAGGGTGATTGGCTTCTTCTAGGAGCTATCTGGAAAGAAATCAGCAGTGAAAGTGGGGCCCTTTAGTCTCTTGGTGTTCCTAGGAGGACGGCTCTCTGTTGGGTAGTGAAAAGCATTTCCCAGCTGCATATGGTATATCATCTGTATCCAGACAGGCCTAGGTGCCCTGGATGCCATGAATGGAACTGTACTTAGGAGCCCGGGATACAGAGAGGCCCAAGAGAGGAGGAGGTAGTGGTAGAGCTGGAAAGATAGATAGAGAGATAAGAGAGAATGAGATGGGTCAGTGGCCCCGAGAATCTGTGAGTGTAGATTTGCATTTTATTATTTATTTATTTGTTTATTTATTTATTTATTTATTTATTTATTTTTGTGGGATGCTATTTTTGCATGCAGGCAGGTGGGCCGGCCCATTCTGTCTATGGACTATTGTTTCTGTTCCCTGGGTCTGGGCCCCTGATGGAAAATGATGAGCGCACCTGGAGGTTTCCCTGTTAGGACACGTGGTGTTTGGTGGGAGGATTTGGTAGGAATTTGGTCCCTGAGGAAGGCAAGAGTGGGTGTGTGCTG
Organism: Cricetulus griseus; assembly: GCF_003668045.3. NCBI lineage: Eukaryota > Metazoa > Chordata > Mammalia > Rodentia > Cricetidae > Cricetulus > Cricetulus griseus. The sequence continues at coordinate 32,790,554 of NC_048604.1, read as the reverse complement.
CAGTCATCGTGGTGTGACAAGTGAGAATTGCTTATTCTCTCAGGGGGTCTAGGTTCCCTGTCCTGGGCCCACTGGAATCTCTTCAGAGAGCTGTTAGTACCATAAGTGTCTAGGCCCGGGCAAGGGAAGGTGTCTGACCACCGAGGATCCAGAAATTTCCATGTCTGAGGGACACTTGGGGACTTCGGGGAAAGTCAAGAAGAGTTTCCCAGGGGTGCCTGGTGGTGGGTGGGGGTGAAGGGCTGTGGAGAGGAGATGGAATGTGACAGAGCCAGAGGTAGCTCAGAAGGGTTGCTAGGAGATGGCTAGGGTGGGGACCTGCTCCCAGGACCTGGTTGGCAACTGGGCGGTTGGCAGGGATTGTTCCTTCTTTTGATGTGTCCTTGTCCCCAGGGCATGGTTCGGTGTGGCCCGTCTCCTCTCCTGGGACGAGATTGGATGTCCCGGGCCCCTGGGGTCCCCTGGTGGGGACCATGAAGGACAGCATCTACCGGAACCCAGAGGCCGGCACTCCGTGGGCAAGAATACCAAGTGTTCCTGTGGCTGTTCTCCTGTCTCTTGGGAACAGCAGACCCACTGGACGATTGATTGTCCCACGAGACTGGATTCCACACAAGTGCACACAGCGGCCTGGCCTTTGCCTTGTGTCCATCCAGGAGCGTCCTTCTGCCACATTGGAAGCTGGGCCTAGGGCCCCCTTGAGGTGGGTGGCTGGCCGTCACTCCTGTGCCATCTGCCCACCTTTCCCGTGTGCCCTGACCTCTGGGACACCACCACCCCGATGCCCTACCAGCCCGGGGTTTGGCTGGCAGCCATGACCTGGAAGCTTGGTTTTGCCCAAGGTGCAAGGTGCCAGCAGACCCAAGGTCGGCCTTGCAGCTGGAGTGGTTGCCTTGGTGGCCAGAGTCAAATAGGTAGCTGCTGGATCCCAGAGGGCTGTGGTGATGTTGGGGTAGGGGCATCCTTCAGAATACCCTGGCAGGGCTGCCAGGGGGCAACACTCAGCCACCACCCCTCGGGTCCTCAAGTCCATTAGTTTGGTTGTGAGGATCCTCCCCTGTGTCCCAGATTGGCATGCCTTTCTGAAGGCTTCCCTTAGGGTCCTGTGCAGGATTGCAGGCTTGCCAGCTCACCCTCTGTGCCCTCACGCGGGGCCTTCACGGGGTTGGCGGATGCCCAAGCACAGTGTCTGGGGGCAATCCAGTAGAGGAGCCCCTGAGGTCCCTGACCACCATTTCCGCAGCCCACCCGGCAGTCTGTACCCCCACTGGGATCCATCCCTTGCAGCAGGCTAGGTGGGGACCCATCTGTGGCCAGTGTTGGCCTAGACGGTTGTTTGGCAGCCATCTTGCAGCTTGGTGCTAGCCCCTTGGCTTTTGTTGGATTTTGGCGTTTTTTATCTTCCAAAGGGCAGAGGGAGTGCACCCATTTCCTGTGGCAGTTGGCATTCGCTGTGCACTACTGCCATCAAGAGGGATGCATTTGTGGATCCTGCCAGCAGGTCCCCGTGCTTCTCTGGACATAGCAGAGGGCTCCCTAGGGAGAGGCTCTCCCTGCTGGCCCCATAGGACCCATGCGGTTCTCCTGCAGCCTCCTTGACCCAGGAGAGGGCTGGGAGAAAGCAGGGCCCAGGTGACCTGCTCCAGTTCCAATGGTCTTTGCTTGCTGGGTTAGAGGAAGCTCAGCCTCACGGGTCTTGTGGCCGTCAAGTCTGGTGACATCAGGGGACCTCGCTGCCAGGGATTCAGCATCCTAGGCTGTATCTGGCTTAACGTTGTGACCTGTTCAGGTCGCCCGCACATAGCTTGTGCACAAGGCCACCATGGGCCCTGCTACCATTTGACTGAGCCTCCTTAGCAGCACCCAGAGCTCATTTCTGGAAATCGCACACACTGCCCGGCATCTCTGGCCTGTGCTCAGGCTCTCCGGGCCAGGGTGCCATTGTGGCCAAATGTCTGCCCTCCATTTCATTCCCTCCTTGGTGCCATCCTCCTCGGCTACCCGGCCTTGTCTCTGACTCTCCTTTGGTTTCTTTTAGACATGCCATTCTCCTTGAGCTGTGCGGCAGGAGCAATTCAGAGCAATTCAGAATAAGTTTCTGACCCCAAACACTACAAGGAGTCTGGGAGTCACCATCCTCATCGCCATAGGCAACCTGGTGGTGTGTTCCTAGTGGGCAAGGAGCTTGAGCCAGTGTGATGGTTCAGGGTGAATCCGAGGAGAAGCAGCCTTTGTAGGCTGTGGATTGAAGATTGTCCAAAACAGGCCACGCAGGACCATGGGTACCATCCAGGCCAGGTTTCATTGCTCCTACCTCCTCCGACAAGCCTCCTCTCTTCTATGGTGCAGGGAACCCATGCAGGCACTATACTCCTGCCTTTTCCTGCCTAGCTCACCTTGCCTTAAACCAGGAGAGAACCCCCAAGGGTCAAAAAAAAGCCCCTTTCCCATTCTCTGCCCTGTCCTGTATCATCTTGGCTGTTCGAATACTTAGACAAGGCTCTGCAATTAACAGGGATCTGTCTGACCTCCTAGAACTTGTGTTTGTGTGTGGCTTTATTCTGTCTGTGTTCCCTGGACAAGAAGCTAGTTCTGAGACAGCGCAAAATCATTGCCAGAGACAGCCGGGAGTGTAACTGTTATGGTGGTCAGCTCAAGTTTGAAACAGATGGACAGGTTGCCATGGAGAGGCAGACTTTCATGGAGGCGAAGGGCTCCATCCTTCAGCTCCAGCTCAGATGGGTACAGTGTCTAATGTGGTCCTGTGTGTGTGTGTGTGTGTGTGTGTGCGTGCGTGCGTGTGTGCGTGCGTGCGTGCGTGCGTGCGTGCGTGCGTGCGTGCGTGCGTGTGTGTGTGTGTGTGTGTGTGTGTGTGAAGGGTGCATGAACCCCTGGCTTGGTGGATGAGTGCATTGTGTGGGAACCATAGGTAACGTGGCAGGAGGGTCCATTGGAGTGTCCTGTCTTCCACATCTGTGAATTTAGAGCTCCCCACACGTGTCCACCCCACACCCCCATGGAGCTCTTTTGTAGCCTCAGAGCAGATGCCCCCCAAGAGGCTATGGAGAGAAGGAGAGATGCCAGAGACTAGACAGGTTTGTCTCTAGGAGTCAGAGGGATTGGGTTCTTCTAGGAGCGATGTCTAGGAAAGATGTCACCAGTGTGAAGGTGTGGCCCTTTAGTCTCTTGGTGTTCCTAGGAGGACGGCTCTCTGTTGGGTAGTGAAAAGCATTTCCCAGCTGCACATGGTATATCATATGTATCCAGACAGGCCTAGGTGCCCTGAATGCCATGAATGGGACTGTCCTTAGGAGCCCAGGATACAGGGAGGCCCAAGAGAGGAGGAGGTAGTGGTAGAGCTGGAAAGATAGATACACAGAGAGAATTGGATGGGGCAGAGAGGGCTGAGAATGTGTGTGTGCGTGTTTGCATTTTATTTATTTATATTTATTTATTCATTTATTTTCTGGGATGCTATTTTTGCATGCAGGCAGGTGGGCCGGCCCATTCTGTCTATGGACTATTGTTTCTGTTCCCTGGGTCTGGGCCCTGATGGGAAAGGATGAGGGCTCCTGGAGGTTTCCCTGTTAGGACATGTGGAGATTGGTAGGAGGATTTGGTAGGAATTTGGTCCACCAGGAAGGCATGACTGGGTTGTGCTGCAGTTATCCTGGTGTGACAAGTGAGAATTGCTTATTCTCTCTGTGTTTCTAGATTTCCAGTCATCCGTACACTTGATTCTCTGCAGATACCTATGAGTCTCATGTGTGCCTTGGTCCGGCCATGGGTATGTGGCTGTCCACAGTGGATCCAGAAATTTCCATATCTGAGGTGCACTTGGGGGCTTTGGAGAAGGTCAGCTGAAGTTTCTCCAGTGGTGCCTGGTGATGGGTGGGGTCCGAAGGGCTGTGGAGAGCAGACCGATTGTGACAGAGCTGGAAGTATGTCATAAGGGTTGCCTGGGTTTGCCTAGGAGTTTGCTAGTGTTGGAGTCATGTGCCAGGACCTTTTAGGCAAAGGGCAATTGGGACGGAATGTTCATTTGATGTGTCTTCACTTTAGGGTTCTGGCTGGGCCTGTCTCCTTAGGAATGTGTTGACATTCCCTCCTCCTTTTCCCCTGCTGTTGATGATATGGCGTAGTACAATCCCATCAGCAAAGCCCTTTTCCTTAAGATAACAAGCCAAGTACTCATTGAACAACCCTAAGTCAAGCTGTACCTTACATACAGACTTCATCCCTGTAGGCGCACGTTCATGGTGCTGGAATATACTTCGATATTGACTAAATTGGAAAGGTAAACTTCAACCCAGCTCCAATACATTTCATCTACGTCATGACCTGAATCTTAGGTCTGCTAGTGCAAAACCATCTAATCCCTGTTTTAATTTAAGGAGTAACCATCCATAGCACTTCTTGGGTTACTAAGAACCTGACATTAGACAGGCTATGGATCCACAGGTAAACCAAATACCTGTGTCCTCTTGAACTAGGGTAGCAATAGCATGACTCCCAAAGACATTGTGCTATACTCATCCATCTGCATCTTGCTCAACCATCCTTAGAGAAATTTCTCCTTGTAGTTGATGGGAACTAATAAAGATCCACAGACAGACAGTGTTCAGAGAGTATAAGAGATGTCAGAACACTCAGCCCTAAATGGGATGTCTCTATCAAATCCCTTCTCTTCGGGACTCAGGGAACCCTGAGGATGAGGTTGCTGCAAGATTAGATGGTAAGAGTTAAAGGGCATCAGAGTATCTGAGAAAACTATGCCTTCTGAACAAAGCAGGAGCCACAAACATGACTTCCCAGACATTGTGGCAGCATGCAAAAGGCCTGCAGGTATGTGTGTCTGGTGGGGTCCCAGCACTGAGAGGACACATGCACACAAGTTCCCATTCTCAATCTGGAAACTCTCTCCAGTTGATATCCACTTGTAAATGAAAATGACTTTTCTCCAACAGAGTCTCTCTGGGGTTACAAGCTCTCTTAAGGTCAGTCCCTATGTTTAGCAATAGGTGACCAACACAAAATGATGTCTTAGCTTCTATAGAGGATTATTTTTTTGTGATCTCATAATTCTTTGGACTTTTTTTTAACTTTACAGGTCCTTTGTGTATAGCTTATTGCTCCATGTTTTGTGTGTATATGGGATCCCTGTGCTAATATATGTCTCTGAGTCTATATGCTTATTGAGTAGTCTTTTGCTGTCTCTTCTCTTTGTTTTGTCCTCTTCTGATTTCTTTTTGTTTGGTCTTTTAAATTTAGTTTTATCACTTAGATTTCTGTTTGTTTTGTAAGGAGAGACATTTTTGCATACTGATGGGAGGGGAAGTAGGGAGAATATCTTGGGAATTGTAGAGGAGAAAGTAATCATAAAAAATTATATGAAGAAATTTCAACAAATTAACAAGAAAACTTGGTAAGGTAGAAAAACCCTCATGAACTTCCATGTATAAAAGTGTTGCATGACCAGTCCTGTGTTTTATATATTATGAAATAAATGTTATAGCAATAGTTTGTGAAAAACACTTTGCTAAATTTTGTCTTTACAAGAAACGTTTAATAAAATGGACATGATTATAACTAAGTTTAATGTAATATAGAGGTTATTTAAATCTTAAGGTTGAAATTCAATTCCATGCAATAAAATTAATGCTTATCCTCTGTTTTGACAATGTTTTGCCTCTTTTTTCGGCATTGGGTCTTTGTTATCAACATAGGAGAAATTCTGTTCAGAGAGTTATGTTCCTACTTGGGACATTTCTACCATATTGATAGTGACTGTGGAATTCATTTTAATAAATAAATATTTAAATCTTTTCATAACATTTGGCCTGTTAGATAATCAAGTACCACATGCTATTGGGAAGAATTTCTATGAAGATAACCAAAATTTAAAACTAGTCTTCCTCAGGATATAAAAAATAAAGAAATAAAGATACTAATGCAATATTTCATTCTAATTGCAAGAAAGGACAGTGTGCAGCCATTTCTATAAATCTCCAGAAGTGGTGAGATTTGATAACAAATTATTTTAAGCTTCAGAATTGCTGGATAACACTCAAGTTCAACTCCACCAACAAGTGAGTGCCATAAGTACCTAATTATGTTTTTATGTTCATATTATTTGATATTTCATTTGAGATATATCTAAGTGATAAAATAATGCTAATATTATTTTTCACAAAATTACAAATGAAAATGTTATTAACAAAATAATTATTAATATCATTAATCTTGTTTTGGGTATGATGGTTTGCTTAGCTAAAACCCTTATTTTACTCTAAAGTAGTTTTCAGTGTTAAAAAATTCAAGTATTTTCATTCTTCATAAAATGCTCTTCTCATTCAGCATAAATTGGATTTAAAACATAATTTTTTATTTTATTTTTGAGATTATAATTACATTTCTCCCTTCTTTCCTCCTTACAAGCCCCCTATATACCACTCCCCACTCTGCTTCAATTTCAAGGCTCTTATACTCAGTGATATTTGTTAGTGCACTGTATTGTATATTCCTGAATTTAAACTGCTCAGTACAGGTTACTTGAAGGTATGTTTTCAGGGCTGCTCATTGGCTCTGGGAACCCAGTTGTTGTGTTCTTTCCTCGAGAAGAACTCCTTTCCCACTCCAGCTTTCCTCAGTGGCCTGCCTACAGTTCCTTGTGTGGGGCTGAGACCTCATGGCTTTCCCCCTCCATTTTGGTATGTGAATAAAATCATGTGCATTAGTGTCATGCTTGTTCAGCTCACTTTACACCTTCAGACCAGGGGTTTTCTAACTAGAGAGGGATCTTGGGAATAGATCATTTCATTCATTTTAGAGATAGTAAGTTATTAAAGGAAGTTAAATTAAGGTCTTGGGCACAGACAAGTAGCTTCTCCAAAAAAAAAGGTGATGGTGATAAATGTAGATTAAATTAGCTTAATGATCATTGGGAGTTTAAAAGTCAAACCTGGTTTGGCAATACATTTTCTTTTTACTATGCTTTGATAGTATTATATCAAAACATTATGTAACTAAGTCAATAAGTGTAATAAATCACATGGACTTCAAAGACAAAAATCACATGATGACCTCAATAGATACACAAAAAGCCTTTATCAAAATTCCTAGGTTTAACCCTAGATACTTTATTTCTTTGACGAAGTTGTGTATGGTGATGTCTCCATGATCTATCTCTTCCTGTTTGTTGTTGGTGTGTAAAAATGCTATTGCTTTGTGCAAGGTAATTCCACAATATGAAACACTGCTGAAAATTTTTCTGGTAGAACTTTTGGAACTTATAAGTATGTATCATGTCATCAGCATATAAAGATAGTATTTTTCCTTATTTTTTATTTCCCTTTAATTTCTTTCTATTGTCTCACCGCTCAAATGAGTGCTGTGAGCTCAGAATTGACAATAGTGGCAAAAGTGGCTGTCCTTGTCTCATTCCTCACTCCAGTATGGGTGTTTCAAGTTTGAACTTAGGATGTCCATTATGGCTTTGCCATATATAGCTTTTATTATGTTAGAGTATGTTCCCTGTAGTCCTATATTCCCAAACTCTTTTATCATGAAGACATGCTGAGAAACTCAATAATAATAATAATAATAATAATAGTACCTAGTAATTAGGGAAAAAAGAATCAAAACAACTTCAAGATTTCATCTATCTTACCCCAGTTAGAAAGGCAAAGATCAAAAAAACAATGAAATTAAGTAATTGTATTGTAATCTCAAAAAAGAAAAAAGATCCAAAGGAACCAGCATTGGCACGAGAAGCACCCTTTCAAATTGTTGTTTAAGTTTAAGGTTGTCTAAGGGATTCCCAAACATTATTAGATACTGCTAATGCCCTTGTTTGGCCCAGAGGTCAAAGGTAAGTTCCTACTGGTGGAGACAGAATGTCGTCCATAAAAAGAGCTCTGAGGACCCTGAGCTGCATTGGGCCTGAAAGAAATCCTTCTCCCTAAGAACTAGGTTTAATGCTCCCTTCCAAAGGAGAGAAAAATAATATTCCTATTCAGTCAGGACATCTATTAACTACAACCACCACCACCTTGGTACAGTAATACAAAAGGGTTGCACAGTGACAACAGAACTTTTCTAGTGACCAACAGCTCTTCATTGTTGTTTAGTGCTGGTCAAGGAGAGAAACAATGCCCGTTATTGTAAAGGTAGCCAACAACCCTGAGCTCGAGATTTAGTGATTCCTATAGGAAAACGTACAACCAGCACATTCCTAAAGCAGCACAGTCCCTAATTCTAAATCCTTGTCATTACCCACAGATGAGTGTAGTTCCCAGTCCTCTTAAAGGAAACTTTTCTTTGTAACAGATGAGGACCATGACAGAAAACCACAACAGTTAACATGTACAGTCGTAGAGTCCCAACTGATACAACACCACAGCTCCTCAACTTAAGATGCAGGGTCCATTGTGGAAGTGGGCACAAAAGGATTGTCAGAGCTGGAGAAGGAAGCTTGCTGTCCACCAACCTGGCTGCCTTAACATGACCCAAAGAAGGAGAAAACCAATAGACATAGCTACATGGAAGAGGGAAAGCTCACAAGATCTCAACCCTACACAAAGGTAAACAGGCAACTATGATATCCTGAGAATGGGAGAAAAGGCTTCCTCAGGGATGAGTACACAAATCTGCTTCTCAACACCAAACCGACATGTCACAAAATGTGCATATGCAGTAAGTATATGGACCGAGTGAGCTTTATTTAATATTCATGTGGCTTTTCTCTCTCTCTCTCTCTCTCTCTCTCTCTCTCTCTCTCTCTCTCTCTCTCTCTCTCTCAAAAAGAGACCTTTTTCACTTTAGCTTAGAGACAACGCTGTGATTGCTCTCATCTCTATCTACTAAGGAAATCCCAGAGAACCCCTTTGATGGTGGCAGCTGAGCTCCCAAGGAACTGTCCTGTGAATTCTCACTATTGCCTGTCCAGGCACAATAATGAACCAACTTGACACAGTCCACAGAGTGTCCAGCATATGGTGTGGGCCACTTTGTCATAAGCATTGTCAACATCCTCCTGATGGTACCAGGTGTGGCTTTTCTGAGATTCCTGTGCTCTCTGGGGTTCCTCCTTAGGGTTTCATCCTAAAAGGGCTCCCATCACCTATAATCATGGGGTATTCAGTTGTGCCTCCTTGCAAAAGCTGATCCAAGCTTCCTGAATACACAATAGCTCCATACCAACTGGAACTATGCACCTTGCCTGGGAGAGGGGATAGAATATACATGCATATATTATATTTTGCTGGGGAAAATTTGTGCAGAGGCTCTATCTATGTGGCAGAGAAGCCCTTATCCCTGCTGTAAGGTTTTCCAGTGCAGCTAGCATGTATAAAACCAAGTAAGTATGCCACGAACCTACGGTATGTAAAGAAGCCTAAGTGAGTTTGGGGATATCATGTCTGCTTATCATTGAGACCTTAGGAGGTGTAGCATGCATTGCCTACATCACTCTTTGGGAATGGATTTAACAACACCCAGATATATCAGAAAACCAAAATCTGTCAAAAGACTCATTTCCCGTAGTCAAACATGCTATGTCTGCATTTATAAGTGGATATTAGCTGCTTAGTCAAGGATAATCACTCTATAATCCATAAAGCCAAAGAAGTTATATAAAGAGGAGTGGTCTAGTGGGGACACATGGATATCTCTCTCAGAAGCAGAAATAGATTTTGTGGGTTGAATATGGCTGGATGGAGATGGGAGCAGGAGGGCTCAGCTGGGGGTAGGAATGGAGGAAGAATTGGGAGAGAACTGGAATAGTGGTCATTTAGGGGATGATATGGAAACTAGTGCAGTGCAAATTTCCTGGAACCTATGAGAGTGACCCTAGCAAAGACTCCTAATAATGGAGGATATGGTGCCTGAACCAACCATCTTCCTTAAGTAGGCTAGGCTCCCAGTGGAGGGACTGGGATACCACCCCAGCCACAAAAGCTGTGACCCAAATCCTCTCCTTCCTGCAAGATATGCTGGGCCAATGGTGGCTCAGAGCTTGTGGGAGTGACTAACTGACCTCACTTTAGGCACAAGACATGAGAGGGAGCTCATGGAAGGCACTGCCTAGATGGCCAGGATCACTAAGCTGTCTGTTTCAGAGACCCAAAGTAGAGCCAAACACTACTGGTCTATAAGTCAAAGGAATAGTTGCTAATGATATTCTGCTCTTCTCAGAGGACAATGCCCAGTCATCATTAGAGAGGCTATTCCCAGGAGCTGATATGAGCAGATGAAGAGATGCACAGTCAACATTAGGGGGAGCTCAGGGAACCATGCAGAAGAGGGGAGGAAGGATTGTAGGAGTCAGTGGGGACAGGACCACCAGGGGAGCATGGTCCACAGGATTGACTTAGGAGGGCTCCTAGGGGTTTACAGAGATGGAAGCAGCAAGCACAGAGCCTGCATGGGCCTGCTCTACATCCTCTGCATATATGCTGTGATTGTTTTTCATGGGTGTTTTGTTGGAATCCTATCAGTAGGAGTGGGATTGTCTCTGAGTCCTTTGCCTGCTCATGGGACCCTTTTCGTCTTACTGCATTTCCTCCACCAGTCTTGATATGAAGGTTTATGTCCAATCTTATTGCATGTTGTTTTGCTGTGTTTGGTTAATATCTTTGGCAGTCTTGCTCTTTTCTGAAAGGAAAGAGGGGAGCAAGGAGCTAGGGCAAAGGGGTGGATGGGATATGGGGAGGGAGGGCAGTCTGCAGTTGGGATGTATTGTATGAGAGAATAAACCAAAACCTCCACAATGTGGTCTTCTATGCTACACGCCTGCACAAAGGGTGAATATGAACCACTGTCTCTTACCAAATGAAACTCAAAGATTTCTTTTATTACCAAGGTGACATTAGACATGATGTTTTGAATAATCTTGCGTCATACTTGGCAGTATTATTTCATGCATCCTCAAATCATTCCTCTTCAAATTGGAGCAACTCAGACACATGCTACAATAAATATGAGAGATATGAACTGTCCATCTTTGACCTAAATGGCTACAAATTTTTCCTTATGACACAAGAAACCACTGACTCATGGTTCCAGAGCCAAGATCTCATGTTAATTATAAATAGAGAAAAATCCACCCCTATAGCCAATTTGTATGTAGCTGATGATAAATTTGAGATTATAAAAGGAATGCCCACCAGACTACTAGATGTACCACAAATATTGCTTCCAGATGTGCAATGGAGTCTTCACAAATATGGCTGTTTTATGCTCTGAAGTAGAATGGAACCTGATTGGGATGTCCCAATACTTGCACCAGATAAATTAAACTAATCAATTTACATTCTTGCCCAAGATAGTTTGCTCCTTCCTGATTTGTCCTACACTGCTTCACACTACCCCTCTGATGCCTGGGACAACACAACAGACTTTCCACTTCTGCTCAAAGTGGGTTCAGTTGTTCCCCTCTAATGCAAGAGCAAGTGGTCAGCAATTCCCCCCTTAGTGCAAGTGGACCTGGGAGATGAACCAAGGGTGTCTGCTCTGGTTAGAGTTCTCAAAGTCCAAGAGTACAACCTGAGCCAGGAAATTTGGGTACAGCCTTCAAACCATTTCCCCTAAATGGTATGACTGATATGAACCATTAGCCATATTGTGTCTTTAGAAGAATTATGTGACCTTCTGAAAGCAACTCAAATATATAAATATCATAAGACCCTACATGTAAACAGTGACAAAGAAATTGTGTAAGATCAAAGGGGTTACATTGTCTTGAAACTTTGAACCTAACCAAAAGCAGATAAACGTATCTGAAAAACAACTTGCATCTGTAGTATAAGGAGATTATTTTTCTTGTGCTTATTGTCTCAACAAATTATATAATAATGATTTACATGATAACAACATTGCAGTAAGTATTATTAAGCAATCTAGATATGTGTTTCAACATACAGGAATCCATTCCTAGAAGTTGTCACAAATTTACTAAAAAATTCCAGAGGAGCCCATCTAAAATGCAGAATAACATTTCTGATGTCAATTCCAGGAAATCCCAGGGTAGGCCATCTAAAATGCAGAATAAGGTTAATGATATCAATTCCAGGCATCCTCTGCTCTATACAAACACTATTACTTGATTTTTCCCTAGCACAATGAGCAGTGATTGCTGGGCCCCCACACTCTCTGAGGAGCCAGGGTCTGGATCACCCTTTGTCATTCAGTTATGAGTCTCTAACAGACCTCACTGCCTCGCTGATGACCTGCTGACAGCTGACCCTGCCCTGGTGCAAGAGGGACCCAAGAGCACAGTCTCCTGAACACCCCTTGGCTTTGCCAATCACGTTCCCCCTTCAACTGTCCCTGTCATGGCAAGTGACAGTGGGTTAAGACTGAATCACTATTACCAAGAAAACAATGGAGCTTCTCTTTGTGTTCATGGCCAGATCAGGTCTGCCAAACACCTGAGAGAGACCAGAGCTTCTCCATCAGATCTGAGTAGCTAGAAAATATCCTCCCACAGAGTCTAGATTGAAGAAGAGGCATGGAAGAATAGAAACCTCAGCCTGTATCCAAAGTCATCCATTTTTAAGCTGCTCACCAAAAAGTTGACTGTCTTCCATGCCCACACCTGTGCAGCTTATCATAAGTTTAACAGGGAACAGACCCAGGAGTGTGACCCCACTAGTCAGAAAACCCTCTGATTTCTGTCATACCTCAAAAGCAGTCCTCAGACATTAGGATTTTCTAGACTTCTCTGAAGACTTGGAGACTGACTACGGAGTTCCTGGACTTTCCTCCTCTACAGAAGGTAAGCAGGGGCATTCCCCTCTGCCCAACGGGTTTTATGATCTGTCTCCTGTCCCCAAATTTACTGTTTTTTTCTCTGATAATAACTTGAGCCTTAAAATTTCCCCTTTGAGCCGGGCATTGGTGGCACATGCCTTAATTCCCAGTACTCATGAGGCAGAGGCAGAAGGATCTCTGTGAGTTAAATATCACCGTGCTCTCCAGAGTGAGTTCCAGGACAGGCTCCAACAATACAGAGAAACCCTGTCTCAAAAAAGCAAAAACCAAAAACCAAAATTCCCCTTTGAACCAAAAGGAATTCAGAACCTTCCCCTCTGAGCAAGGGCACTTGGAATATTTCACCTCTGACAAAGGGGCATTGGTCACTCTGGATAGAGTCCATAGAAGTCAAGAACAAGCAAATCCTGGATCCCATGCCACTTCCTGGAGCAAAATTACCTGTCGTGTTGTTGGAATCATGAGCTCAACCCAGTTCGGCTGGTTGAACACAATTCTTAGGCATTAACCACACTGGGTCTCCTGCCCAAGCTCTTAATGCATCCTGGTATTGATGCTTGCTCTCTTGCAGACTCAGCTAAAGACATGGAAATCTGAAACTGTGAGGCAGTGCTAGGACTTTAGGAGGTATGGTCGTCAATGGAATTTTTTGCTCAGAGTATTATGGGATTTGTAAACTCTTATCATGTCTCCCCTGTCTCATGGGACTCAGAAACTCTTCCCTTCCAAAGGGTACTCCCTCTTTTTCCCTTTTATTAAGGAGACATCTGATCTCCCTCCTGAAACAAAGGGAGCCTCACATCCTTCCAGTGTGCCTGAAGTAATCTTATACATACATTTTGTGTGAAGGGGCCACACACTTCCTGATATTATGGAGTGGGCCTCAATCATTACTCTTAATAATGGGTCCCATATTTGACCATCTATCCAAGGAAAGCTGTAAGTGCAATACCTGTGCAAAAAATAACCTCTGGCATAATACCCTGTCAAGGAAGGTGGCTACATTCTACTTTACTTGAACATGGGGAATTAGATACACCATTTCATTTCCAGGGGACTGATACACACTCAACTGATTGAGCAGATGCAGACCAGACCAGGGCCATGAAAACTCACTCAAATGATCATCATTTCCTCACATACTCTTCCAGTCAACACCCCTGACAACAGCCTCCTCAGAGTAACCACTTCTATCTGTGGAAACCTCAACTCTACTCCTCTAACTACCAAGGTCTTAGTATTTTCCCTTTGACCTGGGTGTCCACACCTGCCCAAATAACCAAAGGGATGTTAATCACTTTGAACCGATATCCAGGGATGTGACAGTAACATCATATCACTGATGAAACACATTCTACTTTTAAGATTCTCCCAGAAATGGAGCGATCCCATCTTTGCTGTCCATGCCTGTGTTGTTGATGAAAGTTTTGTGGAGGACACACAGCCAGTGATTACCAACCAACCTGTAAGAAAAGATGCTCTCACTGCTGGCAAGGAAGCCTCCGAATTCCAGAACATAAGGGTATTCTAGAGTGTAAAAACGTTTGGATCTGGTAAGCTATTGCCTGCACCTTATTTCAATTCCTCCGGATTACTGGGAGCTTCGTTTCCTGCCTACAGTATTCTGGGACTGTCCATCTCTTTCCTACCCTTCCATCACTTTCTCCCTTTTCACAAATGGGGACTGACACCTTCCACATATGGTCACATGAAGCTCACATCAAACTGATCAGGCACAGGCCCATAACAGGCTCTCTCTATAAAGAAGGGACACCATTCCCCTGTAGTTTGACGTCTCGTTGCACAAGTTTAGCAATCAGAGCATAGAACCCATGCCATCTGCCTTCCCGCCAGACAATAAAAATGGAATGACTTCTCCATGTCTGCCTAGACCTGGTCAGCTGAATACAAACTAGAGGATGGACCCTAGCAACGGACAGTCATTCAGGATTTCAGAAGAAGACATACGTTGTTGCTGCCTTGAGTCTCCCAGAATGAACACAATCCATGAAGATACAAATTCTGAATAAGCGTTTGAAGCTCATGATCAGTGCGGCGAACTTTCTCTACTGTGTAAGGTATCAAGCATATTTTTATTCACCTTCCACCAAAGTTATATGGCACTTTCACCCAATCCCCAAAAGAGATTCCTTCTTCATTTTCAATGGGGCCTCAGTGGTTTCATCACTTTGTGTTAAAGATTTACTTACTTCTTATATATACATTGGTCTAGATGGAACCAGGTTTCATTCCAATGGTTGTAGCCAACATGTGATTGGTGGCATTTGAACTCAATACCTCTAGAAGAGCAGGCAGTGCTCTTAACCTCTGAGCCATCTCTCCAAACTGAAGTTTCCTCTCTCACATGGGGCAAAGAACTTACAATTTTCTATTATTATTATTATTATTATTATTATTATTATTATTATTACTTTACTACTTCTCAGGTCTTGGAACAGGATGACAGAACGTCCTTAAGACTAGGGATGCCCTGAAGTCCATTTGCCCAGTGGGGCCTAAAACATTTGTTTGTGTTCCATGGTCCTTACATATTCCCGTCCCTATCAAGTAGTTCTGAGTCTTTTCTTTTCTCACTAAAGTGGTGTCTGACCATGGGAGTTATACCACTCTGCACAAACAAGTGTCAGACTTTCCCGATATTCCCAGTAGTTGTGTGGGCCAATGATCTCCCTCCACCCAGTAAGGTGATTTCAGACACCGAGCCTGTACAAAAGTGGATCTGGGGAATCAATATTGAAAGGATTCTTAAAGGTGACCCCTTTATCCGAGAGATGTTTCAGATCTCTACCCTATGATCTTTGATACTTTAGGTCATCAGAGCTTCCCTTCTTTCCACGGTGACCTCACTACTTTCTGATTTTAGATCTAAGGGCAGAACATAGAAAAATGTAATCAGAACTTCCTGAAAGTTTGGTTATGAATAACGTACCATTCCTATCTTTTATTCACACATATGTGCAGGTGAACACAACCTTCAACAAACATCATTGCTTACATAAACACTTAGCCTGTGATAAGACTTTTATGAGATTTGCCATAGAATCTCAAAGATTTCACACAGGGTATGTATTTTTGTGTTGGGCAACATATTTGGAAGCTAGTGAGGCAAAGCCAGAAGCTTTTCCCATTCTCCAAGATAGCCTAGGACATTCTCCTTCTGACCATGGGTGAATGGCATATTCCTATTCTACCCAACATGGCTGGGGGCCTCCTCCCTGTGAGGATGTTCATGATTTCTCCTTTGCTCAAGGTGGTCTCATATCTTTCTGTTCTGAGAGGAGGTGTGCAGAACTCCCCAGTTCCCAAGAGGCTTCACACATTCCTTGTTTAATGAAGTTGCCATGAAAACTACCTTGGGTCAGACTGATCTTCAGTACTTCCCTCCATTACCAATGTGGCCTTAGACATTTTCTACCTGTACAAGGGGCGAAGAGGAACAATTTTCTTTGATGCAAGGAAAATCATACATTTCTTTTGTTCCCAAGGTGACATCAGACATGCTATTTTGAATAACACTGCAACATAACTTGTAATATTCTTTCATAAATCCTCAAGCACTCCCTCCTCTCTATAGAGTACCTCCAACATATGTTACTCTAAATAAGAGACATTTGAACCTTTTACCTTTGACATTGTTGCCAAGGGAAATGCATTGCTCCACTTGGGATTAAGGGACCAGTTCCCAAGTGTAGAATTAGAGACTGGATCCTATCCTACGGTCTTCAATTCAATCACTAGAAATCAAGTGGCTCCATCATCGCTGCCTGCATATGGACTATTGTGACAAACTGAAAGGAGAAGCAACCTAGCCAGGGACAGCCATCCAAGATCTTAGAAGAAGGCTCTGGCTGCTGCACAAACTCTCCTACACTCAACACATGATGTGGAATTCTAAAGAAGAGTTGGAAGTTCAAGTGCAGATATAGGCCTTTCCTTCACTGAATAAGATAGCAGGGACATTCACCTTCATCAGAATGGTGCATGGCACTTCACCTTTTCTCCAAGGGTTTCCAACTGAAGTCTTTGACCAACCGGGTCTCAAAGTTTTCTCTTGTTCATAAGGGATCCAGTGCTTCCTCTCTTCTCAAGTTTCCTAACACCTTTTAATTCATTGAAGAGAATGTCAGACCTCAATCCTAGGAAAAAGCCTACTGCAGCACTTCCCCATATGCCCAAGGTGGTCTCAAGTATCTCAAGTATTTGTTTTGTGGAAAAGATGCTCAAATTTTCTGTTTTTATGTACGTGATGCTAAATCATTTCCTTCTGACTAAAGAGACCTCAGTCCCGGTGTTCCATACACCACTCCTTCTGTACCAGTGAGAATCTGACATCGTCACATATTGCAAAAGGGGCTATGATTACAAGTTTCAACCACAAAGATGACAGAGATCTCAGTTTGACTGAGGGTGACTGTCCTTTGCCACAATGATGACTAAGACCTCAGAATTGGTTCCCACGCCCAAGGCATTCTCATTTCTTCACCCAAACCTCACTGGGTCTTCAGATCTACTCTCTGACCCTGGGAGGCCCTAGAGCATCCCCTTCCTTCCAAGGGTACCTTAAAGGTGACCCTTGAACTCATATTACCTCAGTGGCAATCCCAGTCACAAAGATTGCTAGGCAAATACATTTGTAACCAGTGGGACCTTACTATATTCTAGGTTTAGATAAGCGGGCAAAATATAGAAAACTAAAACTAACAGTCATGTGATCTGCCAAGAATATGTTTGTCAGAAATAGAATGTTCCCATCTTTCATTGACAGATAAGTAGAGATCAGTACAAGCTTAAAGAAGCATCAAAGTCCAGACATCCACTAATCCCAATGGATGAGTGTTGTAATTGTATCTTGGATACTTCCTAAGATGTATGTAATATATGGATCATGGGATCTGGGAAGAAGGATTGGAAGCAAATGATGTTGGAACAAACCATGCATCCAAGGCAAGTTGGACTTTCCCTTCTGCACAATGGAGTGATTGGTCTTGCTAGTTGATTAAACCTGTCCAGGCACTTTCTATCTAAGTACAACAGTTCAGATTGACCTCAGAAATTTGCCCTCTAAATGTGGGCTCCCCAGACTGTCCCTTTTCTCAAGGTATCTCACACCATGCCCATTTGATGAAGGGCGATCAGACCTTCCCTTTAGTTAGAGTGGTCCTCATGCCTTTTGCTATTGCAAGTAATAACCAGACTTTTCTCTGCCAAAAGAGAATCATAAGAATGACTGTCTTTTACTATACAGATTGAAGAATTTCCATTTTTCCCAGGGGAACCTGGATCAAAGGGTCCTCAGAGTGTATATGTAGGCCTCAAACTCATCCATCTAAAGAAGGGCCCTAGATCTTTAGCTCTAACCATGGCCACTAATAAAATGCATGTGTGAACAACGGACTTCAACTTGCTCTGCTTTGAGTTGACAACCTGAACATTAGGGCCTCTGTCCTTCATTCTAGTCACCAAAATGAATAGGCCCATCTGTGAAGCACACACCAATGTACCTGATGACAAGCTTCAAGAGGACTCAGAGTGCCAATCACAACTGATGAGTAATGCTCAGATTGTTTCCAGGCCTGCCACTGTGCTCCTGAGAATGGGAAAATTCTAAAATGTGATGAAGTCCTTCCTCTAGTGCAAAAGGTAGGCTGGGCCACTCCCTTCTGCCTAAGTCATTTTGTCTTCACTACTCTAAGTCTGCTTCACCTTCCACCCCTAAACACCATCCATTTCTGTCCATTACACATCAATTTACTCTATAACTAAGAGGGCCTAATATGGAACCTGCATTACTGAGGGGACCAGAGGGCATCTCTACATGCCCAAGGCACCAACGATTTCCACTTCCAGGCATAGGGCCCACAAAACTTGCCATCTCTGACCTAGGAGTCAATCATTCTCATTGTGATAAAGGAGGGCTCTCCTCCCATTTCTTAAATAGGTCTCAGCTCCAGTACATCACCTGAAAGGGACAGCAGAACTACTCCTCTTGTCCTAGGGCCCTCAAATTCCCACCGCTGGAAAGGGTTCTGAAAATGTCTGTCTTTTTTAAAAATTATTTTTAATGCAATCTTTCCCACTTCATACAACATTCACACATTCCACTCCCTCCCCTCCTCCTGCTTCCCCCACCTTCCCGCACCCCGCCAGATGTCTTCCTTTCGTAAAGTGGATTCAGAGCCTCTTGCTCTGCCTACGACACTCTACTTCTACTCATAAGGACAGAGTCTTTCCCCTGTCTAGGGGGAAATGTAACTTTCTCCCAATGCCCAATTGGACCTAAAAATGTCCTCTTTTACCCAAAGCAGATTCAGGCCTACCAGCTCTTGTAAGGGGTCCATAGATCTTGTTCTATTGACTCTGTATGCGTGCTTTCCTCCCAATTCTATAGGATTGCTTCTAACTCTCTTTCTGCTATGAATAATCTCAAATATTACCCGTCAGAACATGGGGGCCTTGGGCTCATCTCCTGTGACCAAAGCTTCTTTGACTAAGGATAATCATCCAACCTGTTGGGAGATATACAATGATAGCTCCCCAGACAAAAAATGTGGATATTCTAAATACTGAAAAAGAGTTGGAAGCCTATCACGTAGGCCCATAAATTCCTCTGCTCCACAAGATGTTTACTTTATGTCCAATGGGAAGTGGTTTTTCCTATTCGTGTAACCTGATATTTTACTCCCTGAGAAATAGGTGTAGACCTTCATCTTTGATAAAAATGTCTCAAAAGTTCCACTTACAACCAGGGTGCATCAACATTTCCCCTTATTCCCATGGAGTCTCCACATTGCTTCTTTGATGAGGGGCATAATAGTCCTTCTCTTTCTGTCCAAAGGATAAAGGACCTTCCCCCATTTTATGCAGGCAGATTTAGACAGTCACATCAATAAAGGGTGCCTCAGACTTGTTTTGTGTGATCAATGAAATCCCCCTTAGTCACCATCTGCCCAATGGATTTCATACATACATCTTCTTATTTGGTCACTTGCAAAGTACTGTTCTGAACAAAGAGACCTCAGAGCACTCTGGACACAAGAGTCTGTGTCCCTGAACACAAGAGTAGCAAGATGAGGGTAACTCAGACTAATGTCTTCATTCTGGTGCCTTAGAAATAGAAACCTTGTCCTACATGCAGAGGAAAGTGTGGATGGACATATACCAGATGAAGACACTGAGCCAGAGACTACTGCCCTGTAGCCCCTTAGCAGACTTCTAAGACTGCTGACATACCTGACATGGACATTCAGAAGATTTGTATTCTAGATTGTGATTTCAAGTTTGGTGCTGATGAAGGATTGAATGACTGGAACATCCTATAATTCTCAGGTATCATTCGACCTTCAGTTCTGCCCAATAGGGCCACAGATGTATGCCTAAGAGAGGCTGAGGCATTCCATCCAGTCCTGGGGAACTCCTACATCATCCAAGGGTTTGGGGACTTTCACCTACCACCTATGTCACAGCAGAAATTCCTCTTCTGCCCACTGTGAAATTGGATTTGCCCCACCTACCCAAAGAAATCTGAGAGGATCCAGTCTTGTGGAAGTGGCTATTAGACTATCCCCTCTCCTCAAGTATCCCCCACCTATTTGTCTTCTGAATAAAGTTCCCCGAGCTCTCTGCTCTAATAGATAGCTACAGTCCACCAATATCCAAAGGGTTCTCAGGCATGAATATGCCCCTGTGGGAGTATACATACTAGGTCTATGTCATTGAGCCACAGATCATTCTGCTTTGACCAAAGAAGCTCCAATCTATTGCCTCTCATTTACAAGGGTGCAATCTTCTCATTCTGCTCAAGTTGTCTTCAAATATGTTCTACTGCCCCAAGAAGGCTTCACATTATTCTCTTCTGACTCAGGACACTCGGACATTCCCTACCCAAACATGAAATCCTAGAATATTTTTATTTTACCCTATTAATTGACCAGCCCACCCAGGCTTAAAGTAACAAAGCCTAAGAGTAGAAGGTAGAGTGCAGAACTGAAGTACAATGCCTTAAGGCAGACACCAGTATAATGTGGTCTCCATCAATCATACCTAGACCTGAGGAGCTGGACATATGCTTGAGATGCAGAACCAGCTTGGGACCATCATGCAGTCTTTTGAATGAACACTCAAACTGCTGCCTGACCTGCCAGACATTCCCTAAAGGGGACAGATTTTCGAGTCTGGGATCAAGAGCTGGAAGCTGGTAAGGGAGTACCTGGAATGGGATCCAGTGTGTGAGGAGGGCTCATGTCAAGGTGTGGGAATGCAGATTTCCATCTCTACCCAGTGCAACATGCTTGTTTATCTCTATAAAGAGACGTTGAATTTCTGCTCTCTCCAAGAGTCCCTCAAACATTTCCTTTCTGATCCTGGAGGGCTTGTACCTTCTGCAGGGCTCTTGAGTTCTCATTTTCCCCCCATGTATCTTAGAAAGCCTCAGAACTCTCACCTCTGAACCATGTATGTGTGTTTGTACAACTCTGCCTAGTGCTGAGGGTCATTCAAGGTCTGAGTACGAAGCCTGCAGTACTGCTCCAATTGAAAAAAGGTTTTTCTCTATTGAGAATTGTCTATTTAGTTCTGTACCCCACTTTTTAATTGGATTATTTGGTGTTTTGGAGAATAGCTTCTTGAGTTCTTTATAAATTTTGGAGATCAGACCTCTGTCAAATGTGGGGTTGGTGAATATCTTTTCCCAATCCGTGGGCTGTCGTTTTGTCTTGGTGACTGTGTCCTTTGCCTTCCAGAAACTTCTCAGCCTCAGGAGGTCCTATTTATTAATTGTTGATTTCAGTGTCTGTGCTACTGGTGTTATGTTCAGGAAGCAGTCTCCTGTACCAATTGTTCAAGGGTACTTCCTACTTTCTCTTCTAAGAGGTTCAGTGTGGCTGGGTTTATGTGGAGGTCTTTGATCCATTTGGACTTAAATTTTGTGCATGGTGATAGACATGATTCTATCTGCAGTCTTCTACATGCCAGAATCCAGTTATGCCAGTACCATTTGTTGAAGATGCTTTCTTTACTCCATTGTATAGCTTTAGCTTCTTTGTCAAAAATCAGCTGTTCATAGGTGTGCAGGTTAATATCAGGGTTTTCAACTGGATTCCCTTGGTCTACCTATCTATTTATATGTCAATACCAAGCTGTTTTCAGGTCTGTAGCTCTATAATAGAGCTTGAAATCAGGGATGGTGATGCCTCCAGAAGTTCTTTTATTGTACAGGGTTGTTTTGGATATCCTGGGTCTTTTGTTTTTCCATATAAAGTTGAGCATTGCTTTTTCAAGGTCTGTGAAGAATTGTGATGGGATTTTGATGGGGATTGCTCTGAATCTGTAGATTTCTTTTGGCAAGATTTCCATTTTTACTAGGTTGATCCTACCTATCCAAGAACATGGGAGATCCTTTCATTTTCTGGTATCTTTAATTTCTTTCTCTAAGGACTCAAAATTCTTATGATACAGGTCTTTCAGTTTTTTGGTTAGTGTTACCCCAAGGTATTTTATGTTGTTTGTGGCAATTGTAAAGGGTCATGTTTCTCTGATTTCTTTCTCATCACATTAATCATGCATATAAAGTAGGGCTACTGATTTTTTGGTTAATCTTGTATCCTGCCACTTTGCTGAAGGTGTTTATCAGCTGTAGGACTTCTCTGGTAGAGTTTTTTGGATCAGTTATATAGACTATCACATCATATGCAAACAGTGAAAACTTGACTTCTTCCTTTCCAGTTTGTATCCCCTTGATCTCCTTCTGTTGTTTTATTGCTCTAGCTAGAACTTCAAGTACAGTATTGAAGATATGTTGACAGAGTGGACAGCCTTGTCTTGTTCCTGATTTGAGAGGAACTTAAACACCTACTTAGGGGCTGGCTACAGGTGTGCCTACAAATAGCTTTGAGTTTCTCTCCATTTAGTTTGGTGTTGGCTTACTGTATATTGTTTTTATTATGTTCAGGTATGTTCCTGTTATCCCTAATCTCTCCAGGACCTTTATCATGAAGGGATATTGGACTTTGCCAAAGGTTTCTTCAGCATCTAGTGAGATGATCATGTGGTTTTTATTCTTCAGTCGGTTTATATGGTGGATTACATTGATAGATTTCGAATGTTGAGCCAACCTTGAATCCCAGAGATGAAGCCTACTTGATCATGGTGGATGATTTTCTTGGATTCGGTTTGCCGTTATTTTATTGAGTATTTTTGCATCTATGTTCATGAGAGATATTGGTCTGTAGTTCTCTTTCTTAGTTTTTCCTTTGTGTGGCTTGTGTACCAAGGTAATTGTAGCCTCGTATAAAGAGTTTGCAATGAGCCTTCTGCTTCTATTGTGTGGAATAATTTGAGGATTATTGGTATTAGCTCTTCTTTGAATTTCTGGTAGAATTCTGCACTGGAGCCATCTGGCCCTGGGCTTTTTTTGGTTGGGAAACTTCTGATAACTGCTTCTATTTCCTTAGAGGTTATAGTCTGTTTAAGTTGCTTATCTGTTCTTGATTCAATGTTGGTAAGTGATATCTGTCCAGAAAATTGTCCATTTCCTTTAAATTTTCCAGTTTTCTGGAGTACAGGTTGTCAAAGTATGACCTGAAGATTCTCTGGATTTCCTCAGTGTCTGTTGTTATGTCCCCCTTTTCATTTCTGATTTTGTTAATTTGCATGTTCTCTTTCTGCCTTTTGGTTAATTTAAACTTTTTATCTTTTTGTCTTTTTTATTTTCTTGAAGAACCAACTCTTTGTTACATTGATTCTTTGAATTGTTTTCTCTTTTTTTTGACTTCTTTGATTTCTGCCCTTGGTTTGATTATTTCCTGGAATCTACTACTCTGGGATGAATTTGCTTCCATTTGTTCTAGAGCTGAAGCATCAACTCTCTGGTGTGATTATTCTCTAGTTTCTTCATGTGAGCACTTAGAGCTATGAACTTTCCTCTTAGTACTGCTTTCAAAGTCTCCCATAAGTTTGGGTATGTTGTGTCTTCATTTTCATTGAATTGTAGGAATTCTTTCTTTCTTTACTTCTTCCTTGACCCAGGAATGGTGCAATTGTGTGTTGTTCAATTTCCATGAGTTGGTAGGTTTTCTGCAATTTGTGTTGTTTTTGAATTCTAACTTCAAAGCATGGTGGTCTGATAAGATTCAAGGGGGTTGGCCTTGGCCCTATCCCAAAGAATATGACAGACATTGAAGACTCCTATGGAAGGCCTCACCCTCCCTGGGGAGCAGAAAGGGTATGGCATAGGTAGGGTGTTAGTTGGGGGGGGGCAGTGGAGGAGGGGAGGGGGAGGGACCTGAGATTGTCATGTAAAATAATTTTCTTTCTAATAAAAAAAGAAAAAGGTTGTCTCACAATACTCTGTCTGACTAAAGGAGTATTCAAACTCCACCTCTGGCCAAGACAGCTGCAGACCTTCCTTTCCCATCATGTAAGTTGTCTATACTAAGATCCTCATCCACATGACTTCTGGTTTGACCTTCTGGCCAAGCATGTATTGGACCTTCCTACTCTCCTCAAAGGGACATCATATTTACATAATGTGGACAAAGAAGCCTTGGGCATTCTCCTGCTCATCAATATAACATTTCTCCCCCAGGTTTGAGGTCTCAGAGCTCAAGAGTACCCAGGAGAGGCTGGAATGCCAGTTATCAGTATTCAGGGCATTCATCAGAAATGGAGCAATCCCAACCTTAGTGCCCAGACCTAGATGGCTGAATAACACCAACCTGTGAGGCTGACAAAGCACAGACACCAGCCACTCTCTTGGAACAATGTTCAGATTACTGCATATCCTCCTGGAGATGCCACAGATGATATTGTCACTTTGTTGTTATTGCTGTTGTTGTTGTTCTCTTCTTGGTGTTGTTTTATTTATGTTTAGAAGAGGACATCTTGATAGTTTCTTGTTATGTTAATCATCTCCTGGCATTAAAACTCAGCAACCAAATGATTAAATTCTTCGAATCTTGTACTGTATTTGGAAATCACAATGTATGCATAACTTCTACCCTTTCAAAGTCATTTGCTATGTAATTCAATTTTACAAATGGAATCATTTTAACCAATACTCACATGAATATATATTTTATGTGCAAAACTGTTTCCTGTACTGTGTTAATTTTTCCACCTGCTGATCGTTTTCTTTGATGGAATTTGAAAGATGCTTTCTCACTGATGAGTCTCTAAAACATGTACTTTAACATGATTGTCCATTACTTTATAGCTAATATCCACTTATAAGTGAGTACATGATGTATTTGTTTTCTGGATCTGGGTTGCACACTCAGCATGATTTTTTTTCTAGCTTCATCCATTTGTCTGATATTTTTATGATGTCATTTTTAATAGTTGAGTAACAGTCCATTGTGTATTTTCCTTTTGAATTACTAAGAACTCTGTCACTATCTACAATGACTGCAGTATCTCTTGGTGTTCTTCCATAGTTGCATCCTGCTAAATATCTATGTTGTTTATAAAACTTTGTTGTACTTTAAAAAGATGTGCCTTAGACATGACGGTGTATGATGAAATGTCAGCAGCAGCAGAAACATCTTCAGTAGCATTGCTGTCTAGTGGATTATAAGCATCAATTACTACACAGTAGTAACTGAAATAAATACAAAGTGTGGGGTAGGTGTAATCCCAAAAAATAGCTAGGATGAAAGGAAAGCCCAGTTGCTAATCAAATCTATGTGCTTCAAATGGAGATTGAATGTTTTTTGAATGAGTTTGCAAAGGGCATTGTAGTTTGAATATTCAATCTTTATGTCTTAAATTAGGGTAGTAAACTATGCTCAGTGTGGCTGACAGAAGTAAAAAGTACCACATTGTTTTTGGTTGTTTGAGACAGGGTTTCTTTATATTGCTTTGGAGCTTGTCCTGGAACTTGCTCTGTAGACCTGGCTGGCCTGGAACTCACAGAGATCTGCCTGCCTCTGCCTCCCAAGTATTAGGCATGTGTCACTACCGCCTGGCAGAGCACCACAATTTTAGTGTTTAGTTTATCATTATAAATATCTAGCTGTCTGTATGTGTAGCATCTTTGTATATATGTAGGTAGGTAGGTAGTTTATGGAAGTGTTTATATCTGTCTATCATCAATCAACCTGTCTGTCTGCCTATTATCTATACATCTAGTTAGTAGTTCAATTTCTTCATGTTCAATGAGTTGTGTTGGTGTTGTCCTCACCAATTTGACCCTGCTGCAGTTTGCAGAGAGTAACCATTGCCATTGTCTTGGCAACAGCCTCGGTTGTTTGGGGAGTTTCAAAGGGCCACCTTGGCCAACAACTCAATAGAATGCAACCCAGTTCTGGTACTGGAATCCTACTTTGGTGACAAGAGATGGACAACTGGGACTCTGTCTCCATCATTATTAGGAGACGTCATTAGGATGGCCTTCATGTATTTTAGGAAATTCCCACTGAACTAGGTTTCCATATGATCCCTCAAATACTCCTCATTTCAAGCTATCTCTCCCTGGATGACCTCCCTCCACCCTATCTTCCCTCCCCATCCCCACCTGATCCAGTCCAGTTCCCCACACAACCCAGTCCACCAATAACATCTATTTCCCCATCCTATGGACATCCAGTCCTTCCTCTATACCTAACCTCTCTGGGCCTATGGATTGGAGATTGGTCATCATTGATTCAGTGACTAATATCTTAGTGTTTCTTTCTATTGCTGCAACAAAACTTTAGGACCAAAAAGCATGTTTGGGGAGGAAACGATCTTTTTAGCTTACACTTCTTCACTGTAGTCCGTCACTGAAGGAACCCAGAACAGGAATTCAAATAGGGAAGAAACCTGGAGCTAGGAGCTGATACAGAGGCCACAGAAGGCGTGCTGCTTACTGGATAGCTCCTTATATCTTACTCAGCTTGATTTCTTATAGAGAACCCAAGACCACCAGCCCAGTGATGGCACCAGCCACAATAGGCACAACACACACCCAACAATCACTAGTTAAGAGAATTCCCTACAAACTTTCTAATAGCTAGATATTATGGAGGCATTTTCTTAATTGATGTTCCCTGCTATCAAATCACTTTAGCTACTGTCAAGTTGACATAAAACTATCCAGCATAGCAAATATCCATTTGTAAATGAATACATTCCATATTTGCATTTCTGGGTCTGGGTTACCTCAGCATGATTTTTTTCTAGTTCTATATATTTGCCTATAATTTTCATGATGTCATTTTTATTTAAGTTCTTCATTTTACATTATGACTAAGTTTCCCTTTCCTCTTCTCCCTCCATTCTCACTCTACTCCTCCTCTGCTCCCCACTCCATCCACTTATGATTCTGTTCAGAAACGGACAGGCCTCCCATGGGTGTCTACAAAGTACAGAGGCATATCAAACTGTGCTAAGACTAAACACTACCCACTGCATTCATGCTAGGTAAGGCAATCCAGTATGAGGAATAGGTTCCCAAGACCCAGCCAAAGTGTAGGTACAGCCCCTGCTTCCATTGTTAGGAGTCTCAAAAGTAGATAAAGCTACACAATTGTCACATATATGAAGAGGGCTTAGGTTGGTCCCATGCAGGCTCCCTGGTTGTTTGTTCAGACTCTTGAGTTCCTATGAGTCAGGCTAATTGTTTCTATAGGTTTTCTTGTGATGTCCTTGACTCTACCCTGGCTCCTACAATCCTCCCTCCTGTTCTTCAGCAGGATTATCCGAGTTTGGTTTAATATTCGGCTGTGGGTTCATCATGTCATTTTTTTTTAATGCTGAGTAATACCCCATTATATAAATTACCACATTTTCTTTATTATTTTTTTCTGTGGAAGGACATCTAGGTTGTTCAAATTTCTGGCAATTATGAATAGAGTAGCATAGAACATGGTTGAGCAAATGTCCTTTCTGTAGGATGAAGCATCTTTTGGGTATATGCTCAAAATAGAATAGATGGGTTTGAGGTAGATTGAGTCTCAATTTTCTGAGGAACTACCACTCTTATTTCCACAGTGTCTCTGTGAGTTTACACTTCTACCAGCAATGGAGGAGTGTTCCCCTTGTTCCACATCCTCTCCAGCATGAGTTGTGACTTGTGTCATTGATCTTAGCCTTTCAGACAGGTGTAAGATGGCATATCAATGTACTTTTGATTTGCCTTTCTCTGATAGCTAAGGATGTTGAACATTTCTGTGTTTCTCAGCCATTTGAATTTTCCCTATTCTGTTTAGATGTGGACTCCATTGTTAATTGGAGTATTTGTTTTCTCTATATCTAGTTTCTTTATACAGTTTGTATAAACTGCTGTGGAGTTAGTAAAAACAAAAACAAAAACAAAAATCAACCTTTTCCCATTCTGTAGGCTGCCACTTCGTCCTATTGACAGTGTCCTTGGCCTTGCAGAAGCTTTTCAGTTTCATGAGGTTCCATGTATTAATTGTTGATCTTAGGTCCTGCAATATCAGTGTACTATTCAGGAAGTCTTCTCCTGTGCCAATGCATTGAAAGCTATTTCCCACATTCTCTTCCTTCAGGTTTAGTGTAACTGGCTTTGTGTTGAGGTGTTTGATCCATTTGTACTTGAGTGCTATGCAGAGTGATAAATAAGGACCAATTTGCATTCTTGTACATGCAGACATCCAGTTTGAGCAGCGCCATTTCTTTAGGCTGTTTTGTTTTTCGTGTGTATTTCTGGCTTTTTAAGAAAAATAAGGTGTTCACACGTGTTTGGATTTATGTCTAGTTCTTTAACTTGGTTCCACTGATCAGCAACATGTCTGTTTTTTATGGCTGTTTTTGTTACTATAACTCTGTATCACAACTTGAAATCAGTTGTGCTTGAGATAGTGAGCCCTCCAGTATGCTTTTATTTTTCAGGATTGTTTTAGAAATCCTGGAATTTTAGGTGTTTCCATATGAAGTTGAGAATTGTCCTTTGAAGATCTGTGAAGAATTGTGTTGGAATTTTTCTGGGGATTGCATTGAATCTGTAGATTGCTTTTGGTAGGATAGCTATTTTTAATATGTTGATCCTACCAATCCATGAGGATGGGAGATCTTTCCCTCTTCTGATATCTTCTTCAATTTTGTTCTTCAAAGACTTGAAATTGTTATCATACAAGACTTTCACTACTTCTTATTTATCCCAGAATATTTTATATTATTTGAGGCTATTGTGAAAGGTGTTGTTTCCCTGATTTCTTAATCATTCCATTTGTCATTTGTTTATAGGAGGGCTACTGATTTTTGTGATAATTTTGTATCCAGCAACTATGCCGCAAGTGTTTATCAGCTGTAGGAATTTTCCAGTGGAACTTTTAGGGTTACTTATGTAAATTATCACATTTTATGGAGGAGTAAGAACACATGAGAGAGTACAGAATGAGCATGACCCTTGTCCAGACCATATGAGGAAAGGGGTAAGGGAAGATCCAGGAGAATAAAGGATAAACAAACAAAGACCAGCTAACCAAAATTGATGTATTATATAGGGAAGGACAGCTTAGGGAAGCAGTGCCCAGCCCCAGGGCTAGAGAAGTTTAGGGTAAGGGGCAGGGTGTACTAGCCATACCCTTAAAGGTTAAAGACTGAGGGATGCTGGAGAAGCAGGTGTCCAGGTCCCCTTTTATGTGTTAAATAGAGACCTAAGCTAGCCATTTGTCCTGTGTTTGAGACCTAACCCATACCTGCAAATAAAGATACTTTGCCTTCTTCCTTTTATATTTGTATTCCTCTGATCTTTTTTTAAATTTTCTTCTTATTCTAGCTAAGACTTCAAATACTATATTAAATCAGTATGGAGAGAGTGAACAACCTTTTTTTGTTTTTTGTTTTTTCAAGACGGGGTTTCTCTGTGGCTTTGGAGGCTGTCCTGGAACTAGCTCTTGTAGACCAGGCTGGTCTCGAATTCACAGAGATCTGCCTGCCTCTGCCTCCCGAGTGCTAGGATTAAAGGCGTGCGCCATCAACACCCGGCCTGTGAACAACCTTTTTATGCCCCTGATTTTAGTGGAATTGCTGAGTGTATCTCATTGTATGTTGACAGACTTGCTGTAAAATGGCTGTAGACTTGATGTAAACTGCCTTGATTATATTTAGGTATGTCCCTTTTATTCCTACTCTCTCTAGGGTTTTTATCATGAAGGGGTATTAGATGTTGTCAAAGGACTTTTCTTCATCTAATGAGATGATCATGTAGTTTTTGTCTTTCAGTTTGTTTATACAAAAAAAAATCCATTTCAGCTGAGCTGTGGTGGCACACAACTTTCATCCCAGCACTCTGGAGGCAGAGGCAGGAGGATCCCTGTGAGTTCGAGACCAGCCTGGTCTACAAGAGCTAGTTCCAGGACAGCCTCCAAAGCCACAGAGAAACCCTGTCTCGAAAAACCAAAGAAAGAAAGAAGGAAAGAAAGGAAAACAAAAAATCCATTTCAGATTACATTTATTGATTTTCATATACTGAGCCTTCCAGGTATCTCTCGGATGAAGACTACTTGACCATGGTGAATGATCTTTTTGATGTGCTCATGGGTTACATTTGTGAGTATTTTACTGAGTACTTTCACGTCTCTGTATAAAAGGGAAGTTGGTCTATACTTTTCTTTGTTGAGTCTATGTGATTTTGGTATCAGGGTAACTGTGACCTCAGAACATGAATTGGGTACCATCCCTTCTGTTCCTCTGTTGTGGAATAATTTGAGGAGTGTGGGCATTAATTGGAAGTCTGGTAGATTTCTGTGCTAAAACCATCTGGCCCTGAGCTTTTTTGGAGTTGGGGACTTTAAATGACTACTTCTTTTCACTAGACGTTATGGGTCTGTCCAAATTGCTTAGCCAAACTTGATGTAAATTTGGGTTTGAAACGCCCATTTTTTTTCTTTACCATGGAGTCTCAGGCAGCACCAGGTTGGGGTATGTCATCACAATATCAATAGGCCCCACTGGTCTTAGCGCTGCCATTGGGCAGCCAGGTCAGCAGTCCCACAGTGGAGGACAGTTCATAGAGGAATCCAAATAGCCTCTAAGAGAGCCAAGATTTTCTCTTTTTTAATTTAATTTTTCTTTTTATGTACTTGCCCCAGTTCTACTCCCTCCCCTTCTCCTGCCCCCACCTCCTTCATCCCACCCCTCTTTGTTTTTAATGTCCTTACCTCATTGGTAAGAATCCCTCTTTCTCTGTAGATCATACCGTGGACATGCACAGTAGTATAAACGTAACAACTATCTTTGTGTATGATTTTGCTTTCCTCATCTGAGACCCTGTATCAGATCAATCAGTCCTGGCCTGAGGTACCTGGCTTGGGTCCAAATTATTTCAGTTAAAGTTATTACTGCAGTTCCTACCTAACTGGTTCATCTTTCATTTTGTGACAGTTATAGATGAGCACTTATGGGTCGCCATTATACAAGAAGGTAGCAGGATTGATGGGGGTGGGTTTCTTAAGCTGGACTCTAGGGTGGGCCAGGAGTAGGCTCTGGCACTGGCTTATATAGTCCTTAGACAGTAAACAGTCTGGTGTTCCTCGAAGGAGGGCCTCAAACACATCGTGGGGTGCTATGTACATAAGATCTTAACTCAAAGTTAACTTGTTTGTTTTCATTAGACTAGCAGTATCTGATACAGTTCTTAGACAGGTGAGCAGTCCTGTGACTACAGGGTCCAATTGTTTGGACAGATATATCATAGAGCATTTCCATGCCTCGAAAGTTTGGCTTAAAAGTCTTTTGTCTCATGAAACAAATAGATGAAAAGGTTTTGGGGGACATCTGGAAGTACTAGGGCTGAAGCTGAAGTCAGGCCTGCTTTTAAATCCTCAAATGCCTTTTGTTTAGTCTCAGTCCAGATTAGGGGCTCAGTGCCCCCATTGTGCTAATGTATAGAGACCTTGCTATTTCCACAAACCCTAGTATCCAGAGGCAGCATATATAGCTGCACCTAGGAACTCTTGAACCTGTCCCTTAGTCTTTGGAGTTAGCATCTGAAGGATGGCAGTGATCCTATTCTGAGGCTCCTTTTGTCTCTCAGCTGGCAGCTAAGATAGGTGGCCTCTGATGTACAAAGATGGGCTTTCTTAGCTGACACTTTGTAGCCCACAGTCTGTAACTCTGTCAACAGTCCCTCAGTGGAAGCCTCTGACAGAAGGGAAAGGGATCAACACTTACTGTCTCATCAAACAGGGATGGTGAATTTTTAATTCTTTGGGGGCAATCTGGTCCATTTAAGTTGCCCATTATAACCTCCTTCTGGGTCTGTCCATTTCAAAGCAAAGATAGGTTGACCCACCTCTACCAATGGGAGGCTGAAGAATGCATCCTTCAGGTCCCAGACAGTGTACACCTGCTTCTCTGGAGGAATCAGACTCACGAGAATCAGATGTCCTAAGCTTCTTCACAGGGCGACTCTCTGAGAACCAAGATGCCTGTCTATCCAAGCCAGGAAATATGGACTGTTTTCCCCTTTCATTTCCTGAGTCATTGGGTATTGCTTAATCTGGACAGAGTAGCCAAACTGGTTAATTGAACAATCATAGGAACTTGGTTTGGGGTCAGTCCTGGGAGGTTGGTTTCTGCCTATACCCCCTGCTAATTTTTGCTGTCCATCTGAGAGATAGTCCAACTGCATCTTTTGATTGGGGGCAGGACTCTCAGGTAGCAGATATTCTTCTAATAGGGGGTAAATCTAACCATGTCTCATCATCAGAAAAGGTGAGGTGGCTTTCAGTTTATGCAAAAGGTTTTGTCCCAATCAGTTCTCTTTGTGAAACACCCTTTGAGTTTCCTCCAGCACATGGGACCAACCTATCCCTCTAACTTTTATAACTTTTCCCCCTGATATCTGGAGCCAACTGGGTGACAAAGGAAATCCTTTTAGCAGCTGTTTTTAATCCTTTAAAAAAGGACAGCATACCAAGTTGAGGCAGGACCAAGCCCCTCCCCCTGTATCAAGGCTGAACAAGGTATATGTAAAATGAAAAATAATTTTTTAAATAAAAAAGACCTAGCAAAAATTGTTTAAAGTCTCCTTGGTCAGTGTTGGACACAAGGGAAAATCTCTTCTATCCAGGCTGCACTGCATTGCAGTTATCCCCTGCCCTGCCCAGGGGCAGTTTTTCTACTTTTTTCGTAGAATGGTGGGTTTTGAGTTTTCCAGTTATAGGGGTTGTTGGTTCAAGAGGAGACATAAGGCAAGGTTAGTGCATTTAGAGACATTCCTTTCCTTTTGGCTTCTATAGTTCTACTTCTGGCTAACTGATCTTGTTAACTGAAGTGTGTCAACCCAGAACACTAATTTTGTGCTTAAATGCTCACCAAGAAAGGCTCCAGGCTACACTGGGATCATGCAGTGTAGTTGCCAGCTGACTGATAGACATTCTGCTCACTTAAGCCCATTCCCAAGCATTCTTGTCTGGTGAATACTGCACAACATTTCTGGAGGTCCCACTGAAATCCCGAAAACCAGACCTCTAGACACTGGGTGTCTCATTGCTTTGTAACTTTCCTCTCAGCCAACAGTCCTGAAGGTAGCCTCTCTGATGCTGGAAATGGAGCCCCCTGGGGTGCACTGGCTCTGAGTTCACAGAGGTTCCATGCCAACAACTGCCAATCACAGGTCTTGTTACCCTTCATAGTGCTGCCATGCAATTTGTGATTGGCTACACCACATACATATCAGATACCCAGGTTAAAGTCCAGACCTTGTGCCCACTCTGGTTCCTTCTGTGGTGTTATCCCCACATGGCTTACCCAACAAAACAACCTATCCTTCTCAGTGTCAACTCCATCCCTCTTTCATCTTCAGTCTTATCTCTCTAAGGCCTAGTTTTCTGCATAACTCTCACACGCACATGTGCGCATGTGCGCTCGTGCGTGCGCATGCATGTGCATGCGTGCACACACACACACACACACACACACACACACACACACACACAGAGAGAGAGAGAGAGAGAGAGAGAGAGATTATCCTAGATACATATGTACATGTGAAAACACAGGCTCATATGCATAAATACACACATGCACACACACACACACACACACACACACTCACTCACTCACAGGCACACACACAAGCACTTACATAGAAGCCAATGCCAATCAAGACCATAGGGCAGGATCCTCAGAAACAAAATCATGGATGTGAGGATTATGCCCTGAGACCCACCACTTTACTCACTAACCAAGACATTCTTACTGGGGCCTGATCAGACAACTTGGAGCTATCTAGTCAACCTCTCCCACCCCAGTGACCAGTACAGTTACCAAGCCTGTGATGAGTGTGCAAACATTTGTGACTTGGACCCCAGCAAGCTTTCAGTTGAAGGAGGCCTACCTCTAAAACACTTCCAGTTGGACCCTGTGCTAGGAGGACAGAGGGATTGTGGTGGCTAAGACCTAAGGGCATAAGGGACATTGGGCACAACATCCACAAGGGAGAAGACCTGCCTCCTCACGTGGACCCCAGGGACAGTAGTCACTTCACCCCAGAGACTTGGGAGCTGTCTACTTGACTCCACCCACCACAGTAACCAGTACAGCTGTCAAGCCTGTCATGGATGTACAAACACTTAGAACTCAGAGCACAAGCAAGCTTCCAGTTGAAAGAGACCTACCCCCAAAACCAACACAGGCAAACTGTGGTAGGGCTGAGTGTTGGTGGTGGCTGAGAGCTCAAGGCATAAAAGAAGCTGGACAGATGCCACAAGGGAATAGAGCAGCCACATCCCTGTGCCCTTGTCATAGTACCCCCCTCCCATTAGTTACAACACAGCTCTGGCATTGGACATAGGGCAAAACAAAGGCAGCTTGTGAGGGCTCCAGTTTTTCAAGCCTGAGCAGGGTGAATGATGGAAGATGAGAAGAGCTTCCAGTACCTGTAATTCTTCTTTCCACGGACACAGGGAACACATGCTGGAACACATTCTCCACACTGGATAGCACAAGGGGGCAGCATTCACCCACAGCCTCTGCTGAAAAGGCAGGCAGCCAAGGACCCTGTTGTGGGGACAAGGACACATCAAAAGAAGTAACATTCAGTCCCACCTGCCCCACTGCCTATCAGGTCCTGGGACCCAGCCCCCACCCTAGCCATCTCCTGGCAACCCTTCTGAGCTACCTCTAGCTCTGTCACAATTGGTCTCTTCTCCACAGCCCTCCACCCCTACCCCCCGACCCAGGAAACTTCCCTATCCTTTCTTCAAAGTCCCCAATTCCTTCTCAGTCTCAGTCCTCTGTGGACACCCACCTACATGTGTATGGAGCTAGTCACACATGCAAAGATGAAGAGTCAGAGGTCGGGAGGAAGGAGAGAAAAGCAAGGAATGAAGGATAAAAGCTTTTAATGTTGTAGCTCTCTGTAGCCCCAAACACCACAGACAGATTCCAGGATTTCTGGTGCAAGGTTTGACTCCTTCAAATTAGCCGAAAGTGGGGCTGGGTAACCCAGAAAAGAGATAAAGACAATGTGCACGGTTTCATACTACTGTTGTATGCAAGGAGGCCAGGAAGAGAGTCCCAGGAAATTTCACCACATCCCTTTAATGTCAGATGCATTCTCCTGGGCAAGGAGCACCTGGTTTTCACTTCCAGATATGGATGTCACTTGACTAAGGTGCATAGGCTTCCTGTGTCTCCCAGGACTTGATCTCTGGAGCCCTGCCTGCCTTGGGAATGTACACTAGTCCAAGCTGCCTGTACCTTGATTTTCCAATGGATCCCTAATTCTGCAGGGGCATCCCATCTTGTTCTGCTGGGACCCAAGTAACCTCTGTCCCAAACCCAAGCAATAAATCCACAGGGAAATATTTTGGGCATCAATAATACAATTCTGCTTCAGGGCAGTATCACACTGAGAAAAAAAAAAAGCCAAGCTATGTTTAACCCAAATCCACTCCAGTGGTGATGCAATTTTTTGTTTGTTTTGTTTTGTTTTTCGAGACAGGGTATCTCTGTGGCTTTGGAGACTGTCCTGGAACTAGCTCTTGTAGACCAGGCTGGTCTGGAACTCACAGATTTGTCTGCCTCTGCCTCCCAAGTGCTGGGATTAAAGGCTTGCGCCACCACCACCTGGTGTGGTGATGCATTTTTAATGAAAATGTCTTTTACATTCTAAAAGACTGAAAATTTTGCTTAATCTCACAATCAGGGTTAATAATGTACTTTGAGGTCACTTCAGACTTAATACTGATAGCCTACTACACTCATGTTTTGTTGTTTAACCTGCTTTTAAGAGACCAATGCAACAACCAACCTTACTTGCCTTGAGTGTCCCAAGTAATCCACCAGTATAATCTGATCTAATGCATAGCTGTTAGTGTAAGGTATGTTCTCTTCCATGCTCCTGACTCAGAGTGTAATGAGTGTGTGTTTGGATATGTGCTATGATAGTCACATTCTGAAAACAGTAAATAGAACAATAGCTGTCTTATAAAATGAATGTCCACTGTAAATGTCAGCTACAACATAAGATACTGGTTGACAAGCAATAGTTCTTGTATATTGTTTCTTATCTCGATCAGTTGGGGTCAGTTGTAGTTAGTGACTTACTCCTTTGTAAAGCTCTGGTAAATATTTCTTTGAAGTATTCCTAATTTCTTCCTTATATTATGCTTTCTGTGTTGTTCAGTAAAAGAGAGAAAGAGAGAAGCTATTTCTTAGGGACAGACACAGGTGCACACAAAGAACACATACAGAGTCCGAGGAAAACATTTTCCAAAGTCTGCATTCAAGCCTGTACAGCCTAGATCCATGCAACAGATCAACAGGCACAATGGAAGTCATGGGGAAAAGAAGTAAAGAATTCAAATTGGGGCTCACTCTTGTTTAAATCACCCCAGGAGAAAGTATTTAAATTTATTTTCCTTAATACGATGTTGACAGGTTTTGGCTTCTCTGAGGTTATTACTACATTCAAACAAATGCATTTTGGTGACGTGGGTGGGGAAAATTTTGTCTAATAGGGTATATTTCTAAGCATTCCCAAAAGGTGGGGCTGTTCACCAGCACTTGGGGAAGTATTTTCCATTGAAAGTGAGGTATCAGAGCTTGATTACTGAGAAGTAGGTACTGAAAAGGCATACATTTATCACCCAAAAATAAAGGAATAGTACTGCAATCCTGTAAATTAATGACAATAATTTGGTAGTTTTGAGTGACCATGGTAAGAGACAGAACTCCAGGCTGAAGAGCATCAAAGAGATACATATGAATGTTGATAGCATAAGGGTTACGGAAAAGCTCCCATTTACCAGAATTTGGATTATACATAAGAAAGGTGTATTCCAAGTGCCGAAGCATGGCTCTATATGATCTTCTCCTGCAGTTGTTCTTAAATTAGCTGATGTAAGTGTTTAATGTATACTGTCCCCCTTAAGTAGTCATTGATCTACTCAAACAAGGGACCTTCGTATCCAAGAAAATCAACTAAGTGTTTTTCAGTAGGCCCTAGGTAAAAGGATATTCAGGTATAGATATTTCACAGCTACATTAAGACAGAAAGCTTCTGCTCCAAAGAGAGAAAGGTAAGGGTGAAATACAGGGTTGAAAAATGGCAGTTTTGCTTTGAAAAATGTCATAGAAACAAACAAAATTGTATATCAATAAAATAAACCTCTGCAGTGAAGATAACTACTAGTTTTTGTTTGCTTGCTTTGCTTTAATTGTTTTTAAAACAGGGTTTGTGAGAGCCAAAGTTATGTTTTAAGTTTTAATTACTGTGCCTAATTGATCCATAAATTTAAAAAAGGCTTCTGTACTAAGTAGGGAATTACTTTTGCCACTAAAACCTTGAATGTCTAAAATTGGAGACTGTGTGTTGATTAGAAGGCAGTGTTTGGCTATAATAGCTCCTGTGTCTATAATATTTATGAGGATCTGGTTGATGGAAACTGTAATATAATGTTTATTAAGAGACAATAACGAGTCCAGATATGTCTGTAGAATCAGGTTGTTGATTTGGCAACCAAATCAAAGATATATAGGATCATATAAGGAATAATAATCAATTTTACCCATCGAGTTAGAGCTGGAATTTCTTAGAGTAGCTAGGAATAAACTGTAATATGATTTTGACCAGTTATAATGCAAATTAATATCATACATGCAAATAAAGTCTACTTTAATAGCCCAATTAGATTTTCTCAGTATCCAGGGAAAAGTTCATTGGACAGAGTCACCATAGATTTGTGAGGAGCCTCTACTACTTCTGGTATGTTAATTTTACAACTGTACTTACAGATAAGCCTAATCATGAGTTTCGTTTAATAGTGCTAATGAAATCTTACTGTTTTAGGGTTAGGGATGGAGTTGGGTGGCATGGTGCTTATTCCACAGGATATCAAATCTGCTCCTTTAGCAATATGCTGTTCTCCTGCTGTGTTAGCTTAGGTCACCAGAGTCACCAGGACACAAGACTGAAGGAATCTTTTGTCCTGTCCCAGAAGAAGCAGACTCCACTGCTCTCAAGCTGTGCAAAACAAAGTACTAGGGGTATCAGCAAGATTATTCTGCAAGATAGTACCAAGAATGACAAGCTACCCTTTATGTAGATCCACACCCTGGGCTACCAGGTAAGTAGAACATACCAACTAGTTGTCTGCCACCAGGCATCTATGTGACAATCCAATATCTTAGGCAATTCTGGCCAGAGATGGGTCTCCCAGTGAGTCAGGGGAATAACCTTGGGGTCAAAGACCACACAGGGTCCTCATTGCCACTGGACTGAGAAACTCCACTAGTGAGAATGGCACCATCAAGGCATAGAGATTATACATGTAGATGACAAAAGGAACCCCATTCTTAGCTTAAAGAGAGGTCAGAAGCCTTGGAAACAAAAGCATAGGCACTGGGATGAGAGGCATAGCTCAAGTCTTTTCATCATGCAACAGCAATACCCTGATCCGGACATTGACCCAGGATCCTCAGCTACCATTTAGACACCGGGGTATAAGGTAAGCCCCAAGGCAGTCAGTCTACTCAGAATTATGCTAACTTTGTGGATGGACCCACTACACAACCAACCTCTTAGAGACCACGGGACAAGATAGAAGCCAGGCATGTGTCACATCAGAGATAGACATCTGCACAATTCAACACCCAGGCTGAGAAATTGTTTCAAACTTTTCTAAACGCAAGTCCCCTGTGGACACTCTGTTGTGTATACCACTGAGCCCTTGAGTTTCTTAGTCTAGAGTCTAGATTCTTAGGCGAGAGGACATTCACCACCAAAATGATGCTCATCCTGTACCAAGACCACAGCCTGTGGCATCAGGTATGCTGGTCATGGGTTAGCATGCAGACTTAAAGCTGCCTTCCACCGCTTGGGTCGCAGATTGGATGGGAGCATCACAGATTAATATGTGCTGAAATGACAGGCTGAACAGGATCCTTATTTTGAATTAGTAATATGTCCACAGAAAAACATTATATCTCATCTCCCCCCCCCCCCGCCTGGACCACGTAGAATCTCCTTGGGATTGCCAGGCAATTAAGATCTCATGGTATGTCACAACCTAACATTTCTCCTTTCCCCACCCCATCATGGGTCAAACAGTATAATTTTATTTTCTTTCTCTAAAGGACTTCATGTACCACTGGGAGTTGTAACTTTCGTTTTCGTCTAATGCCACACAACTACCTACTATAGTTGCAGCCCAACATACATGTAGCACAGGAAGTACAGGCTTGGATTTCCTGTGGCAGCCATATTTGGGGGTGTGAGAGAAACTCTCCACCCAGGAGTCATCCACCTTAGAGAAGATATGTGAGCAACCTGCTTGTAAGTCAATCATATTCCCCTACTACCATCTAGGAGTGACGACAGCCCAAGTAGCCTTGGGGACAAGAGTGTCCCTCCTACTTGAAATTGTTGAAACCCCAGTCATCCCTACCCCACTTATCCTAGAATCAGATACTGCCTTGGGATTCTGACTTCTGTTCACGGTCTTGGGGATTCCCAGAAATCCCACAAAGCGATCACATATTTGTCAGTCCTTCGTCCTTTCTTCATCCCCTTCTCTCTCACTCAGCCCGTCCTTCCGCTATTCCGTCCTTCTTCTCTATAGCCGTTTTTACTCCTTCCCTCCAGTTCACGCTCACATCTGCTTTCTGTTCTCTCCACTGCATTTGCGGTGCTCCCATACACTTCTGGTGTAAAAGACGTGTGTGTGTGTGTGTGTGTGTGTGTGTGTGTGTGTGTGTGTGTGTGTACGTGTGTGAAATTGTGTTCCTTCTGCTGATGAATACACCGGCTTTGTCCTTCTCCATGTGTTCAGATGCCAAGGAGAACCAAGATGAAGTTGTGGATTTCTTTCTTTCTTTCTTTCTTTCTTTCTTTCTTTCTTTCTTTCTTTCAGATTTTTTGAGATAGGGTTTCTCTGTATACCTTTGGAGCCTGTCCTGGAACTAGCTCTTATAGACCAGGCTGGTCTGGAACTCACAGAAGTGGATTTCTTTTGAGTTTGGCCCAAATGTGACACCAGGGGACTGCCTGAGGAAACGGTGACCTGAGTTCTCTGTTATGTGCCCTGGTGTCCTTGAGTCTACGTAAACACCATCAGACAGCTTTCCTCTGTGTGGGTGGAGGGTTACAGACATCTGTACTTGATTGCATGCCCATGATAAAGAAAGCCCCATGTACAGGAGGGACTCTGTCCTTTGGAGAAAGGAAATAGTGGTAAATATTTTGAGTGGCAGTGGCTGTGTGGGGTAGAGAGAACTACTGTTTCCAGAAAATGAGATTGTAAGGATTTCTGGGAAGGCCCCAATAGATGGTTTGGAGCCACAACCCAGGACCTACCTCACAGACTGGTAACAGCTGGAAGGGACCAAGTTCCTCTTTGGTATTTTCTAGTCCCCAGTGAGGGTCCCTGGGAACCTCATCTTCCTTCAAAGCCTGAGGTGCCTCAACACAAAAACTCATGTGAGCTTTGAAGATGCCAACAGATACACTTGAACGCATGGACAGTGTCCTAGAGTACACAGGTTGCACGGCTCAGGGAAAGAAGACTAAAGGGTTTCTGTGATATTAGTTCTTTCTACTCTGACTTCCACCCATGGCTTCAGGAACTGGGGCACTCAAACCAGAAACAATCCCTATGTATTGTCTGCTTTACAAGCCATGGTTTCCTTCTGCCTGGTATGAACCCATCACTAGTCCTGCTAAGCCCTGCATGGGTAGGTGGTTGTCTCTCTTCTGCCAACTGCCCAACTACTTCACAGCCTAGCACATGCACACACAGAGAGAATCCCCACTTCATCACCCATGCAGGAAACCCTACCACGACCACCATCCATCTGCTCCAGGGAATCCAAACTCCAAGGAACACTTTTAGGAAGAAAATTTCAGGACTAAACCTAGCCTCCTTATTGTCTAGTAGCAAGTTGTTGGTATGAATTTTTTTCCTCAGAGAAGGGTGGAGGGAGAGACCCTGGAAAAAGGGGATTTGGACATACTTGGTACAACACTGCCATCAAGCAGAAATGCTTTCTTATTCCTGCTAATGCCTCAGTGTACTATTTCCAGGCAGGTCTGCAGGTGAGAGAGTTTTTAACGTGCATGGGGCCTCTGGTACCAAGACTGAGTTGAAGGAAGCTCTAGCCAGCATTCTAGTCCTCGAGTAATGCAGGGACCTGGTGACTTGTTGGCACACTCTTTCACCAGCTCCCAAGGCTCATGTTACCCTAGAGCAATAACCAGAGCTACACAGGAAGTGCAGGCTTAGATTTCCTGTGGCAGCCATGTTTCTCAGGGTGGGTGGAGCTCTCTTCTCGGAACTCAGCTGCCTAGGAGCAGAAAACCTGTTGGTGACTCCTTCATATCCTACTACCATCAAGGAACAGAGATAGTGCCCCTGGCTTCATGATGTTTTTTCTGAATCCCCTTCTGTACCTACCCCTCATTGCTGGAATCAGAATCAGTTTTTGGTATTCTGACTTCTGTTCACGGTCTTGGGGATTCCCAGAAATCCCACAAAGCGATCACATATTTGTCAGTCCTTCGTCCTTTCTTCATCCCCTTCTCTCTCACTCAGCCCGTCCTTCCGCTATTCCGTCCTTCTTCTCTATAGCCGTTTTTACTCCTTCCCTCCAGTTCACGCTCACATCTGCTTTCTGTTCTCTCCACTGCATTTGCGGTGCTCCCATACACTTCTGGTGTAAAAGACGTGTGTGTGTGTGTGTGTGTGTGTGTGTGTGTGTGTGTGTGTGTGTGTACGTGTGTGTGTGTGTGTAACATTGTGTTCCTTCTGCTGATGAATACACTGGCTTTGTCCTTCTCCAAGTGTTCAGATGCCAAGGAGAACCAAGATGAAGTCGGGAATTTCTTTTGAAAGCAAGCAGATGGTCTGATTGTTTTGTTTTTTTTTTTTCCTCAGAGAAGGGCGGAGGGAGAGACCCTGGGAAAAGGTATCTGGGCATACTTGGTACAACACTGCCATCAAGCAGAAATGCTTTCCTGTTCCTGCTAACACCTCAGTGTGGTATTTCTAGGTCTGCAGGTGAGGAAGTGAGCATGCATGGAGACTCTGGTACCAAGAATGAGGTAAAGGAAGCTCTAGCCAGCATTCCAGTCCTCGAGTAATGCAGGGACCTGGTGACTTGTTGGCACACTCTTTCACCAGCTCCCGGGGCTCATGTTACCCTAGAGCAATAACCAGAGCGACACAGGAAGTGCAGGCTTGGATTTCCTGTGGCAGCCATGTTTCTCAGGGTGGGTGGAGCTCTCTTCTCGGAACTCAGCTGCCTAGGAGCAGAACCTGCTGGTGACTCCTTCATATCCTACCACCATCAAGGAACAGAGATAGTGCCCCTGGCTTCATGATGTTTTTTCTGAATTCCCATCTGTACCTACCCCTCATTGCTGGAATCAGAATCAGTTTTTGGTATTCTGACTTCTGTTCACGGTCTTGGGGATTCCCAGAAATTCCACAAAGCGATCACATATTTGTCAGTCCTTCGTCCTTTCTTCATCCCCTTCTCTCTCACTCAGCCCGTCCTTCCGCTATTCCGTCCTTCTTCTCTATAGCCGTTTTTACTCCTTCCCTCCAGTTCACGCTCACATCTGCTTTCTGTTCTCTCCACTGCATTTGCGGTGCTCCCATACACTTCTGGTGTAAAAGACGTGTGTGTGTGTGTGTGTGTGTGTGTGTGTGTGTGTGTGTGTGTGTGTACGTGTGTGTGTGTGTGTAACATTGTGTTCCTTCTGCTGATGAATACACTGGCTTTGTCCTTCTCCAAGTGTTCAGATGCCAAGGAGAACCAAGATGAAGTCGGGAATTTCTTTTGAAAGCAAGCAGATGGTCTGATTGTTTTGTTTTTTTTTTTTTCCTCAGAGAAGGGCGGAGGGAGAGACCCTGGGAAAAGGTATCTGGGCATACTTGGTAC
Organism: Cricetulus griseus; assembly: GCF_003668045.3. Lineage (NCBI taxonomy): Eukaryota > Metazoa > Chordata > Mammalia > Rodentia > Cricetidae > Cricetulus > Cricetulus griseus. The sequence continues at coordinate 32,747,432 of NC_048604.1, read as the reverse complement.
AACACTGCCATCAAGCAGAAATGCTTTCCTGTTCCTGCTAACACCTCAGTGTGGTATTTCTAGGTCTGCAGGTGAGGAAGTGAGCATGCATGGAGACTCTGGTACCAAGAATGAGGTAAAGGAAGCTCTAGCCAGCATTCCAGTCCTCGAGTAATGCAGGGACCTGGTGACTTGTTGGCACACTCTTTCACCAGCTCCCGGGGCTCATGTTACCCTAGAGCAATAACCAGAGCGACACAGGAAGTGCAGGCTTGGATTTCCTGTGGCAGCCATGTTTCTCAGGGTGGGTGGAGCTCTCTTCTCGGAACTCAGCTGCCTAGGAGCAGAACCTGCTGGTGACTCCTTCATATCCTACCACCATCAAGGAACAGAGATAGTGCCCCTGGCTTCATGATGTTTTTTCTGAATTCCCATCTGTACCTACCCCTCATTGCTGGAATCAGAATCAGTTTTTGGTATTCTGACTTCTGTTCACGGTCTTGGGGATTCCCAGAAATTCCACAAAGCGATCACATATTTGTCAGTCCTTCGTCCTTTCTTCATCCCCTTCTCTCTCACTCAGCCCGTCCTTCCGCTATTCCGTCCTTCTTCTCTATAGCCGTTTTTACTCCTTCCCTCCAGTTCACGCTCACATCTGCTTTCTGTTCTCTCCACTGCATTTGCGGTGCTCCCATACACTTCTGGTGTAAAAGACGTGTGTGTGTGTGTGTGTGTGTGTGTGTGTGTGTGTGTGTGTGTGTGTGTGTGTGTGTACGTGTGTGTGTGTGTGTAACATTGTGTTCCTTCTGCTGGTGATTACACTGGCTTTGTCCTTCTCCAAGTGTTCAGATGCCAAGGAGAACCAAGATGAAGTCGGGAATTTCTTTTGAAAGCAAGCAGATGGTCTGATTGTTTTGTTTTTTTTTCCTCAGAGAAGGGCGGAGGGAGAGACCCTGGGAAAAGGTATCTGGGCATACTTGGTACAACACTGCCATCAAGCGGAAATGTTTTCCTGTTCCTGCTAACACCTCAGTGTGGTATTTCTAGGTCTGCAGGTGAGGAAGTGAGCATGCATGGAGACTCTGGTACCAAGACTGAGGTAAAGGAAGCTCTAGCCAGCATTCCAGTCCTCGAGTAATGCAGGGACCTGGTGACTTGTTGGCACATTCTCCCGCCAGCTCCAGAGGCTTATGATATCCTAGAGCAATAACCAGAGCTACAGAGGAAGTGTAGGCTTGGACTTCTGTGGCAACCATGTTTGTTAGAGTCCTAAAGACCTTTCTGGTCATGAGTTAGCTGCTTTGGAGAAGATGTGTGGGCAACCTGCTTATGACTCCTTCAGATCTTCATACCACCATCATGGACTGAAGACAGCCCAAGTAGCTGTGTGCACAGCAGTGTACATGGCTTCATGATTTTCTTTTAGTTCCCATCAGTACCACTTTTTCCTAGAATCAGATAGGGCTTTTGGGTTTCTAGCATTGTTTATGGGCTTGGAGCATCTCCAGAATTTCCAAAGGGCTACATGTTTGTCCGTCCTTTCCTTCATTCCCTTCTTTCTCCATCGGGGCAGCCTTCCTCCATCCTTCCTTCTTACCTGTTCTCCGTTTTCACCGGCTCCTTCCATCCAATGCTCTCATATCCATTCTGTTCTCTCCAATTCATTTTACTAGCTGCCACATGGCTTGTATTGTGAAAGACATGTTATTGTGGCAGTGTGTGTGTGTGTGTGTGTGTGTGTGTGTGTGTGTGTGTGTAAAATTGTGTTCCTACTCCTGATGCCTACACTTTTTCCTTCTCCATGTGTTCAGATGCCAACGAGAAAAGAAGATGAAGGTGTGGATTTCTTTTGAGTTTGGCCCAAATGTGGCACCAGTGGACTACCTGAGGAAAGGGTGTGGTGGACCTTTGTGGGACTGTCATTGTGGCAGGAGCCAAGAGACCTGGGTTCTCTGTTACGTGTCCTGGTGCCCTTGAGTCTATGTAAATACCATCAGATAGCTTTCCTCTGTGTGAATGGAGGGTTACAGACATCTGTACCTGGCTGCATGCACACGGTAAAGAAGGGTCCATATACAAGAGGGACTGCAGATCTTCAGAAAAAGCAAGTACTGGAAAATATCTTGTATTATGATAAATCTTTCTGCCAAATGCCACCGAGCCCCCCTGTCACATGTGCGCTTTACGCCAGCCGCCCACCCGAGTTAGGCCCAAATGAATACACAGAAACTTGTATTAGGTTCAAATCTGCTTGGCCAATGACTAGGATTCTCATCTGCTATCTCAGTCTCAATTATCATAAATCTATATATATTATAAGACTTATCTTATCGGACACCTTGTTAGCGTCCTCCCTTGCTGGTGGATCATATCCTGCCGCTGGCGGAGGCAAAGGGAAAAAGGGAGGCCCTTCCTGTTTCTCCTTCGCTTAAATATGAGTCTCCTTGCTATGTCACTTCCTGCCTGGATCAGCACTTCTCTACTACATTTCCCAGAATCCTCTTTGACTCCTAGTCCCATCTAACTTGCTGTCTCATTGGCCAAACAGTATTTTATTTAACAGTCAATAAGATAAGCATACACAGCACATTCCCCATCAATCTTGAATGGCAATGGCTGTTTGGGCAAGAGAAATTATTTGGTTAACACGTTGATATCATAATGGTAGCTAAGCAAGTCCAAAGTGATGGTTTCCAGCTCCAGACCAGGTCCTGGTAGGCAAGTAGTTGCAGAGATGGAATTAAGTTTTGTTAAATTCCTTTGATTTAATTTTCTAATCCAGAAATCAGGATTCTGGAGAACCTACAGTTCCACTAGAGGCTGAGAATGCCTCTAAGCCATAATGTCCTGAGTAGTGTAGATTATGGCTGACACTATGCCCTTGAATTCACAGACAGGGGCTAGGGATGCAGCTTGTGTCCTTTGGACCAAAATCTCCAAAGAGTTTAAGCTGTATCTGTCAACTCTGCTCTGACTCTTGGCCATTGAGTTCTGAACTGGAGTGCTCAAAACGGAGACCTCCCATATAGTTTTGTCCTCTGTCCTCCCTGGATCCTCCTCCTGCCAGGAAATTAGCCATTGCTGCTCCTAGGATGGGGGTGGGGTGGGGTGGGATGGTGGATGGTTGTCTGTCTCATGTCAACTGCCCATATTCTCTGTCCTCTGTACACTCTCTGTCAGCAGGCAGGTATGTGAGTGGCATCAAGTGGCCTTGAAGTAGAACCTTGATTGTGGCCTGGCTACGTCTGCACTCACATGGGAGACCTGGACACTATATGTGGTACTGCTGTGCCCCATTGTCAAGGTGTCAGTTGAAGACCCTCTGAGCATGTGCCAGTTAGAGTACTCCTATCGTAGTGTGACAGGGATGACTGTGCTCAGGCCTAGGACAAGTTTCTGCCCAGGTTTTTATTTCTGTGGCTTTATCTGACTTTTGCATCCTGTGAAGAAGAATCCAATTTAGTTTTCATGATGGTGTTTCTATGTAGTGGATGTGACATACCATTGTGATGGACTAAGTCAAAATTGTGGGACTGAGGACCCACCCCATTCCCCCATCCTACTCCACTGTCTCCGATTCACAGGCCTAGGCAGATTCCATAAAAGGAGGCTCCTAGTCCCAACTATGGCCAGCATTGTCCAAGATTGTTCTGAGCCAGCTTGACGTCAAGTATCAAGTGGTTGACTAGTTTTTTTTTTTTCCCCCTCAGAGGAAGGTGGAGGGAGATACCCAGAAAAAGGTTTCCTTGGCATTCATGGAGCAATACTGCCATCAAGCAGAATTGCTTTCCAGTTCCTGCCATCATCTTGGGCGTGCTGTCTCAGCCAGATTGGTTGAGCAGGGAGCAAGGAATGCATGGGGACTCTGTTTCAAGAATGAAGTGAAGGGGACTCTAGTCAGTCCTGAGCTAATCCATGGTCCAGGGAACTGATAGGGCCACTCCCTTCTAAGCTTCTGAGGGTCACCCTGCCTCACAGCCATAACCAGAGAGATACAGGAAGTATAGGATTCAATTTCCTGTGGCAGCCACATTTGTCAGGGTGTAGAGGAAGTCTTTTCCCGAGAGTCGGCAACCTAGGACCAGACATGAGTACAGCATTCTTTTGAATCCTTCAAATTCTCCAGCTATCAAGAAATAAGAGATACCTAAGTGCCTGTGGGCACAACAGGGTCTCTGGCTTCATGATTAATTTTTTTGTATTGTCACCTGTATCTACCCCTCCTTTCCTGGAGTCAGACATTGCCTTGGGACTTCTGGTCTCTGTTCATGGGATTGTGTGGTGGGTCCCCAGAAATGCCAACAAAAATTCAAACATAAGTCAGCCAGTCATTTCCTTCCTTCTTTCTGTCATCCTCCCTCTATGTACCCTTTCTCTCCTCCTTTTTTCCATACGTACATCCTCAGTTTGTTGTGTGTACCTCATTGTCCCCTTGCTTTCTGTCTGTCTTTGTGATTTTCAGGGTTTTCCTTCCCTTTGTACTTCCGCTGTCTTTTCAGGAATACTGCAGGTAGCAATCAGTGTCCTAAATATGTGAATGGGGGGTCAGCATGAAAAATCAGGTTCCCAGCACAATGCAGGTATATGTGGAATAATTGAAAGGATCTGCTTTGGGGGTGCTGGGATATGGTGTGGAGGAATCTTAGTTTGTCAGCCAAGGCAATTGATGATAGAAGGAAAACAGAAGCAGAAGATGGTGTCTGTGTTGGAGAGCTCTATGCCAGTTGACAGACACTGATGTCATCTGAGAGCAGGGAACTGAAAAGATGTTTCCATAATTTCTGGCTGTAAGTAAGCCTGAAGGGCATTTTTTAAATTCAGTAATTGATGGGAGACTCTCCTGCCCATTGTGGGTAGTGTAACTTGGGGGGGCGATGCTCTTGGAATCTATAGGAAAGCTGTCTGAAAACACATGGGAGCATGCCCCTACACAGCACCCCTCCATGGCCTCTGCATGAGCTCCTACCTCCAAGTTCCTGTCCTGTTTGTGTTCCTGTTTTGGCTTCCTCCAATGATGAACAGTCATGTAGGAGTGTAAGCCATGATAAATCCTTCCCTCCCCAGTTTGCTTTTGGCTGTGGTGTTTATCAGAGCAATAACAACCTTCACTAAGATAATGTCCTACCTTGGGGTCAGAGCAACCACAGTCAACAAGGAAAGTAGACATGAGGTAAGATTGGTGCCACATGTAATGGTTTCACTACCAAGACCTCATCGGCCAATCCCGCCAAGCTTGAACATGGACTTGTATGCAGGCCACCGCTCTCACAGGGTCATCTTTCCTAGGCCTCCTTTTTGAAAAGACCCAGAGAACACCCAGGGTCAGGTAAAAAATGGCTCCCCAGTATGTGATGACTGTTGTCAGTGGGAGGCTGTTCAGTTCACCCAGAGGAATTATGGGAAGAGTTAGGCCCAACTTTGGCAGTTAGAAGAAATGAGGCCATATTCTCCTAGACACAGGAGTAACTGCTTTGTTGTTTGTATGTTAGTTTATACATTCTCAGTCTGGCCCCTGCAGAGGAAGGCCACAGAACAGTGGTTCTCAACCTGAGTCGCTAACCCTTTGCAGGTACAAGGACTCTTTTATAAGGGGTCACCTAAGACCAGCAGGAAACATAGATATTTACATTACAATTCATAAGAGTAGCAAAATTAGAATTATGGAGTAGCAATGAAAATGATGTTAAGGTTGGGGGTCACCACAACATGAGGTACTCTATTAACGGGTTGCAGCATTAGGAAGGTTGAGAACCACTGCCATAGAGTTTCCAGAAACTATGGCAAAGCATCCCACCCCTAGTAGGTGTGGAAGACACTCCCAACTCAGACACATGCGGCCAGTTGGTCTGAGGTGTAAGCCCATTATGGATTCAGCCCTTGGCAAGTACACAGGTGGGTGCACCTAACAGGAAGTGTTCAGATCAGAGACTGGTATCCTGTCCTTTCAGGAGGCAGCCTTTTTTGTTTTTGATGTAGTGTCCAAGACCTTCCAGTTGAAAGTCACCATCACTGGCCATCATAAGGGCTCCCTCAGCTAGGCTTGGCAGTGATGGAGTGTCTGAAAGCACTTGTAGGTCTGTCTGCAGGACAAAAATGACTGTCTTTCTTCCATTGTGCTGTTCAGACCTTGTCAACAGTGATTTGATGTGCACTGTTAGTCCAGTCCTTTAGATAGGAGCTTCCTGTGGGACAGTGAGAAGTACTTCCCAAGAGAAAATGGTAATTTCCCCAGGAATCCAGAGACCATGATTCAAGCCTACTTTTGCTATGAAATGTATGTTAGCACTGTGTGTGTGTGTGTGTGTGTGTGTGTGTGTGTGTGTGTGTGTGTGTGTGTAACACTGCATTCCTTCTTCTGATGCCTACACTTTGTCCTTCTCCATGTATTCAGATTGCCAAGGAGAAAACATGATGGCTGTGTGGGGTAGAAAGAATGGCTGTTTCCAGACAGTGAGATCATAAGGTTTTCTGGGAAGGCCCCAATAGGTGGTTTGGAACCACAGCACAGGAATTGACATGCTGGTAGCAGCTGGGATGGACTAACAGTTGTTTGATATTTTCTAGTCCCCAATGAGGGTCCCTGGGAACCTCCTCTTTCATCAGAGGCTGAGGTGCCTCAACACAAAAGCTCATGTCAGCTTGGAAGGTGGCCGCAGATACACATGAATGCACGGATAACATCCTAAAATACACAGGTTGGAGACTCAGGGGAAGAATACTAAGGAATTTAGGTGACATTTGTCCTTTTTCCTCTGAATCCAGTCCGTGATGCAGGAAATGGGACACTCAACATGGAAACATCTGTTGTTTTCTATCCCCTATACAACCTGGCATATCCTTCTGGTGTAAATCCCTTGCTGGCCTTATGGCTGGTGTGGGCAGGTGTGTCTCCCTTGTGTACCATGCCTACCTTCCTCTCTGCCCTAGGCAATCTCACTTTCAGGAGCCTGAGTGTAAGGAGGGGTTCAGCAGCCTTGAACTAGGAGCTTGCATGTGGAAAGGATATACAATGTCTACACACCCACAGGAGGTCTGGACACTCCATGGACACTGACACCTAGCTTCAAGTCTCCCACTGAATGCCAGGCAGGTATAGGCAGTAAGCATGTTCCTGGCAGGGTATAGGGTTTGTGCTCAGGCCATGGTCCACTTTGTGCCCAAGATTTTCTTTCTATGCCTTCTTCTGACACATGATTCTAATTTACTGGTTCCCAATTTAGTTTTGCTGTATGGTCCTTAACCCTTGAGATCATGTCGTACCCTTCTGTTGGAGTGGGATTGAGGAAATGGTAGGGTCTGAGACCTCCCAGACAATATGCATAAAGACTCCTAGGCTCACCACTGGCTACAAGAAGCCAAGATTAAATTTACCCTTTTGGAGCCATGAGTATGCTCAGGCTACAGAAGAGGCTTGCCTCTAGCGTCCTCCGTTGTGGTAAAAAGAAGGTCTGGTTGGACCCCAGTGAGACCAATGAAATAGCCAATGCCAACTCCCATCAGCAGATAAGGAAGCTGATCAAAGATGGGCTGATCATCCGGAAGCCCGTGACTGTTCATTCCCGGGCCCGATGCCGGAAAAACACTTTGGCTGGACGGAAGGGCAGGCATATGGGCATAGGGAAACGGAAGGGTACTGCCAATGCGAGAATGCCTGAGAAGGTGACCTGGATGCGAAGGATGCGGATGCTGCGTCGACTTCTCAGGAGATACCGGGAATCCAAGAGGATTGACCGCCACATGTACCATAGCTTGTACCTGAAGGTCAAAGGGAATGTCTTCAAAAATAAGCAGATTCTCATGGAGCACATCCACAAGCTGAAGGCAGACAAGGCCCGCAAGAAGCTCCTGGCTGACCAGGCTGAGGCTAGCATGAAAGCGCCATGAGGAGCACCTCCAAGCCAAGAAGGAGGAGATCATCAAGACTCTGTCCAAGGAGGAAGAGACCAAGAAATAAAGCTTCCCTCATGTCTGTACATAGTGGGCTGCCTGTGGCCTCAGGTGGATCAGTCATTAAAATAAAACAAGCCTTAAAAAAATACCCTTTTGGAATCTCATGGCAAATTGTTTCACTTTTTTTTATTCAGAGAAGGGCGGAGGGAGAGGCCCTGGAAGACTGGTACCTTGACATTGATGGTGCAATACTGCCATCAAGCGGTATGTCTGTACGGTTCCTACCAATACCTCATTGTGCTTTCTTTCAAAAAGTCTGGGGGCGAGGGGTTGAGGAATACATTGTGGACTCTGGTGCCTTGAAGTAATAAGGGCTTCAGATAGCCCGGTCCAACTGACAGGTGAGGGCCTCACCTTTGCAATCCCTGAGGCTTGCTCTAGTGCAGAGCAATAACCAGGGCCACACAGGAAGTACAGGCTTGGATATCCCATGGCAGCCATCGTTGTCAGGCAGGGGAGTAGCTCTCTGTCCAGGAGTCAGCAGACCTGAAGCAGAAATGTGTGCAAAGTGTGGAGGATCAGAGATGATGGAGTGCCTGTGATTCCATGTTTCCACATCTTCATGGTTATTTTACAACCTTCACCTGTACTTACCCCTGACCTTGGGATAGACTCTGACCTCAGGATCCCAGACTCTGTAGGTGGGCTTGGGGGATCTCCAGAAACATAATCAAGAGTTTAGCTATCCCTCAGTCAGTCCTTCTTTCATATCTTCTTCTTTTTCTTTCGCCCTCAGTCCATCCTCAGCACATCCCTTCTTTGTTTCCTATTTTCATTTTCCACTCCTTCCCCCATCCTGCTGGCATTCCCCCTCTGCCCTCTCTCTCTCTCTGCTTCATGTGCAGTTTCTTCTTACTTTCTGTCTTTTCTGCATTTTGACTTTCTTTTTGTTTCCTTTCTAGTCTGCTGTCCTTGATGAGGGCTTAAATTAGAATGCAGTGTCCAGTACCTTTAGCCAGGTGTTTAACATCAAAACCAGGTCTCCAGCACAATCCATGTTATGCAGTATGGGAGACACACATTCAGGGGTGGATTGAGGTGGGCATCATTGTCCTGTGATCCAATGAGTGAACAGGAAGAAGGAGCAGGCCGAGTCCTTGCTTGGGATGAAGCTGAGTCAACAAGGAAGTTCGAGGTGAGGCAGGAGAGCTCCCGAGTGAACTGCTTTCAGGACCAGTGCCCTCTTGGTCATGCTCATTGGCTGCAAGAAGTGTTTTATATGCACGTTGCCACTCTTAAAGTCCACAGGCAGTGAGACCAAGATATGGTTCGGACACCTACCCTAGGGCCTGGTCGGCAGGTATCAGGTAAAATTGAGTGGAGTTTCTTCTTTTGACATTTCCTATCCCCCAAATCAAGATTCTGGAGGGCCTACAGATCCAGCAGAGGCCAAGAATGCTTCTAAGCCATAACATGCTGAGTACTGTAGATTATTTCTGACACTATGACCTTGAATTCACAGACAGGGTCTAGGGATGCAGCTTGGGTCCTTTGGACCAAAATCTCCAAAGGGTCTGTCTTCTCTTCTCTTGAGTCTTGGCCGTGGAGTTCTGAACTGGAGCTCTTACAAGGGAGTCCCCACATATGGTTTTGTCCTTTGTCCTCTCTGGATCCTCCTTCTGCCAGGAAATTAGCCATTGCTGCTCCTAGAATGGGGGCTGGTGGATGGCTGTCTGTCTCATGTCAACTGCCCAAATTCTCTGTCCTCTGTACACAATCTGCCAGCAGGCAAGTGTGTGAGGGTATTAGTGGTATCAGGTGACCTTGAACTAGAACCTTCATTGTGGCCAACCTATGTCTGTACTCTCATGGGAGGCCTGGACACTATATGTGCTACCCCTGTGCCCATGTGCTCATTCGAATGTTCCTATCAGGCTCTGAGCGGGAGGGCCATCCTTAGCAGGAGGTCTTGTTTCTGGCCAAAATTTAACTTCTTGGGCTTCTCTTGACTGTTGCATATAGTGATGAGAATTCCAACTAAGTTTTCCTGTATGGGTCTTATGCCTTGAGAGTGTGACTTGCAGTTGTTGAGAATTGTCTGAAAACAGTGGGGTTTATGCAGTAAAGCTCCAAGGCCCATTTGTGTTTAGACTTGTCCAAGACTAATCTAAGCCCTCCTGGAGTCTACTATCAATCTGTGTCTTTCTGTTTTTTTCCTCAGAGGAGGGCGGAGGCATGGGCCCTAGAAGATTGTCCTTTGGCATTCTTGGTGCAACACTGCCATCAAGCGGAATTGCTTTCATGTTTGTGCCACCATCTCAGTGTGCAGTTTGTCAGCAAGTCCAGAGTGAAGAAGCAAGGAATAAATGGGGACCGTGGTCCAAAAACAGAACCAAAGGGGGCTCCTGTTATTCCAATTCAGATAATGGGCGAGAGGACCTCACCATTTGCCAGCCCTGGAGGCTCGCTCTACCCCAGAGCAATCACCGAGCAACACAGAGAAGTACAGGCTTGGATTTCCTGTGGCAGCCATATTTGTCAGGGTGGGAGGAGCCCTCTGCCTAGGAGTCAGCAGCTTTGAGCAGATATGTCATAGCGTCAAGGATCAGAGCCTGTTCTTGGGCATGTGGTCACAACAGGATACCCAGCTTCTTATTTTTTTTTTTTAACTTTCAACCGTATTTACCCCTATTTCCTGAAATCAGACTCCGCCCTTGGGAGTTTTATCTCTGTTCATGGGCTTGGAGATCCCGAGAAGCACCACCAAGATGTCATTTATCTGTCAGTCAGTTCTTCATTCCCTCATTCCTTTCTTCCTTCCTCCTTCAACTTGTCCTTCGTCCCTTCCTTCCTCCTGTCCTGCTTGCCTCACATCCTGCCTCCCATTCTGATGTCATTAGCTGTTTCTCTCTGCTTCATCTTCTCCTTTTTGCTTCTTGTTTTCCATCTTTTCAGTATTTTGACTTTCTTTTTTCCTCCTTTGTACTTTTGCTGTCTTCAGAAGTTCTGTATGAAGAGTCCAGTGTCCTTTACCTATCAGCTAAGAGTTCACCAAGAAACCCAGGATCCTGGCACAATCCAAGAGAATGGGAATAACTGCAAGGGTAAGATGCAGGTGGAGCATTCTTGTGTGAGCCAACTGGGTGTGAAGAGAAAGAAGGCAGAGTCCTTCCTTAGGGTGGTTCTGAGTCAACAAGCAAAGTAGTTGTGAGATAGGAAGGGTGTCATGTGGACTGCTTTCAATGCCAGTGCCTCACTGGCCAAACCAGTAGGTATAAAATGGACTTAAAGCAGGTTATCCCCATTGGAGGCTTCTCTTTCCTAGGTCAGCTTGCTCAAGAGTACCAGAGAATATCCAGGATCAAGGTCAAGAAAGCTGCCCCCTACACATGTACCATGTGATGGCTGCCAAAAGCGGGAAAGTGACCTGTCATCCACTAGAGAAGTTATGAGTAGAGTGAGGCCCAACTTTAGCAAGTAGTGGAGGATGACTATTCTTTTCCTTAAATTGATGGTGAGCTGGTATGTGTGTTTGTATGTTAGGAAGTACATTCTGAGGGTATCTGCTGCAGAGAAGGAAGGCCATTGATGGTCCAGACACTGCGGTAAAGCATCCTACCTATAGTAGGTATGGAAGATAGACCTAAGTTAAAACACAGAAGGGCTGTTTCTCTGAGCTCAAAGCCCTTAGAGAGCCAGCCTCTCAGCTGAAGAACAGGTGTGTGCATCAGTGGAGTTGAGATCATGGAAGTGTGGCATCTGGTGTTGTGAGAGGGTGGATGCCTTTGCTTATGACATGATGCCAGGGACCTTTTCCTGGAAAGTATTTTCCAGAAGTAGGTTCTAGAACAAGTCTATAATTGTGGGTGGTCTAAGGTCAGTGAGAAGTCAGGCCAATCACAGTGATTTCAATCACCATGATCAGAAACAAGACAAGTGCCCCTTGAGCTGGATCTTGGTAAAGATGGAGAGTTTGAAAGCCCCGGCAGGGCTGTCTGGAGGAGAAAGGGGTAGAATCCTTTTCATCTGAGCATTACAGTCTCAACAATGAGGTGGCAGGCCACTGGATATTTGGTCCTGGTCACTCTATGGGTCAGACTTGATGCCTAGTGTCCAGGGTACTGTGATTTTGGTAGGATGAGTGGTGCTGTATTTAGCCAAGGACCACTTTATGCCTAAGATTTTGTTTCTGTGGCTTCTCCTGACTTTTGCAACTAGAGAAGGAGGTCCCTATTCAGTTTTTGGCCCTTATACCTTGAGGCTGGACCTTATCCTTGTGGAGGAGTGTCTCAATATATTGAGACCTAGATTCCTATAGGGTCTGAGACCCTCCAGACCAGATCCATAAAGTAAGATTCCAAGCTCTTCTCTGGCTATGTGGGGCCAACTTATAGCCAAGATATTTAGGAGTTTAGTGTCACGTTGACATTTTTCAGGTTTTTTTTTTTTCCTAAAAGGGCGGAGGGAGTGAACCTGGAAGAAGGGTGCCTGTGCATTCCTAGTACTCTACTGCCATCAAGTGGAATTGCTTTGCTGTTCTCATCAACACCTCAATGTGCCTTTTGTTTGTTGGTCTGGGAGCGAAGGGATAAGGAATGCTTGGGGCTTATAAGGAATGCTTGGGGCTTCTGGGACAAATACCGAGGTAAAGGAGGCTCTAGCCAGCTTTACAGTTCTGGGGTGCCCAGGGTAAGACTCAGCCAGTGCCAGCCCCCAAGGCAGCACGGACTTCAGAGTTATAAAGTCAGAAATACGGGCTTTGTTATCTTGCGGCAGCCATGTTTGACACAGTGCGGAGGATTCATCACCGGGGACTCAGATCCGTGAGTAACTTGCTTCTCAAGGTACAGAGCCTGTCCAATTGTCCCTGAACGTTTATCTTTTTAGACACCTACCAGCACATATACTTCACCTCCTAGGATCAGCTACTGCCCCGGGAATTCTGGTCTCTATGCTCATAAGCTTCCGGGTCCCCAGACATTCCACCTAGAGAACATAAATTTGTCAGTCAGTCCATCTTTCCTTCCTTTATCCTTCTGTCCATCCTACTCTCCCTTTCTCCCTTACTTATCTCCATCTTTTCATACTTCTTCCCTTCCTTTCAGACTTAGATCCTCCGTCTGTTGTCTGCTTCGCTTTCTCACCCTTGTTTTCTGTGTTTATGTCTTGTGGCTTTCTTTTTATTCCCTTTATTCCCTTTGTTGTCCTTCAGGAGTTCTGCAGAAACTGTCTTGAACCTGTAAACCAAAGATTCGGCAACAAAATCAGGTCCCCAGAGCAACGCGAGGGTACAGGAAAAACTACAAAGGTGAGATACAGGCAGGGCATTATGTAGCCTCTCAAAGTAGGCGGGAAGTTGGCCCAGGGGAGACATCCATCCCAATTTGTCTGAGGACTTGCAATCGAATCATACCTGGAAGTGGACTCCGTGGTACAGAGAGGACAAAGGGCACATTCGAGCTCCAGTTCCCTATGCCACAGCCAGGAATCAGCATGAAGAGGACAGTTGCCAGACAAGCATTTTGGTCTTCCTGCCCAGAGACCCCTGTTGTAGATTATTTTAAGGTATGTTACTTTTGTTTATGTTCTGGAACATTTGTTTAATTATGCAAAGATGTGTCTGATTAAATACAATTCACCTGAGGTCAGGAGGCTGCGCAAGAAACTACTTGACAGGAAGTTGTGAGGAGGAGCCAGGTGGAAGAGGGTTTGTAAGGAGGGGCGAGAAAAAGCAGGAGGACTTCTTGAGAGACCTGAGGAGGTGAGCTAGGTGAGCTACTTGCTATTCAGCCTCTCTGGGAAGCAGGATTCTACCTCAAAATGAAAGAAAGAAAGAAAGAAAGAAAGAAAGAAAGAAAGAAAGAAAGAAAGAAAGAAAGAAAGAAAGGAAGGAAGGAAGGAAGGAAGGAAGGAAGGAGGAAAGGAAGGAGAGGGGAGATATAGGAGTGATAAGATGAAAAGGTAATTGATGAATCTACTTTAAATAACAGGGTAGATCATTAAATCTATTATAAACTAAAGGACAACTGTTGATCTAAAATATTTTGTATTCTTAAGGATTGCTACAAATTTAAGGTCATACCAACTAAGAATCTAAGCAATAGTGGAGAGGCTACCTTAAATGCTCTTCCCCTATAATAAGATTGATGACTACCTTAAATGCCATCCTAGAGCCTTCAACCAGTAGCTGATGGAAGCTGAAGCAGAGACTCACAGCTAAGCACTAAGCCGAACCCCTGGAATCCAGTCGCAGAGAGGGAGAAGTGATGAGCAAAAGGGTCAATACCAGGCTGGAAAATGCAACGAAACAACTGAAACAGCTGACCTGAACAAGGGGGAGCTCATGGACCACAGACTGATAGCTGGGAAACTTGCATAGGACTTATCCAGACCCCATGAACGTGAGTGTCAGTGAGGAGGCCTCGGCAATCTATGGGGCCTCTGGTAGCAGATTAGTATTTATCCCTAGCATACAAATGGACTTTGGGAGCCCATTCCTCATAGAGGGATACTCTCTCAGCCTAGACACACAGGGGAGGGCGGAGGCCCTGCTCCAAATGATATGACAGACTTTGAAGATTCCCCTCCATGGAAGGCCTTACCCTCCCTGGGGAGCAGAAAGGGTATGGGATAGGTAGGGTTTTAGTGGGGGGGGCAGGGGAGAAAGGGAGGGAGAGGAAACTGGGATTGACATGTAAAAAATATTGTTTCTATTTTAAATGCAAAATACAAAAAATTGCAATTACTAAAAAATTAAGCTCATTTTTGTTACAATACACTGTATATATATTTCTACTTTTGTTTAGAGGATTTTGTATATTGTATATTGTTACACTGTATATATGTTTCTACTCTTGTCTAAAGGTCTTTTGTAGGTTGATACAAATTTAAAGTGGTCTTTGTTGCCTCAATTGTATATGTGTTTCTCCTTTTGTTTAAGGTATTGTACCTAAGCACTTCATTTAAAAATGTAAGATAAAAGTACTAGCTTTTGAATCTTTTTTTTTTCGAGACAGGGTTTCTCTGTGTAGCTTTGGAGCCTCTCCTGGCACTCACTCTGGAGACCAGGCTGGCCTCGAACTTACAGATATCTGCCTGCCTCTGCCTCCCGAGTGCTGGGATTAAAGGCGTGTGCCACCAACGCCTGGCAATCTTTTTTTTTTTTTTTTTTTTTTTTTTAGTTACCGTGCTTTATCAGAGCTGTTTTTAATGATGTTGCTCAGAATGGTTTCCTTCCAGATGATGATTAAGAAGCTAATTTAAAAAAAAAATGGTGCCAGGTACCAGAAGAGTAACAGAACTGTGCTGTTTTTTCTGGGATTTTGTTTTTTACTTTTTTTTAAATGGAGAGTGCTGGATGTCTCTACAATTTTCTTCAAATGACTTCAGAACCTGGAAAAGCTGTTGTTGCTATTGATGCATAACATACTGCCATTATTGGTCTTTGAATATAAGTTTAAATATATATATATATATGTGTGTGTGTGTGTGTGTGTGTGTGTGTGTGTGTGTGTGTGTGTTCTAGTTTTTGAAAGCTATTGTTATAAACTATTTAGGGCAATCAAGAAGCATAGTTTAGTAGCTAGTCATTTATAACTATTTTTGTAGATATGTTAGGTATGTTTTCTAGGTTAAATTGATGTATTTTAGATAGATGGTCTTCAAACCTTTCAAAGACCTACAGAATATGGCATTTAAAATGTTTTGTTAATTTAGGGCTTTTCATGACAATGAGACACATTTGTTCCTGGCAATAGCAATTTACTTCATAAAGGATGATGGGCATCAAAGAAACTCCATAGAAGTTTGTTTTCATTGTGGCAAGCTGCTCTTGCCTGGACTGCTTGACAGTATGTTGTATAAACTGGACATGCAGGACCCACAGGAAATTGACTGTTGAACTTTGTCACAACAAGGCAAGATGGTTCTTCAGAGTTCCTGCTTCACAAAACAAACTGTCAGACATTCTGCAGGACACAGAGAAAAGTGACTGACAAACTGCCAATATAGGTGGGACAGTCTTTCAAATTTCCTGCTTCACTGAAAAGTCTGCCAGCTACTATGAGCCTGTAGGCTAAAGATAGATGCCCTTAACATTGCAAAGAACTTTGGGTGACTGTACAGACACTCAGATGTCTCTGTCATTTCTAGAGTTTTTAGAAGTTGTTTGCAATGCACTTAAATGATACTATAACCTTCTGCTGCCTTTGATGGAGTTGAAGGCTGGATAGTAATAGTTGCAGTTTTCCTTACATATGATAGAAAGTAAGTTATGTATAAAACTTTGCATTCGCTAAGGTAGGTAATGTATTTTCTTTGAATTTACTAAATGCAAATGGACCGAATATTGTAATTTAATTCTTGAAAACTGTTTTTGATGTATATAGTTTTACTATGTTGAAGTTAAAACCTTTCTTTTTATTTAGACAAAATGGGAAATTTGGGGGAATATTATTGTAAAGTGTGTGACTTTTGTTTATGCTGCATTTGTTTAACTC
This sequence comes from Cricetulus griseus, assembly GCF_003668045.3. Classification (NCBI taxonomy): domain Eukaryota; kingdom Metazoa; phylum Chordata; class Mammalia; order Rodentia; family Cricetidae; genus Cricetulus; species Cricetulus griseus. The sequence goes on along the minus strand of NC_048604.1, from coordinate 32,731,065 downwards.
TGTGAAGCTGTGCTACTGTGCCTGTTTAAAACACCTGGTGGAAAATGGTTGAAAGACACTTGAGAAAGTGCTCAACATCCTTAGCCATCAGGGAAATGCAACTCAAAACCACTCTGAGATACCATCTTACTCCTATCAGAATGGCTAAAATTAATAACACCAATGACAATCTATGCTGGAAGGGATGTGGAGAAAGAGGAACTCTCCTCTATTGCTGGTGGGAATGCAAACTTGCACATCCACTTTTAAATCAGTATGGCAATTTCTCAGGAAAATGGGAATCAGTCTACCTCAAGATCCAGCAATTCCTCTCTTGGGCATATACCCAAAGTATGCACACTCATACAATAAGAACATATGTTCAGCTATGTTCATAGCAGCATTGTTTGCAATAGCCAGAACCTGGAAGCAACCTAGATGCCCCTCAACTGAAGAATGGATGGAGAAAATGTGGTACATTTGCACAATGGAGTACTACTCAGCAGCAAAAACAAAACAAAACAAAACAAAACAAAACAAAACAAAACAATGGAATATTGAAATTCGAAGGCAAATGGATGGAGGTAGAGGAAACCATCCTCAGTGAGGTAACCCAATCACAAAAAGATAAACATGGTATGTACTCACTCATTTTTGATTTTTAGACATAGAGCAAAGGATCACTAGTCTACAATCCACACTACCAGAGGAGTTGGAAACAAGGAGGATCACAAGAGAAGATTGTAGAGTCCCTCGATGAAGGGGATGGGGACAAGAACCCCTGACCAAAGTGGGAGCCGGGGGCAGGAACAGGAAGGAGAGCCTTCATCCTGTTGCTGTTCGAGGCAGAGGCTAATACCCACAGCTAAGCACTGAACCACACCTCTGGAATTCAGTTGGGGAGAGGGAGGAGGGATGAGCAAAGGAGCTAAGATGGGGCTGGAGAGACCTGCAGAAACAGTGGACCTGACCTACGGATAGCATGGAGACCCTTGTCATAAAGCTGGAGAAACAGTATTGGACCAAACCAGGCCCTCTGAATGTGAGTGTCAGCTAGGAAGCCAAGGCAGACTATGGGACCTCTAACAGTGGAGCCAGTCTTTATCCCTAGAGCACAATGGACTTTAGGAGCCCATTCCCTATGGAGGGATACTATTGCAGGAAACAAGCCAAACTAAGGCCAAACATTCATAACTAAGAATAAGCCTTCATGAGTGATTTATTTGGGAGATGGGTGGTGGTCCCCCTTAAAAAGAAAAAGGAGCAAAAACATCACACAACAGACCCTAACTAGCATTGTTTTTGTTTTTTTGTTTTTTGCTGATAGCATGCTCAGCCCCTGCTGAAAGTGGAGGCTCCCTGGAACCACAATCTGAGGATATGAAAATAAAACCCTTATTTCAGCTGCTACTTGCACACCAGGTCCTGGGGTACAGTCCCATTCCATTTCTTTGGGCTTGCCCATCAACAATTATGATCTCACTGTGTGTGAACAACAGCTCCCTGTACCTGAAGCACCCATACCTACTCAAGATATTTGGTACTATTTCCTTTTTCCAAAGAACACAAAGTCCCTCTAAGACATCAATTTTCTTTATTATGTACATCCCAGCCATCTACCCATTTCTGAGGCCATGCACAAACACAAAGGTAGGCTTTCTGATGAAAGCTCCAGTCCTCTTGGTGCCTTCCAGGATGCCAGTACCACAACAAACCACTAATACTTCTTTTTACTGCAATTGGGGCAACTTCAAAAGAAACTCACAACTTACCTTCATCTTTATCCCCAGAGCATAGTACACAGTGGGAGCCAGAGACAAAGTAAGTATAGGTATCAGGAGAAGGAAGGTGTTTCAACACCTGGCCTTGTGTGTGTGTGTGTGTGTGTGTGTGTGTGTGTGTGTGTGTGTGTGTGTGTCTTTGTACATGTCCAATGAGGCTAGACCTCACTAGATTCATGGGAATTACCACTTTGTCTAGTGAAATGCTCTTCACTACCTAACAGGAAACCATGTGTCTTTAAGGAAAACCTGCAGAGGACCACCTCATCATTGTTGAACCTTTCTATACTACCCAAAGGAAAGGGGCAGCTCTCCCTTCTTCCTTCAGACAGCTGTCTGCCATTACTTCAAAGTCTCCATCTCTGCCAGCTCCCAGCTGGTGGAGCCATTCTCATGATGGCAAATAAGCTCCTTTGTGAGAGGCCTTCCCTGACTGTTCACAGTCCCGAGGCCAACCACTCTTATGGACTGTTTCTGTAACCTTCCACATATTTTCCAGCCAAAGATCCTGGCCACCGAGCATAGACAACCAACCTTTGATAGGATTGGATGCCACTCCTCTGTCATTCCCGTACTACCTGGCAGATACACCCACTGTCCTTCTCCTGAGAGAAGAGTTCATAAATGGCACACACTTTAGATAACAGCCCTTCATTTTATGAACTTAGAGCTATGTTCCACATTTACTAGAGGCAGGATGCTCTGAGTTCTGGATCCTTTATTGCCTTCCTTTCTTTGCCGGATGGACACACATGCGCGCGCACGTGCGCGCGTGAGCGCGCTGATGCACACACATGCACACATACAAGCACACGACAGTTCTTATGTCACAAGCTGATCACAGACAGGCTTCCCACTTAGGGTAGATATAGACATCACCCAGCGGAACAAACCTGTTTTGACCTTGAATTTGGTATTCTCTGGGAATCTTGAGCAGGGTAGCCCAGGAAGGAGAAGACTCTAAGTGTGGTGACCTGCCTGTGAGTCAGTTTTATGGTTGAGTTTGGCCAGGGGAGCAATGCTAATGAAGCCAGTCCCTGTGACACCTCTTCTGTCTCCCTTTGACCTTCCCTGCTTGACTATGGCTACCTTTCACCAGAGTCACTGTAAGGAAGCCCACTGCCTTCTGTTCCATACCGCTTCATATCCACTGGGTTCACATAGAAATGGTGCCCTGCCCTCAGATCACAATTTGAGTTAGTCTTCAAACCCTAGGATTGTGTTGGGGGCCTGCTTAGGTTGCTGTAGCCTTGGCTAACATATACAGGACATTGAATTCCACCTGCAGGACTTCTGAAGGACAACAAAATAGAAAGGAAAAGAGAAAGCCAAAATATGGAAAGACAGAAAGAAAGCAAGGGGAGCTGGAGAGAAAATGAAGCGAAGAGAACACAGTGCAGATGTCAGCCTGGGAGGGAAGAAGGGAGGGAATGATGAAGAAACAATAAGGAAGGAATGAAGGACTCACAAACAAGGTGGTGGAATATCTTGGGGAGCCCCAAACCCACTGGAAAAGGCAAGAAATCCCAGAGCATTGTCTGATTATAGGAAATGAGAAGTATATACACCTGGTGATCACCTCCCCCAACACATACTCCCCCCCAAACTGAAATGAACCCAAACCCCAAAGAGGCAAGGACCTTGAGAATGTTCATATGTACTCACACAGACTCTGTTTTGGTAAGGGGGACAAGATGGAGTCACAAGCAAGTTGCCTGTTCCTCTCAACCCTGCCAAATATCACAAGATCTCCAAGGTACTCCTATGCAGCTGAGTAGCCTTGGGAACTGGCAATGGCTGGTGATCTCACCATGGGTTTCCTGGATGCTGGCTTATCCCAGGATAAGCTGCCTGGAGCCATATTCCAAATAATGTTTGGATCAGAGGCTCCTATATATTCCCTATTTCCTCACAGAAATAAGGATAGAAAATTGGCCCATAGATGATCACAACCCACCTCACTGCCTGGAAGAACCATTCCATCAGGCAAATGTGGTCAGGACCATCAGAAGTCATCTTGATGCTGGGGGTCAAAGGTGACCCACAGAGTGTCCAAACCTGCCATTGGTATACAGACAAAGTACTGCCGTGCTACAACCAAACTTGGGTTACCTGATCCCAACTGCCAATGCTCTCATACCAGGCTCCTTACAGAGGGTATAGGCAGGTGGAATGCGGGAGACAATCACCTTGCAATAGGTTCATACTTGGCAAAGGAGGCTTTGGGGAATGCAGAGTACACGAAGAACACAGGAAATTTCCCTAGTAAAAGCTCTAGTTCCTTAAACCATAGCCAAGAGTCAGAGAAGACAGGACATCTACCACCCAAATCCTTTGCTCTTCTTGTTCAGACACATCAAGTTGTGTAGTTCAAGACACCAGCTGTACATTTCAGAGGATACTGTTAGCCAGCTTCAAAGGCTCAGGAGAGTTTCTGGCTTGATTCTCAGCCTCTGCTGAAAGACTAGGCTCCTCAGGACCTTGATTTGGGAATGATAAGAATAACAAAGGAAGAACTCTTGCTATATATGAGATGCTACTTGCCTACAAGGCTCTGGGCTGGGGTTGCAAACCGTTTCTTTGGGCTCACCCAATGGCGATTGTATCTCGCTCCTGCTACACCAAATCTTTATAGCCAAAATGATATTTGCGACTGTTTCTTTTTTTCAAATGGACAGGAAGCAGACTCTCCTAGACATAAAATTTGATCATATGTATCCAGCAAGGAACACATTTCTGTAACACTGCACATACACAAAGGAAGGATCTCTAATGGAATTTTTTTCTTTTTTTATTTCATTAGAAACAAGCTTCTTTTACATGTCAATTCCAGTTCCCTTTCCCTCCCCTCCTTCCCCGTCCCCCTACCCCCATCCCAACCCCTTTCTGCTACCCAGGAAGGGCGAGTCCTTCCATGGAGATATTCCAGGTCTGTCAAATCATTTGGAGCAGGGCCTAGACCCTGTCCTGTGTGTCTAGGCTGAGAGAGTATCCCTCCATGTGGAGAAGGCTCCCAAGTCCATTCCTATACTAGGGATAAATACTGATCCATTACCATGGGGCCCATAGATTGCTGAGCTCCTCACTGACACCCACATTCAGGGGGTCTGGGTCAGTCCCATGTTGGCATCTCAGCTATCATTCTGGAACCATGAGCTCCCCCTTGTTCAGGTCAGCTGATTCTGTGGCTTTCACCAGCCTGGTCTTTACCCCATTGCTCATCACTCCTTCCTCTCTGCAACTGGATTCCAGGAGTTCAGCTCAGTGTTAAGCTGTGGGTGTCTGCCTCTGCTTCCAACAGCTACTGGATAAAGGCTCTAGGATGGCTTATGAGGTAGTCATCAGTCTCATTATGGGAGAAGGGCATTTAAGGTAGCCTCTCAACCACTGCTTAGATTGTTAGTTGGGGGCAAACTCATAGATCTCTGAACATTTCCCTAGTGCCAGATTTCTCTTTAAACCTATAATGGCTCCCTCTATTATGGTATCTCTTTTCTTGCTCTTCTCAATTCTTCCCCTGACTAAAACTTCCTGCTCACTCTTGTCCTCCTCTCCCCTCCTCTTCTCCCCCTCTCTTTCTTCTAGCTCCCTTTTTCCTCCCCCCATGCTCCCAATTATCTCAGGAGATCTTGTCCCTTTCCCCTTCACTGGGGCACCATTTATGTCTCTCTTAGGGTCCTCCATGTTTCCTAGCTTCTCTGGTGGTGTGGATTGTAGGCTGGTAATCCTTTGCTCTATGTCTAAAATCCATGTATGAATGAGTACATACCATATCTGTCTTTTTGTGACTGGATTACATCACTGAGGATGGTTTCTTATACTTCCATCCATTTGCCTCCTAATTTCAAGATTCCATTGTTTTTTTCCACTGAGTAGTACTCCATTGTGTAAATGTACTACACATTTTCTGTATCCATTCTTCAGTTGAGGGGCATGTAGGCTGGTTCCAGGTTTTGGCTATTACAAATAATGCTGCTATGAACATGGCCGAGCAGATGTCCTTGTATAAATGTGCTTCTTTTGGGTATAGGCCTAAGAGTGGAAGGCTGGATCTTGTGGTAGACTCATTCCCATTTTCCTGAGGCACCGCCATACTAATTTCCAAAGTGGCTGCATGAGTCAGCACTCCCACCAGCAGTGGAGGAGTGTTCCCCTTTCTCCACATCCTCTCCAGCATAAACTGTCATTGGTGTTCTTGATTTTAGTCGTTCTGACAGGAGTAAGATGGTATCTCAGAGTTGTTTTGATTTGCATTTCCCAGGTGGCTAAGGATGTTGAGCACTTGCTTATGTGTTGTTCAGCCATTTTAGATTCCTCTATTGAGAATTCTCTATTTAGTTCTGTACCCCACTTTTTAATTGAATTAGTTGGTGTTTTGGAGACTAGCTTCTTGAGTTCTTTGTATATTTTGGAAATCAGCCCTCTGTCAGGTGTGGGGTTAGTGAAGATCTTTTCCCATTCTGTGGGCTACGATTTTGTTTTGTTGACGGTGTCCTTTGCCTTACAAAAGCTTCTCAGTTTCAGGAGGTCCCATTTATTATTTGTTGATCTCAGTGTCTGTACTGCTGTTGTGATGTTCAGGAAGTGGTCTCCTATACCAATTTGTTCGAGGATAACACCTACTTTCTCTTCTAAGAGGCTGAGTGTGGCTGGTTTATGTTGAAGGCTTTGATCCATTTGGACTTCAGTTTTGTGCAAGGCAATAGATATGGATCTATCTTCAGTCTTCTACATGCCAACATCCAGTTATACCAGCACTATTTGTGGAAGAAGCTTTCATTTTTCCATTGTAAAATTTTAGCTTCTTTGTCAAAAATCAGATGTTCATAAGTGTGGGGATTAATATCAGGGTTTTCATTTTGATTCTATTGGTCTACCTGTCTATTTTTGTGCCAATACCAAGCTGTTTTCAGTACTGTAGCTCTATAATAGAGCTTGAAATCAGGAATGGTGATGCCTCTGGCAGTTCCTTTATTTCACAGGGTTGTTTTGGCTATCCTGGGTCATTTGTTTCTCCATATAAAGATGAGTATTGTTCTCTCAAACTCTGTGAAGAATTGTGCTGGTATTTTGATGGGGATTGCTCTGAATCTGTAGATTGCTTTTGGCAAGATTGCCAGTTTTATTATGTTGATCCTACCTGTCCAAGAGCATGGGAAGTCTTTCCATTTTCTGGTATCTTCTTTAGTTTCTTTCTTTAAAGACTCAAAGTTCTTGCTATACAGGTCTTTCACTTGTTTGCTTAGTGTTACCCAAGATATTTTATGTTGTTTGTGGCTATTTTAAAGGGTGATGTTTCTATGATTTCTTTCTCAGCCCTCTTTTTGTCTGTGTATAGTAGGGCTACTGATTTTTTGAGTTAATCTTGTATCCTGCCACTTTGCTGAAAGTGTTTATAGGCAATAGGAGCTCCCTGGTAGAGTTTTTTGGTTAGTTTGGATAAAGGTTTGTCTATCTTGTTGATTTTTCTCCAAGAACCATCTCTTCCTTACATTAGTTCTTTGGATTGTTTTCCTAGTTTCTATTTTATTGATTTCATGCCTCAATTTGCTTATTTCCTAGCATTTACTCCTCCGGCATGAATTTGCTTCTATTTGTTCTAGAGCGTTCGGTTGTGATGTCAATTCTCTGGTGTGACTATTCTCTAGTTTCTTCATGTGAGCACTTAGAGCTATGAACTTTCCTCTGAGCACTGTTTTCAAAGTGTCCCATAAGTTTGGGTATGTTGTGTCTTCCTTTCATTGAATTCTAGGAAGTCTTTAATTTCTTTATTTCTTCCTTGACCCACGAATGGTGCAATTGCACGTTTTTCAATTTCCATGAGTTTGAAGGTCTTCTGCAATTTGTGTTGTTCTTGAATTCTAACTTTAAAGCATGGTGGTCTGATAAGACACAGGGGTTATTCCAATTTTTTTTGTACCTGTTGAGGTTTGCTATGTTGCCGAATATGTGGTAGATTTTAGAATAGGTTCCATGTGGTATTGAAAAGAAGATATAGTCTTTTGTGTTTGGATGGAATTTCTATAGGTGTCTGTTACTACCACTTGGGTTGTGTCTTCTGTTAGTTTCCTTTGTCTCTTTGTTAAGTTTCTGTCTTGTGGTCCTGTCCAGTGGTGAGCGTCAGGTGTTGAAGTCTCCCACCATAACTTGTGAGGTCTTAGGTGTGATTTGAGTTTTAATAATGTTTCTTTTTCAAATGTTGGTGCCTTTGTATTTGGGGCACAGATGTTTAGAATTGAGATTTCTGCCTGATGGATTTTTCCTGTGATGAATATGAAATTACCTTCTTCATCTCTTTTGATTGATTTTAGTTTCAAGTCTAATTTGTTAGATACTAGGATATCTACCCCAGCCTGTTTCTTGGGTCCATTTGATTGGAATATCTTATCCCCCTCTGAGATAATATCTGTCTTTGAAGTTGAGGTGTGTTTCTTGTATGCAGCAGAAGGATGGATTCTGTCTTCGTATCCATACTGTTAGCCCGTGTCTTTTTATAGGCAAGTTTAACACCATTAATATTGAGGGAAATTAAGGACAATTAAGAGTTAATTCTTGTGTATTTTGGATTTGTTTTTGTTGGTGGTATTTTGTGTGGATTTACCCAGATTTTTCTTTTGGCTTTTGGCAAAGTGACATTATCTATTGCCTATGTCTGTGTGAGTGTAGTTAACTTCCTTAAGTTAGAGTTTTCCTTCCATTACTTTCTGTAGGGCTGGATTAGTGGCTATGTATTGTGTAAATCTGGTTTTGTCATGGAATATCTTGTTTTCTCCATCTATATTGATTGAAATCTTTGCTGGGTATAGTAGTCTGGCCTGGCATCCGTGGTCTCTTGGTGTTGGTAGAATATCTATCCAGGACCTTCTGGCTTTCAGAGTTTCCATGGAGAAGTCAGGTGTAATTCTGATAGGTCTGCCTTTATATGTTACTTAGCCTTTTTCCTTTGCTGCTCTTAATATTCTTTCTTTATTCTGTATGTTTGGTGTTGTAATTATTATGTGACATGGGGATTTTCTTTTGTGCTCCACTCTATTTGGTGTTCTGTAGGCTTCTTCTACTTCCATTGGCATGTCTTTCTTTAGGTTGGGAAAGTTTTCTTCTATGATTTTGTTGAATATGTTTTCTGCACCTTTGAGTTGGGGTTCTTCACTTTCTTCTATACATATTATCCTTAGGTTTGATCTTTTCACAGTGTCTCATATTTCCTGGATATTTTGTGTTAGGAATTTGTTGGACTTAAGATTTTCTTTGGTTGATGAATCTATTTCTCCTAGTGTATCTTCAAGGCCTGAGATTCTCTCTTCTATCTCTTGTATTCTGTTGGTTATGCTTGCGTCTGTAGTTCCTGATCATTTATCCATCTTTTCTAATTCCAACATTCCCTCAGACTGTGTTTTTTTATTGTCTCTATCTTGGCTTCCAAACCTTGCACTGTCTGAATTGTTTCCTTCATCTGTTTTATTGTTTTTTCTTGGCTTTCCTTGTTTTCTTTAAGAGATTTTTTGATTTCCTGATTTTTTGCATTGTGTTTTCTTCCATTTCTTTAAGGGATTTTCTCATATCCTCTTTGAGGGCCTCTATCATTTTCATGAAGCTGTTTTTAAGGTCATTCTCTCTTGCTTCATCTGTGTTGGGATCTTCAGTTCTTGTTGGTGTAGAGTTCCCAGACTCCAGTGGTGTCATATTGGTTTTTCTGTTGTTGAATGTGTTTTTATATTGCCTTCTTCCCATTCCTGTTTCCAGTGGGTGCAGAAGGAGTCTCTTCCTCTCCTGGTGGGTATGGGACCAAGGTTCCCTTCTGGTGGTTGCAAACAGGTCCAATACTCTAGATGGCTCTCCTCTTCCTAGTCCCATGGGCAGAGAAAGGGGCTAGGACCCAGGCTGGCAGTCTGGCTGGGCTGGACCCTGCCAGGATGGGATGGGATCCACAGTTCCCAGGCCCCAGGTGGCTCCAAGCAGGGTACCAGAAGGCAGGCCAACACCAGGCCCAAGTTTAACTCGTCCTTTGTGCAGAGAAAGGGTCTATGGCACTGGCTAGCAGTCTCTGGGTGGTCTGGACCCTGCCTGGGTAGGATCCGCAGGCCCCAGGCCTCAGGTGGCTCCAAGCAGGGTACCATTAAAACGTTTTTTTATTTTACATACCAACCACAGTTTCCCCTCCCTTCTCTAGTCCCCTACCATACCCCACCCAACCCCCATCCACTCCTTAGTAAAGTTAAGACCTCCCACGGGAAGTCAAAAAATCTGGCATATAAAGTTAAACAGGATCAACCCCCCCATCAAGGCTGAGCAAGGTATCCTACCATAGGGAATGGGCTCCAAAAAGTCAGTTCATACACCTGAGATAAATCCTGGTTCCACTGCCAGAGGCCCCACACATACTGCCTAAGTCATAGAACTGTCATCCACATTCAGAGGGTCTAGTTCAGTCCTATGCAAGTTACCTAGCTATCAGTACAGAGTCACTGAGCTCTTAGTAGCTTGGGTCAGCTGTTTCTGTGGATTTTCCCCTCATGATCTTGACCCCTTTGCTCATATAATCCCTCCTCCCTCTCATCTGATGGGACTCTGGGAGTTCAGCCCAGTGCTTAGCTGTGGATCTCAGCATCTGCTTCCATCAGTTACTGGGTGAAGATTTTATAATGACAATTAAGGTAGTCATCAATCTGATTACAGGGGAAGGTCAGTTCAGGCACCCTCTCCACTAATGCTTACAGTCTTAGCTGGGGTCATCCCTGTGGATTCCTGGAAGTTTCTCTAGTGCCAGATTTCTTACTAACCCCATAATGGCTCCCTCTATCAAGATTTCTCTTTCCCTGTTCTCCCACTGTGTCCCTCCCCCAACTTGGCCATCCTGTTCCCTTATGTTCTCATCTCACTCCCCTCCCCTCCTCTCCTCTCCTCCCTTCAACCTTACCTCCTCTTCACCTCTGTGCTCACAATTTACTCAAGAGATCTTATCTATTTCCCCTTCCCATGGACAGCCATGCAAGTCTCTCAGGGTCCTCCTTGTTACCTAGCTTCTTGGGGGTTATGGAAACTCAAATGGCTGAAAGATATCTAAGGAATTGCTCAACATCCTTAGCGATCAGATTAATGCAAATAAAAATGACTCTGAGATACCATTCTATACCTGTCAGAGAAACAAAACAATGACATCTTGAAATTTGCAGGCAAATGGATGGAACTAGAAGAAACCATCCTATGAGCTGGCTTTTTGAATCTATTCCCTATGGCGGAATGCCTTGCTCATCCTTAATGCAGGGAGGAGGGGCCTCAACTTGATGTGCCAGTCTTTGTTGACTCCCCATGGGGGGCCTTGCTTTTTCTGGGCAAGTGGGTGGGGGAGGGGTGTGAGAAGGTGAGGAGGGGAGCCGGGAGGAGAGGAGGGAGAGAGAACTGTGGTTACCATGTAAAATGAATAGAAAATTTAAAATAATAATAAAAAAAGAGTTTCTGTGCTCTTGTTGTCTCTTCTCAGCAATAAAAAGCAATATAACAGAAGTTGTAGTTACCATTTAGAGCAAGTTCGGGGTCCCACAGCCCCACATGTGGCCATCAGCATTCAGGCAAAATGTTTAGTCACACCAGGTGTGAGCATTTGCAGTGTCCCCAGGCCATGCATGCATTGCCAGCATTCATGCAAAATGCCTAGTCATCCAGGGTCTTTCATAATCTATGCACAAACACATCGTGGCCATATAATTTATATGCATTCATGACACGCCTAGTTAAGCCCCATGCACAGGTGCTGAGCGACCTCTAAAAGCAGACACATCTACCACACTTCCTCTCTCAATATGTTTCTTCCAGACAGGCCTGCACAACCCCCCTCTTCCCTTTCCCCACTCTATTAATAAAACTGTGTTTTAAATTTTATTTATTTAATTAAGAAACAATCTTATTTTACATATCAATCCCAGTTCCCTCTCCCTCCCATCCTCCCATGTCCCCCATCCACTCCCCAGGGAGGGTGAGGCCTTCTATGGGGGAATCATCAAAGTCTGTTACATCATTTGGGGGAGGGTCACTAATAAAACTCTTAAAGTGGGTTTTGCTGTATATTTTGTGGTCCATTCTAACACACAGTAAATAACAGTTGGTACCAGAGATTGGGGTAGAACTGTAATAGACCTAGCCATATGTTTGTTTGGGAGGAATTTGGGCTTTGGTACTATGGTTTATAAAAGCAGTTGAATACTTTAAGCATTGCTTAATGGACCATACTAGTAGGAGCATATTAGACAATGGTGTTGATAATGATTTGAAATGTTGGAAGCTGGCTCAGGAGGTTACAGAGAAGAATTTTAGTATGTTGCCTAGAAATTGTTCTTGTGATATTTTGGTGAAGAGAGTGACTGCCTTTTGTCCTTGTCTGAAGAGTCTGCCTGAGACTAAATTGAAGTGTTTTGGATTAATTCCATTGGCAGAGGAAATCTCAAAACAGCCTAGTATAGATTCTGTCATGTGGTATTTAGTGGTAACTCTAATGAAGGTTTATAATGAAAACAGGTGCAAGCTGAGCACCATACATTACAAAACATACATTGTGAGGAGAAAAAGAGTATCAGGAAGTGGCATGGACATCCCGTGTTTAAGGAGATAAGCAGATTAAGAAATGAAATCAAGGGAGTGGTGACCTCAGGGAAAGAACTCACCAATCTAAGTTTGTAATTTATGTAAGGGAATTAAAGAAAAGTTTAGAGTCAGGTGTGCTGGTGCACACCTTTAATCCCAGCATTGGTAAGGCAGAGGCTGGTGGATCTCAGATTTTGAGGCCAGCCTGGTCTAAAGACCAAGTTGAAGGATAGCCAAACTTAGGCAGTGAAGGAAAACAGAAAGCTGGTATGGATGTAATTAAACGGGGGGGGGCATGTTCCCGCCCTAGAAAGCAGCAGAACATAGCAGCTTCAGCCTCATGGTTCTGGCTCTAGAGTTAAGGATAGAAGAAAGGAGTTATGGAACAAAGCCACGGAGGCCAGGCATGTGTCAGGGGTCTCCTAGAATGGAGGCCTAGTAGGGAGGCCATTGTGTGAAGCTGTGAAGGTGAAGCCTGGATTGCCTTGGAGAAGCAAAGATGCTATGGGAGCCGAGGAGAGCTGCTACCTGGGAATGGAACCAGCCCAAGAAAAAGAAGTATGATGCAGTACACAAATCTTAACAGAATTGGAGACCTGAAGAGCATTTTGACATTAGACATGGAGGTGCAGAGTTTGGAGTTTGCCCAGCCTGTTTGTGGTCTTGCTTTGGTCCAGTATTTCCTTGCTGTGCTCCCTTCCCTGCATTTTGGAATGGTAATGCATATCCTCTGACATTATAAGTTATAAGTATGTGATAGGCTTTTTAAACTTGGTTTTTACAGGTAATTAGAGTTAGGAGATCGTCATGTGTCTCAGAAGAGACTTTGGACTTTGGCATTGAAATAAGTTTGAGTCTGTTATAGACTATGGGCACTTTTGAATGAATTTTTGGATTATATTATAGTGACAAGTCATTGAGAGCCAGGAAGTGAAATGTGGTGGTTTGAAGGAAAATGGCCCCCAAAGGGAGTGTCACTATTAGGAGGTGTGGCCTTTTTGGAGTAGGTGTGGTCTTGTTGGAGGAAGTGTGTCACTGTGGGGCAGTCTTCTGGTTAAGACGCAGCCAGCACCATGTCTGCTGCACACTGCCATGCTCCCCATCATGATGCCAATGGACTGAACCTCTGAAACTGTAAGCCACCACCTCAATTAAACATTTCCTTTAAGAGTTGCCGTGATCACTGTGACTTTCCACAGCAAAAAAAAAATCCTAAGACATGTAAATGCCCAGTGAATCAACAAGAAGCCTTCCTGTACATAAGGAATGAGCCACCAGAGGACTCTCTTCATTGTTGAGAATTTATCTTCGTCCCAAAGAAAAAAGACCGTTGCCCCTTTCTTATCTAGACAGCCCTGTCAGTGCATCCACATCCTCCATGACTATATTTATGGGCTATATTAATTACATATTAATGGGCTGCCCATCTGAGGGAGCCCTTCTTAATTAAGCTCCTTTGTGACAAATGTGCTCCAATTTCTCACCAGTCCTAGGCAAACCATAACTGTCCTGGCACCTTCCACACACATACTTTCCTGCCAACTCATCCCTAGGTTTGGGAAATCTCATCTTCTGCCATGAGCCAAAGTTGGGACCTATTCTACCCTTATTCCAATGGAGGAACAGTTACCACAAAGGAGGAGGGTGACTCGGTGTTTTCTGTGACTGTTGAGCAAGGTAACTATGGAAAGAGAATTCTCTAAGAGCAGTGGGTTTTGCTAAGCAGGTACTGGCAGTGAAATCATTTGAAGTGGCATCTCTCCTAGCTCACATCTGCCTTCCTTGCTTGACTGTGGTTGTCTCTACTCAGATTCACCATAAGAAAGGACACTGTCTTCCCCTTCTTGCTGCTATACACTCACTTGACTCATAACACAACGATACCCAGCCTTTTCCCCATACTTGTATTTATTCCCTATACCTGTGGATTGTACTGGGAACATAGTTTTGTTGGTGAACCCTTGGAAGATATGTACTGGACAGAACTCCACCAGCAGCAGTCCATGTGGGCAGCAAAAGGCAAAAAACAAACAAACAAACAAACAAACAAAAGAAAGTCAAAAGACAGTAAAGAGAGAAGGGAAAGGGAGAAGATAAAGTAGAGACAGCAGACTGAGGGTCTAAGAGTGGAAGAAAGAGCGAAGAAAGATAGAAGGAAGGATGGAATAGAGGACAAGAAAGGTGGATAGAAGAAGGAAGAGAGTAAAGGAAGGGAAGGACCTAAATATGTGGCCTCTTGTTTGAATTCCTGGTAATTCCCCAAGCCCATGAGAAGAGTCCAGAATCTCAAGGACTATGTCTGGTTCCAAAAATGAGGGGTAGGTACAATATGCATAAAGTAAGACTCCAAGGCCCACCTCTGGCTACACGAAGCCAAGATTGAATTTACCCATTTGGAATCTCATGGCAAATTGTTTCACTTTTTTTTTTTATTCAGAGAAGGGCGGGGGGGAGAGGCCCTGGAAGACTGGTACCTTGACATTGATGGTGCAATACTGCCATCAAGCGGTATTTCTTTACTGTTCCTACCAACACCTCATTGTGCTTTCTTTCAAAAAGTCTGGGGGCGAGGGGTTGAGGAATACATTGTGGACTCTGGTGCCCTGAAGTAATAAGGGCTTCAGATAGCCCCGTCCAACTGACAGGTAAGGGTCTCACCACTGCAATCCCCAAGGCTTGCTCTATCTAGTGCAGAGCAATAACCAGGGCCACACAGGAAGTACAGGCTTGGATATCCCGTGGCAGCCATCGTTGTCAGGCAGGGGAGTAGCTCTCTGTCCAGGAGTCAGCAGCCCTGAAGCAGAAATGTGTGCAAAGTGTGGAGGATCAGAGATGATGGAGTGCCTGTGATTCCATGTTTCCCCATCTTCATGGTTATTTTACAACCTTCACCTGTACTTACCCCTGACCTTGGGATAGACTCTGACCTCAGGATCTCAGATTCTGTAGGTGGGTTTGGGGGGTCTCCAGAAATATAATCAAGAGTTTAGCTATCCCTCAGTCAGTCCTTCTTTCATATCTTCTTCTTTATCCCTCTGTGTCAGTCCATCCTCACTGCATCCCTTCTTTGTTTCCTATTCTCCTTTTCCACTCCCTGCCTCAGCTTTCCTATAGATCCCAAGACCAGCAGCCCTGAGTTACAGTACCTACAATGGGCAGGAGAGTCTAACATCAATTACCGAAATTAAAAATGCCGTACAGTCTTACTTATAGTGAGATCTTATGGATCTCTGTGAGTTCAAGGCCATCAAAGGCTACATGAGAGTAAATCAGTCTAAAAGAGTAACAGAGCTCCTATGTTTAATCCCAGCACTAGAGAGGTATATAAGGAAGAAGCAAAGGGTCCCATGTGGAAATTAGTTTCCAACCACATTAAAGAGAGCATAGCAGTCTAGGATTATCAGTTTTGGTGAGGAGCCATGCAGTCTGGAGATGCAATCTGAGGTTGGGTGCATCACCCATTTGCTCTGAGCATTGGTAGAGGTGAGAACTCTCAGGTGGCTGGCTGGTTTGCTTCTCTGATCCTCAGCTTTAATCCCAATATCTGTCTCTGGGTTTTTATTTTTCATGTGACAGACACAAAAAGAAAGTCTAAATGCAGAAAAGACAAAAAACAAGGAAGAAACTGAACATGAAGCAAAGAGAGCACACGGGGATGTCAGCAGGACAGGAGGAAGGAAGAGAAGAAGGAGGAGTTGAAGGAGGAAGGAAGAAAGGAATGAGGGAATGAAGAACTGACTGACAGATAAATGACCACTAGGTGGCGCATCTCGGGATCTCCAAGCCCATTAACAGAGTTAAGACTCCCAAGGGCGGAGTCTGATTTCACCAAATAGCGGTAAATACAGTTGAGAGTTAAAAAAAAAAAATCAAGAAGCTGGGGATCCTGTTGTGACCACATGCCCAAGAACAGGCTCTGATCCTTGACGCTATGACATATCTGCTCAAAGCTGCTAACTCCTAGGCAGAGGGCTCCTCCCACCCTGACAAATATGGCTGCCACAGGAAATCCAAGCCTGTACTTCTCTGTGTTGCTAGGTGATTGCTCTGGGGTAGGGCGAGCCTCCAGGGCTGGCAAATGGTGAGGTCCTCTCGCCCATTATCTGAATTGGAATAACAGGAGCCCCCTTTGGTTCTGTTTTTGGACCACGGTCCCCATTTATTCCTCGCTCCTTCACTCTAGACTTTCTGACAATGTGCACACTAAGATGGTGGCACAAACATGAAAGCAATTCCGCTTGATGGCAGTGTTGCACCAAGAATGCCAACGGACAATCTTCTAGGGCCCATGCCTCCGCCCTCCTCTGAGGAAAAAAACAGAAAGACACAGATTGATAATAGACTCCAGGATGGCTTTGATCAATCTTGGACAAGTCTGAACACAGATAGGCCTTGGAGATTTACTGCATAAACCCCACTGTTTTCAAACAATTCTCAACAACTGAGAGTCACACTCTCAAGGCATAAGACCCATACAGGAAAACTTAATTGGAATTCTCATCACTATATGCAACAGTCAAGAGAAGCCCAAGAAGTTAAATTTTGGCCAGAAACAAGACCTCCTGCTAAGGATGGCCCTCCCGCTCAGAGCCTGATAGGAACATTCGAATGAGCACATGGGCACAGGGGTAGCACATATAGTGTCCAGGCCTCCCATGAGAGTACAGACATAGGTTGGCCACAATGAAGGTTCTAGTTCAAGGTCACCTGATACCACTAATACCCTCACACATTTGCCTGCTGGCAGAGAGTGTACAGAGGACAGACAATTTGGGCAGTTGACATGAGACAGACAGCCATCCACCAGCCCCCATCCTAGGAGCAGCAATGGCTAATTTCCTGGCAGCAGGAGGATCCAGGGAGGACAGAGGACAAAACTATACGGGAGGTCTCAGTTTTGAGCACTCCGGTTCAGAACTCCATGGCCAAGAGTCAGAGCAGAGAGGACAGATACAGCTTAAACCCTTTGGGGGGTTTTGGCCCAAAACACCCAAGCTGCATCTCTAGACCCTGTCTGTGAATTTAAGGTTATAGTGTCAACCATAATCTACAGTACTCAGCATGTTATGGCTTAGAGGCATTCTCAGCCTCTGCTGGAACTGTAGGTTCTCCAGAATCCTGATTTCGGGAATAGAAAATTAAATCATCCAAATTTAACAAAATTTAAATCCATCTCTGCAGCTACTTGCCTATCAGGACCTGGGCTGGAGATGGAAACCATCACTTTGGACTTGTCTGGCTACCATTATATCAACGTGTTAATCAAATAATCGCTCTTGCCCAAACAGCCATTGCCATTCAAGATATTTTCCAGTACTTGCTTTTTCTGAAGATCTGCAGTCCCTCTTGTATATGGACCCTTCTTTACCGTGTGCATGCAGCCAGGTACAGATGTCTATAACCCTCCATTCACACAGAGGAAAGCTATCTGATGGTATTTACATAGACTCAAGGGCACCAGGACACGTAACAGAGAACCCAGGTCTCTTGGCTCCTGCCACAATGACAGCCCCACAAAGGTCCGCCACACCCTTTCCTCAGGTAGTCCACTGGTGCCACATTTGGGCCAAACTCAAAAGAAATCCACACCTTCATCTTCTTTTCTCCTTGGCATCTGAACACACGGAGAAGGAAAAGGTGTAGGCATCAGGAGTAGGAACACAATTTTACACTCACTCACTCACACACGCACACACACACACACACACACACACACACACACACACTGCCACAATAACATGTCTTTCACAATACAAGCCATGTGGCAGCTAGTAAAATGAATTGGAGAGAACAGAATGGATATGAGAGCATTGGATGGAAGGAGCCGGTGAAAACGGAGAACAGGGAAGAAGGAAGGATGAAGGAAGGATGCCCCGATGGAGAAAGAAGGGAATGAAGGAAAGGACAGACAAACATGTAGCCCTTTGGAAATTCTGGAGATGCTCCAAGCCCATAAACAATACTAGAAACCCAAAAGCCCTATCTGATTCTAGGAAAAAGTGGTACTGATGGGAACTAAAAGAAAATCATGAAGCCATGTACACTGCTGTGCACACAGCTACTTGGGCTGTCTTCAGTCCATGATGGTGGTATGAAGATCTGAAGGAGTCATAAGCAGGTTGCCCACACATCTTCTCCAAAGCAGCTAACTCATGGCCAGAAAGGTCTTTAGGACTCTAACAAACATGGTTGCCACAGAAGTCCAAGCCTACACTTCCTCTGTAGCTCTGGTTATTGCTCTAGGATATCGTAAGCCTCTGGAGCTGGCGGGAGAATGTGCCAACAAGTCACCAGGTCCCTGCATTACTCGAGGACTGGAATGCTGGCTAGAGCTTCCTTTACCTCAGTCTTGGTACCAGAGTCTCCATGCATGCTCACTTCCTCACCTGCAGACCTAGAAATACCACACTGAGGTGTTAGCAGGAACAGGAAAACATTTCCGCTTGATGGCAGTGTTGTACCAAGTATGCCCAGATACCTTTCCCCATGATCTCTCCCTCCGCCCTTCTCTGTGGAAAAAAAAAAACCAAAACAATCAGACCATCTGCTTGCTTTCAAAAGAAATTCCCGACTTCATCTTGGTTCTCCTTGGCATCTGAACACTTGGAGAAGGACAAAGCCAGTGTAATCACCAGCAGAAGGAACACAATGTTACACACACACACACGCACACACACACACACACACACACACACACACACACGTCTTTTACACCAGAAGTGTATGGGAGCACCGCAAATGCAGTAGAGAGAACAGAAAGCAGATGTGAGCGTGAACTGGAGGGAAGGAGTAAAAACGGCTATAGAGAAGAAGGACGGAATAGCGGAAGGACGGGCTGAGTGAGAGAGAAGGGGATGAAGAAAGGACGAAGGACTGACAA